>NC_087250.1:18547500-19147500 GCF_037042905.1 Lytechinus pictus | reverse complement strand
ACAGGCAGGGAGGCATCGAGATATTTCGACAAAGGGCATGATGACGTTATGACCATTCTCTATTTTCTCTTCCGGTCCATTTCCCTAGTTGAAAAAAAATTAGGGAGTAGTCGCCTCCTCCCCATGGAGAGCAGCCCCTGACTTCAGGCTGATACGTATTGATTCTGTGATTCTGTGATAACCACAGAAAGGTTTGAAATGATAATGATGTGTTTTTTAATGCCAAATATACAAAACATATGCCCAAAGCGCTGGAATTGCACTATATTTGATAATTTATTTGAACAGGCAACTTTACTCAGGGCATATATGGTGCGCTCATGGTACATAACAAGTGGAACACTTCTTGGCGGTCTCGCCAACATTACCCCATTCGATATAGCAGTAGTGTTGACAAAAAGGAGAAATAAATTATAATAAAAATACATTACATGGTGTTATTTAAAATGAATGTTGTACAAAGTAGTTTAGGCAAGAAATTGTTTCTTTTTTTGGATATATGTTTGTCCCACTCCCTTTCTCATCTTCTCTTTCTATTTATTCCTGGCAAATAGTTGATGGTTTGTGAATTATTAGCCTAGGAGGTTACCTCTTTTTAATTGTAAGTGACGGGCACACACAGTATTTCCTTTCTACAATACTCTCTCTCTACCACTTTATTCCTTGCTAGGAGATGGTGACCTGGGGTGGTATTCTGAGATCCATTTTATCTCAGATAAAATAAAATATTTTATCTCCGTTAAAATCAGTGAGATAAAATACCCTTTAAATCTCTCCGACTTGGTATTCTGAGAACAATTTTATCTTCATTTTATCTCTGTAAGACACACCTATTTTTAAATCAATATCCAATAAGAAACACGCTTTTATAGCTCTCTCATATCACTCAACCAATGGAAATCCATTCCGCTAGGAGGTGTGGCGAAGAGGTGAGATTGCGTCAATTTATTGACTTCAATACGCTTGCACTATACGCTTGCGCGTCTTTACAGAGATTTCTTTTTAACAAAAATGGCAATACTCTCATCTTTTTTTCGAAGTCGATATCGCATCTTTTCAAGCATCATTTCAAAGACAATATTAGTCAAGAAAAGTCTTATGAAATGCTTCCTGATTGTACAGGAATAACTTTAAGGTGTTGTTCTCAATGAATATATCATTTTTCTTAATTTTCATGCCAACATTTGGAGTTAATTCACTTAAAAACATTGACGAAATCAACGTCGCGGAGATAAAATAGCCCCTACCCTCTTTTAAGTTTATTTTATTTTTTCTTCAAAGTAACTTGGGCGCAAGCACATCACCCGCATTGCAATGGCCAGATACGCGATGGGTATGTCTACGCAGCCACTGCTCTGTTGTGTATCATCATAAATACGCAAGATAAAATTGTAAATTTAATCTGAGAGATAAAATGTCATCTCAGAATACCAATTTCATTTTAAGAGATAAAATAAAATATTTTAAAGATAAAATGACCTCAGAATACCGCCCCAGTAAATTATGAGCCAACGAGGCCTTATCCTTTAAGGTGAACGGCACACCCAGTATTTTCTTTCTATCTCTCTCTCTCTCTCTACTTCACTTTATACTTGGCTAGGAGATGGTGACCTGTGAATTATGAGCCTACGAGGTATTATCCTTTAAATTGTAGGTGAACCCAGTTTATGAGCCAACGAGGTCTTATCCTTTAAGGTGAACGGCAAACCCAGTATTTCCTTTCAATCTCTCTCTCATTCACTGTATACATGGCTGGGAGATGGTGACCGGTAAATTATGAGCCTACGAGGTCATATCCTTTAAATTGTGGGCGAACGACACACCCAGTATTTTCTTTTTATCTCTTTCTTTCATTCTATCCTTGGCTGGGGGATTATAAACTGTAAATTATGAGCCTACGAGGTCTAATCCTTTAAATTGTAGGTGAACAGCACACCCAGTATTTCCTTTATATATCTCTCTCTCTCTCTCTCTCTTTTTCTCCTTCACTTTATACTTGGATGGGAGATGGTGACCTCTGAATTATTAGCCTACGAGGTCTTAAACTTTAAATTGTAGGTGAACGGCACACCCAGTATTTCCTTTCTTTCTATCTCTTTCTCCTTCACTTTATACTTGGCTGGGAGATGGTGACCTGTGAATTATGAGCCTACGAGGTCTTATCCTTTAAATTCGGCACACCCAGCGTTTTCTTCCCCTCTCTTTCTCTCTCTCTCCTTCACTTTATAATTGGCTGGGAGATGGTGACCTATGAATTATGAGCCTACGAGGTCTTATCCTTTAAATTGTAGGTGAACGGCACACCCAGTATTTCCTTTCTTTTTATCTCTTTCTCCTTCACTTCATACTTGGCTGGGAGATGGTGGCCTGTGATTATGTGCCTACGAGGTTTTATACTTTAAATTGTAGGTGAAAGGCACACCCAGTATTTACTTTCTATCTCTTTCTCTCTCTCTCATTCACTTTATACTTGGCTGGGAGATGGTGACCTGTGAATTATGAGCCTACGAGGTCTTAACCTGTGAGTTATGAGCCTACGAGGTCCTATCCTTTAAATTGTAGGTGAACGGCACACCCAGTATTTCCTTTCTTTTTATCTCTTTCTCTCTCCTTCACTTTATACTTGGCTGGGAGATGGTGACCTGTGAATTATGAGCCTACGAGGTCTTAACCTGTGAATTATGAGCCTGCGAGGTCTTATACTTTAAATCGTAGGTGAATGGCACTCCCAGTATTTACTTTCTATCTCTCTCTCTCTCTCTCCTTCACTTTATACTTGGCTGGGAGATTGTGACCTGTGAATTATTAGCCTACGAGGTATTATCCTTTAAATTGTAGGTGAACACAGTTTATGAGCCAACGAGGTCTTATCCTTTAAGGTGAACGGCTCACCCAGTATTTCCTTTCAATCTCTCTCTCTCTCTCATTCACTGTATACATGGCTGGGAGATGGTGACCGGTAAATTATGAGCCTACGAGGTCATATCCTTTAAATTGTGGGCGAACGACACACCCAGTACTTTCTTTTTATCTCTTTCTTTCATTCTATCCTTGGCTGGGGGATTATAAACTGTGAATTATGAGCCTACGAGGTCTAATCCTTTAAATTGTAGGTGAACGGCACACCCAGTATTTCCTTTATATATATATTTCTCTCTCTTTTTCTCCTTCACTTTATACTTGGATGGGAGATGGTGACCTGTGAATTATTAGCCTACGAGGTCTTAAACTTTAAATTGTAGGTGAACGGCACGCCAAGTATTTCCTTTCTATCTCTCTCTTTCTCTCTCTCTCCTTCACTTTGTAATTGGCTTGGGAGATGGTGACCTATGAATTATGAGCCTACGAGGTCTTATCCTTTAAATTGTAGGTGAACGGCACACCCAGTAATTCCTTTCTTCCCCTCTCTTTCTCTCTCTCTCCTTCACTTTATAATTGGCTGGGAGATGGTGACCTATGAATTATGAGCCTCCGAGGTCTTATCCTTTAAATTGCAGGTGAACGGCACATTCAGTATTTCCTTTCTTTCTATCTCTTTCTCCTTCACTTTATACTTGACTGGGAGATGGTGGCCTGTGATTATGTGCCTACGAGGTCTTATACATTAAATTGTAGGTGAACGGCACACCCAGTATTTCTAACTCTCTCTCTCCTTCACTTTATACTCGGCTGGGAGATGGTGACCTGTGAATTATGAGCCTACGAGGTCTTAACCTGTGAATTATGAGCCTACGAGTTATTATCCTTTAAATTGTAGGTGAACGGCACACCCAGTATTTACTTTCTATCTCTTTCTCTTTCTCTCCTTCACTTTATACTTGGCTGGGAGATGGTGACCTGTGAATTATGAGCCTACGAGGTCTTAACCTGTGAATTATGAGCCTACGAGGTCTTATACTTTAAATTGTAGGTGAACGGCACACCCAGTATTTACTTTCTATCTCTTTCTCTTTCTCTCCTTCACTTTATACTTGGCTGGGAGATGGTGACCTATGAATTATGGGCCTACGAGGTCTTAACCTGTGAATTATGAGCCTACGAGTTCTTATACTTTAAATTGTAGGTGAACGGCACACCCAGTATTTCTAACTCTCTCTCTCCTTCACTTTATACTTGGCTGGGAGATGGTGACCTGTGAATTATGAGTCTACGAGGTCTTAACCTGTGAATTATGTGCCTACGAGGTCTTATCCTTTAAATTGTAGGTGAACGGCACACCCAGTATTTCTAACTCTCTCTCTCCTTCACTTTATACTTGGCTGGGAGATGGTGACCTGTGAATTATGAGTCTACGAGGTCTTAACCTGTGAATTATGAGCCTACGAGGTCTTATCCTTTAAATTGTAGGTGAACGGCACATCCAGTATTTACTTTCTATCTCTTTCTCTCTCTCTCTCCTTCACTTTATATTTGGCTAGGAGATGGTGACCTGTGAATTATGAGCCAACGAGGTCTTATCCTTTAAATTCGGCACACCTAGTGTTTTCTTTTTATCTCTCTCTCTCTCTCTCTCCTTCACTTTATACTTGGCTTGGAGATGGTAAACTGTGAATTATGAGCCTACGAGGTCTTATCCTTTAAATTCGGCACACCCAGTGTTTTCTTCCCCTCTCTTTCTCTCTCTCTCCTTCACTTTATAATTGGCTGGGAGATGGTGACCTATGAATTATGAGCCTACGAGGTCTTATTCTTTAAATTGTAGGTAAACGGCACACCTAGTATTTCTAACTCTCTCTCTCCTTCACTTTATACTCGGCTAGGAGATGGTGACCTGTGAATTATGAGCCTACGAGGTCTTAACCTGTGAATTATGAGCCTACGAGTTCTTATCCTTTAAATTGTAGGTGAACGGCACACCCAGTATTTACTTTCTATCTCTTTCTCTCTCTCTCCTTCACTTTATACTTGGCTGGGAGATGGTGACCTGTGAATTATGAGCCTACGAGGTCTTAACCTGTGAATTATGAGCCTACGAGGTCTTATACTTTAAATTGTAGGTGAACGGCACACCCAGTATTTACTTTCTATCTCTTTCTCTTTCTCTCCTTCACTTTATACTTGGCTGGGAGATGGTGACCTATGAATTATGAGCCTACGAGGTCTTAACCTGTGAATTATGAGCCTACGAGTTCTTATACTTTAAATTGTAGGTGAACGGCACACCCAGTATTTCTAACTCTCTCTCTCCTTCACTTTATACTTGGCTGGGAGATGGTGACCTGTGAATTATAAGTCTACGAGGTCTTAACCTGTGAATTACGTGCCTACTAGGTCTTATCCTTTAAATTGTAGGTGAACGGCACACCCAGTATTTACTTTCTATCTCTTTCTCTCTCTCTCTCCTTCACTTTATATTTGGCTGGGAGATGGTGACCTGTGAATAATGAGCCAACGAGGTATTATCCTTTATATTCGGCACACCTAGTGTTTTCTTTCTCTCTGTCTCTCTCTCTCTCCTTCACTTTATACTTGGCTGGGAGATGGTGAACTGTGAATTATGAGCCTACGAGGTCTTATCCTTTAAATTCGGCACACCCAGTGTTTTCTTCCCCTCTCTTTCTCTCTCTCTCCTTCACTTTATAATTGGCTGGGAGATGGTGACCTATGAATTACGAGCCTACGAGGTCTTATCCTTTAAATTGTAGGTGAACGGCACACCCAGTATTTCTAACTCTCTCTCTCCTTCACTTTATACTTGGCTGGGAGATGGTGACCTGTGAATTATGAGCCTACGAGGTCTTAACCTGTGAATTATGAGCCTACGAGGTCTTATCCTTTAAATTGTAGGTGAACGGCACACCCAGTATTTCCTTTCTTTTAACTCTTTCTCCTTCACTTTATACTTGGCTGGGAGATGGTGGCCTGTGATTATGTGCCTACGAGGTCTTAACCTGTGAATTATGAGCCTACGAGGTCTTATCCTTTAAATTATGAGCCTACGAGGTCTTATCCTTTAAATTGTAGGTGAACGGCACATTCAGTATTTCCTTTCTTTCTATCTCTTTCTCCTTCACTTTATACTTGGCTGGGAGATGGTGGCCTGTGATTATGTGCCTACGAGGTCTTATACTTTAAATTGTAGGTGACGGCACACCCAGTATTTCTAACTCTCTCTCTCCTTCACTTTATACTCGGCTGGGAGATGGTGGCCTGTGAATTATGAGCCTACGAGGTCTTAACCTTTGAATTATGAGCCTACGAGGTCTTATCCTTTAAATTGTAGGTGAACGGCACACCCAGTATTTACTTTCTATCTCTTTCTCTCTCTCTCTCCTTCACTTTATATTTTGCTGGGAGATGGTGACCTGTGAATTATGAGCCAACGAGGTCTTATCCTTTAAATTCAGCACACATAGTGTTTTCTTTCTATATCTCTCTCTCTCTCCTTCACTTTATACTTGGCTGGGAGATGGTGACCTGTGAATTATGAGCCTACGAGGTCTTAACCTTTAAATTGTAGGTGAACGGCACACCCAGTATTTCTAACTCTCTCTCTCCTGCACTTTATACTTGGCTGGGAGATGGTGACCTGTGAATTATGAGCCTACGAGGTCTTAACCTGTGAATTATGAGCCTACGAGGTCTTATCCTTTAAATTGTAGGTGAACGGCACACCCAGTATTTCCTTTCTTTTTATCTCTTTCTCCTTCACTTTATACTTGGCTGGGAGATGGTGGCCTGTGATAATGCGCCTACGAGGTCTTATACTTTAAATTGTAGGTGAACGGCACACCCAGTATTTCTAACTCTTTATCTCCTTCACTTTATACTTGGCTGGGAGATGGTGACCTGTAAATTATGAGCCTACGAGGTCTTAACCTTTGAATTATGAGCCTACGAGGTCTTATACTTTAAATTGTAGGTGACGGCACACCCAGTATTTCTAACTCTCTCTCTCCTTCACTTTATACTCGGCTGGGAGATGGTGGCCTGTGAATTATGAGCCTACGAGGTCTTAACCTTTGAATTATGAGCCTACGAGGTCTTATCCTTTAAATTGTAGGTGAACGGCACACCCAGTATTTACTTTCTATCTCTTTCTCTCTCTCTCTCCTTCACTTTATATTTTGCTGGGAGATGGTGACCTGTGAATTATGAGCCAACGAGGTCTTATCCTTTAAATTCAGCACACATAGTGTTTTCTTTCTATATCTCTCTCTCTCTCTCTCTCCTTCACTTTATACTTGGCTGGGAGATGGTGACCTGTGAATTATGAGCCTACGAGGTCTTAACCTTTAAATTGTAGGTGAACGGCACACCCAGTATTTCTAACTCTCTCTCTCCTGCACTTTATACTTGGCTGGGAGATGGTGACCTGTGAATTATGAGCCTACGAGGTCTTAACCTGTGAATTATGAGCCTACGAGGTCTTATCCTTTAAATTGTAGGTGAACGGCACACCCAGTATATCCTTTCTTTTTATCTCTTTCTCCTTCACTTTATACTTGGCTGGGAGATGGTGGCCTGTGATTATGAGCCTACGAGGTCTTATACTTTAAATTGTAAGTGAACGGCACACCCAGTATTTACTTTCTATCTCTTTCTCTCTCTCTCTCCTTCACTTTATATTTTGCTGGGAGATGGTGACCTGTGAATTATGAGCCAACGAGGTCTTATCCTTTAAATTCAGCACACATAGTGTTTTCTTTCTATATCTCTCTCTCTCTCTCTCTCCTACACTTTATACTTGGCTGGGAGATGGTGACCTGTGAATTATGAGCCTACGAGGTCTTAACCTTTAAATTGTAGGTGAACGGCACACCCAGTATTTCTAACTCTCTCTCTCCTGCACTTTATACTTGGCTGGGAGATGGTGACCTGTGAATTATGAGCCTACGAGGTCTTAACCTGTGAATTATGAGCCTACGAGGTCTTATCCTTTAAATTGTAGGTGAACGGCACACCCAGTATTTCCTTTCTTTTTATCTCTTTCTCCTTCACTTTATACTTGGCTGGGAGATGGTGGCCTGTGATAATGCGCCTACGAGGTCTTATACTTTAAATTGTAGGTGAACGGCACACCCAGTATTTACTTTCTATCTCTTTCTCTCACCTTCACTTTATACTTGGCTGGGAGATGGTGACCTGTGAATTATGAGCCTACGAGGTCTTAACCTGTGAATTATGAGACTACGAGGTCTTATACTTTAAATCGTAGGTGAACGGCACACCCAGTATTTACTTTCTATCTTTTTCTCTCTCTCTCCTTCACTTTATACTTGGCTGGGAGATGGTGACCTGTGAATTATGAGCCTACGAGGTCTTATCCTTTAAATTCGGCACACCCAGTGTTTTCTTTCTATCTCTCTCTCTCTCTTTCTCTCTCCTTCACTTTATACTTGGCTGGGAGATGGTGACCAGCGAATTATGAGCCTACGAGGTCTTATCCTTTAAATTCGGCACACCCAGTGTTTTCTTTCTATCTCTCTCTCTCTCTCTCCTTCACTATATACTTGGATGGGAGATGGTGACCTGTGAATTATGAGCCTACGAGGGCTTATCCTTTAAATTGTAGGTGAACGGCACACCCAGTAGTTCTTTTCTATCTCTTTCTCTCTCTCTCCTTCACCTTATACTTGGCTGGGAGATGGTGAACTGTGAATTATGAGCCTACGAGGTCGTATCCTTTAAATTGTAAGTGAACGGCACACCCAGTATTTCTATCTCTCTCTCTCTCCTTCACTTTATATTTGGCTGGGAGATGGTGACCTGTGAATTTTGAGCCTACGAGGTCTTAACCATTAATTAAATCTTGGCTGGGAGATGGTGATTTGTGAAATATGAGTCTACGCGGTCTTATCTCACAGTTCCAACATCGAAATAATCAACATGTATTCATGTAATCACAATCTCCCTGACGTTCCAGACATAAGAAAATATAAAAGAATAGACTCAAATTATCAAGTAAAGAGAACGATGCGATACATTTATATTTTTGAATACCTAAATTTATTTTTAAAATGTATATATTACTCATGTAGATAAGCGATAATTTTGACAAACATTGGTAATAGTGATTACTTTACATCCTATGTACTACATGGGCCTGTTTCATAAAATGTCTTATAATAACAAATTTGCAATAACAGTTTAAAGCTACGGAAATCCTTCGATTTGATTGGCTGATAGTACACTCGTTATATAAATTGGGAATTCCTTACTATAACAAGTCTGTTTGAAACGGGACCCAGACGTGGTGGACATTGTACATAAATGCTCTTGATTGAAGGTTATTCGATGACTGTCATTGTCCACTAATGTGTTTTGTCCAACGCCTACTTAGCTTGTTGTACGCGAGAAAATGGGAGGCTGAATGTCAAACATTCGTACCGTTGCACAAAAGACGTACCATCCAAAATGTACCGTTGCACGGCTTTATGAGGTGACGTCACAATTACCGTGCTTACATGTGATCGGCTTTTGGTTCAGGACCAAGAGCCGATGCAGAATCGGCTTTTGGGTTTATATCTTGCACCGCGTTTACACGCTGCATCGGTTCAGAACCGCGAGCCGATGCAAAAGCCGATCACATGTAAACATGGTAAATACGATTTAATTCATTGCGCTCAGTAAAAATGAAGGTAATGACAGTATTTACAGTAATATTTATTCTCAGATCACCCCAACGGGTATTGGAGAACACAACATTTGAAACATATATTTGCATTTAAATTTTAAACATATTTAAAAAAAAATATAAATGAACAAAAAATACAAACAAGAAACCCACATATTTCCCTGAAATATTATAATAACATATTATAATAAGATATAAATACATTATTTCTTGAATTACTAAATTTTAGAATTAACAGAAAAAAGGAAATAATGATGCGTACAAAGGCACCAGCAGCAAACTAAATACAAAGATTAAACAGTTTATCAAATAATACATATGTGATATCTATATCTATATAGTAATCAAGATAAATTATTAAAAGACAAATAAACGAAATAAATGAATACTTCTATTCTTTGATTACTCTATCAGAAGCGAAGCATAATTATTTTACAAAATTTAGCCAGATTTAGAATTGTTTAATTTAGCTGTGTTGAATAATTTTTCCATTTTGTAAGTGTTTGGCCTCTTTGTGAAGTAATTGTCTAAATATAATTTTTTCTCTGCTGAAAAAGCCTCATGAATAGGAAGCAATATATCTTTTTAAACGGTTGCAGTTCTCAAATGAAAAAAAAATTATTGTGGAGTTCCCCAGGGTAGTATTTTAGGCCCGATTTTGTTTATAGTTTATATTAATGATTTTTGTAGATCATCAGATGTTCTTTCTTTCATTCTCTTTGCGGACGACTCCAATTTATTTTTTTCACATAAAAATCCTCTTCACCTTGCTAATATAATCAACTCTGAACTAGAAAATGTCACCGAATGGATTAGAGCAAATAAATTGTCACTAAATCTTCAAAAAACAAAATATATGTTGTTTAGCAACTCTATAAATACACTTCCTGTTGATATTATATTTGATGGAACTCCCTTGGAAAATGTATCCCATATTAAGTTTCTTGGAATGATAGTCGATAATAAGCTCTCATGGAAATTTCACATAGATAACATATGTAAAACTATTTCACGCAACATTGGTATAATTAACAAGCTTAAATTTTGTTTACCATTATCGTCTCTGCTGACATTATATTCATCCCTTATATTGCCTTATTTAAATTATGGAATTTTAGCGTGGGGTAATACACAACAAACACTTTTAGACAAATTACTCCTATTACAAAAGAAATCTCTACGTATTATATGTCACACGGCATATTTGTCTCATACTGACCCATTATTTTTTGAAAATAAAATATTGAAAATTAAAGACTTATATTTGTTTAATCTCGGTCAGTTTATGTATAACTATAACAACAACAACCTCCCAAATGTATTTAATTCAATTTTTCCAAAAAATCAATCCATTCACAACTATCCAACAAGGCGATTGGGTGAATTTCATTTACCACTTTTAAGAACTTTGCGGGCTCAGAACACATTTATATATGATGGACCGAAGTTATGGAACTCACTTCATAATGATATAACAAATGCAACATCTTTGAACTCTTTTAAGACTAAATTCAAATTATCTCTATTAAAACCTTATAATATACTCCCAAATTAAGTTTAATTCATCATCTCTGTCAAGTCATCATTATTACTTTAAAGACTACAATTAAAACATAAAATAATTATTATCCTTTTTTTATTAAAAAAAATCTGACACAAGTCCTTCTCCGATGTGCTCATTATTGAACCTCATACATTATTGTGTCTATCCTCTCCTCTATTTTCTCCTATCCTGTCCGCTTATCCGCCTTCCTACCGGTTATTTGTTTACGGCATCAATCACATTTTTCGTGCATTATATTCTTTCCAGGTTATTTTATATACTTTTTCTCCTTTTATACACATCATTGAATCCAGTTTGCTTGAGTCCACGACGGCATGTGTTCTATCTACATACAACAACACCCATCCATCTTCTCAGGGCATTCTCCCCTTTTTTTTTTCTTTTTTTTTTTTTCCTTCTCTTTTTCTGGGGGGGGGGGTGGGGTGGGGAAGGGTGGATATTTTTAGGACGGGTTGTTTTGTCCTTTATCTAACTGTATATTTTTGATAACTTTGTATTTATTTTGTGAGTATTTCCCTCTCAGTTATTGATTTTTTTCTCATTTGATTATCTGTATTTATACTTTGCTATTTTGTTATTTTGTTATTTGTTGTGTTATCTATTTTTTTGAGGGGCCCACATTGTACAAGCATTGCTTTTTAGTGGGTCCCTCCATTTCCATCTTAATTTAATTTCTATTGAAAAATAGTATACTTATTTAAAACCTACAATGTGTTGCCAAAATTGTCTAAGTGTTTTTTTTTTTTTTTTTTTTTTTCACAACATATGTATCATTATTTTCTTTTTTTGCAACGTATACAAATATTTATGTTTATATATGGTATACAATTCATGTATGTACAATTGATGGAAGTGAAATAAATAAATTTGAATTTGAAATTTGAAAGCCGGACAGACAAACAAATAATTGTATCCATCGCCTATAAGTTGTGATTGACACAGATTGCAAATTCTATTATTTCTTTCAACGTTTTCATACCTCCCTGTAACTATTGGTAGACGATGGTTTTCACAGCGGAATTTTGAAAAGCATATACGATATTTTTTAGAAAAAACAATCATGTATTTTTCTAATTCAAGACACTTTTTATAGATCCGATAATTTATACATTGAGGATTATCATACATTTCCGAGTACCAATTTTGAAATAGGCAATCTTTTAAACGTTGATCAATTGTACGTTTGATCCAAGTACTGTTTGTGGTTTCACATGTATACCATAAATCAGACATCCCTAGCATATCGATAGTAGTTTAATTTTTTTTTAAGCCATGAAGTTTTATATACCTTCTCATTATACAAAACCTTCAAAATTCTATATATCATTCCCGATAAAAATGTTTTCCCCAGCATGTTCTATACTACACCAGAAATTAATCATTTTCTATTAGAGATATATTTATCAAGACCATATCTACCTAGTTCGCCTAACACCATACAATTAGCTGTTGATTTTTTCAACTTTAAAATTTGCTTACAAAACTTCATGTGAAATATATCAAGATCTCGTATAACTTCGAATCCCCAGATTTCACTGCCATACAGAAGAACTGGAATAACAAGTTGGTCAAATAATTATAACATTATATCAATAGGCAAGTCCAATGAATATGACTTTGTCAACAAGCTGTTCTGGCTTGGTTCAATTGTTTCGTCTGCGCTTTTTAAAATCTGTTATTATAATTGAAGGTTATTCCTAAATATACATACTCACCAACTACTGATAGTTCATGATTGTTGAAATGAAAGGACGGTAATTTCCGCACTTTAACCCCAGAAAAATCAACAACCTTTATCTCATCTGAATTGACATGTAAAGACCAAATATTACAATATTCATATAACGCATTTAAGGCAGTTTGTAAATCATCAGAAGATTCAGCTAAAATCAAAGTATCATCGGCATAAAGCAATGTGAACAACTTAATGTAAATTGTATCTCATTTTGTCGAGCATGTGTATTAATTATTTTTGGTAAAACATTCAAGCCATGACATTTATCCTGGAGAAAACAACTGAAGTCATTTAGAAAGAGAGCAAAGAGCATAGGTGTTAGGTTTTCTCCAATATTACATTCAAATAGGGAAGATATTTCGTTATCTTTTATTACACACGATTTTGCCTGGCCATACATATTATCTATTATTTTGAAAAACTTCCATTTACATTGCTATTCATTAATTTCAACCAAAGAGCCGATCTATCTACTAGATTAAATGCTTTTTTTGTAATCGATGAATGCACAATATACCCTTTCGCTCTCAGATAAGTACAAATCAATTATTGAATGCAGTACAAAAATATGATCAAGAGTCGAATGACCATTTCTGAAACCAGCTTGTTCTTCACCAAGTATATCATTGCCTTCAAGATAAGTTGTTAACCTTTTATTCAGAATACTTGTAATACTTATAACAATCAGTGCGAAACTTGGGCACGCGTAAATATCCACTGTCTCTCTGTCTGGTATGATGTTCATGTACATCATTTGGATTGGTTAAGTTTACCTGAAGGTAAGAATGTGCTAAATTATGAACACATTTATCGTACAACTAAACTTATTTAATAGCTTAAACTATTACATTCCCCTAGTTGTTTAACCTCGAGTTGTTTGAACTATTTAACAGCTATAGTTCATATAGTAATCAGAGTTTTACAGCGTATTACACAAAAAGTAACAGTGGAAAAAAAAGATAGCTTGATTATGTACTGGGTAGTATTGACAAGATCGATTCCTTCAACATTTGATTTGACCCTTGACCGTTCCTGACAGATGCCGGGCATTCCTGAAACCCCGTCTTAAATTGCAAGCTCACAAATGAGACTTAAGTTCAGTGGCCTTGGATCGTCGGTGCACCGGTTGATATTTTGGTAAGAAGTAGATCTTCTTTCCTATTCCTTGTTTGACAATCTGCGGGGTCTGTAGAGTGAGTCTTCGTTTTCCTCTTACCACAATATTAGCTTCGTGTTGCTTTACTCTATCTGTTACCTGCATGCATCATATTTTATAAAGATATTTGTATTATTCATTTAAGTATCTCTTTTTCACCTTTCATCCAGAATGAGTTTATTTTATTACGTTTATTCAGCATCTTAAAAATAAAGATCTGTTTTAATGCAAACCTTACAAATAATGTGATAGTCTCTACGACAAATAATATACAGTGCAAACGGGTTTCGAAATTTCAAACTACCCATTTTCATATATTTTTCCACAAAAGAACCGCTCTTTATTGATTAAAAAATAAAATATAACGCCATACGTGATCATTGTTCTGCTGCATTACTTGAGAGCACTTAGAGACTTCTGATAAAGTAAAAAGCAGATATATTTATTATCAATTATGATTATTATAGAAATAGACCCAAAATATAGGTTTAATAAAAGGAGACAAAATATTGACAGACATCTCACATTCATCATGATGTCATCAAGATGATGGGCATGCGCACTAGCGATTAACTCCTCACAAAGGGCTTGGATGAACCACGATCCGTTTTGCTTGTCACGTAGCGAGAAATAGCCTGCCAATCGAAGAACATTTTGCAAAGTTAACCAGGACCATGTCTTACAAAGACTTACGATTGATCCGATCAGCCACAACTATGGAAAGCCAGTAACGTCAACAACTAAAATTCATGTTTGTTCAAAATATATGTATATTTAGATATGATGTATATTTCATACTTTTATTGTTTTCTTAATCGTTAAGCGTGGCCTTTGTTTCCAAAAATACATTGTGCATATTTTCTGTATAAAAAAAATTATGACATTGATGGATTTCTATTGAGGTAAGATTGATCAGATCAATCGCAACTCTTCGTAAGACGGGGTTCTGAGCTTATGTCATTACATAAGAGATACGATGGCATTCATTAACTTAAACGTTCTTTTGTCCTTCCCTTTTTGTAGTGTTTCTTTTTACCAACCCTCTCTGTCTGCCTCCTCTCACACCGTCAATTGAAAATATAAAAGTTATACGTAAATCGTAACGAAAACAAATCAATTTATACTTGTCGCAAGTAGTAGACGAGCAATCAATTGTAAATTTAGCAATTAATTCAAAGATTGTGATTAAGTTTAAAATAATGAGGGGGGGGGACCAAAGGTTTTAAAAAGTTGGGGGATTTTTTACGAAATATAATAAGTCCCCTCAAAAAGGTCTTCACCGCCAATTAATGGTGATTTATGGAAGGGATTTTTTTTTTACAAACAAAAAAATAATAGAATGTTTTCACTCCAAAATGCAGGTCATTTTGTTTCAGGAAAAGTTTGACAAGCAAAAAAAAAAGAAAAGAAGGAATGTCCCCACTTGCGTAGACACGACATATTCGACAAAAAGAAATATTATGTATGCCTCACAAAATGGGTAGGGGCACGGTCCGGGAATGTGCCTCTACTTTTATCCGCCACTGCTTGGAATGCTCCATTAGCCCCCTCCCCCTCTCCTTTCACCTAGTGAGCTCATCTTCTACGTCATATCATCATGAATGTGTTCCTGTGTGTAATTATTTCCTGGCTGCACCTCTCAAATTAATACTCTCTGGGCCTCACTTTGCAATATAATTTTGTTAACTATAAATATATAGAAAAATCAGTATGGCACACCGATCATGCCCACCGTAACACACATGTCTACTCACGTCCTTCCCCCTAACATACAAACCATCTTTCTCTACCTCCTCCTCTCCCACATATCTTTACGACCCCCACACAAGACCTATCACTCATCTCACCCGTGGGCCTCGGGGGGGGGGGGAGGGGGCGGCACTGACGTATAGCGACAGTATTTTTTTACAATTAAGACCCCCTTTTAACGCCTTGCTAGCTAGAAGTTCCCAAGCATATAATTTTTCATCACTTTTCATTGACCATCCCGTTCTTTAGCCGCTCATTTCAGTCGTCAGTTCTAAAGACCCTCATTTCATGTTAAATTCCAGTTCTCAAACGCCCCATTTGCAGTGGGCCAAAGAGCCCCCAACGTCCGTTGTCAAGGGTGTGGTTTCATATTTTTGGGGCAACACGTACACGCTTACCCATCCAAATCCTAGTGCCCCCTGGCCGCCGCCCCTAACTGATACACCATATTTCTCTACCCCCTCCCTCTATCTCTCACACATATCTTTACAATCCCACACAAGCCTTGGGAGGTCCACTCTTTCGTAAGCTTGGTAAGAGCCAAACTATATAGAAACTCCACTCTCTTCCTCTCTTTCTATTCTCCCTTACCACGCTGGTAAATTGCCAATTCGTCCACTGTCAAATCATCACTTCGTCGAGTC
This sequence comes from Lytechinus pictus, assembly GCF_037042905.1. Lineage (NCBI taxonomy): Eukaryota > Metazoa > Echinodermata > Echinoidea > Temnopleuroida > Toxopneustidae > Lytechinus > Lytechinus pictus. The sequence goes on along the minus strand of NC_087250.1, from coordinate 19,131,075 downwards.
ACCAGTTCGTCTATGACCATTTCGTCTCGTAACCAGTTAGTCTAATATCCATTTTATTTTCATTCATTTTGCACAATTAACATTAAGTCTAATTAGACCAAATGGTGTACAGATTGAATGGATATTGGACCAACTGGCTATTAGACGAAATGGCAATTAGACCATGTGGATATTCGACGAATTGACATTGGACCAAATGAGAATAAACCACTGCGCTTACCTTCTGAAGTAGCATGAGCAATGTAGACATCGGCATTATCTGGTACCCCACCGTCCGTATCCACCTCACTTCTTTTGATGTTACCAGGTGATGGTTTGTCCATGGACCCATCTGGTTTCAAACTTTCCACATCGTCTGTGGCCAGTGCAACTCTTCCACCACGTGTTAACCCATCAGTGCTCACGATGCCATCGCACTTCTCGGTCCCTGCTTCAGGGGGTGTGTTATTCGAGGAAGCACATGGAGTAACTTTATCTGTAAAGAAAGACGAAAAGGTACAACAGGCTCCCTGCCATAACGTAGGAAAGCGGGGACACACACTCTTACAAGAGTGGACACTTGTGAGTTGCATCCGGGTATGATAGGGGAGAATACAATTTACTATTTTACAGTGCTGTAGCGCCCTCTGAATTGGATTTGAAGCATTTAGAGTGTCTACAGAATTGAGTACTGTCCACGTATTACGAAATTAACGTCCTCGGTTTGATGGTGTGTGGTCGTACAGGTCCATGGTTGGTGGCAATTGCTTTCACATGCACATATAAGATATATGATTGGTTAAAATTGAATAATAGGTTCAATATTATCGATTTACCCATCAAATTTGTTCCCTGTCTCCAAACTCTTATAAAAGCTATAAGTCCATAAACAATAAGATGATTTGAACAAATAGGGGAAAACGAGAGGTAAGCATGTAACTGAAAACCCCCCAAAAGCTGATGTTAAGGTCAGAAAGGTGAGCCATTTTTGTAGTTTCACTTAATTTTACAAAGCAGTTATATGTACACATCTAGGTCAGTATGCAAATGACATGAACAAGGGAGCCGATATCACATACAGACTCTTTGTATTTTATAATATGAAATATAAAGATATAATTTTTTATGATAAGGCTCCACTGAATCGAAATAAATTGATACGATGAATTCACATCCTATGAAGTATATGAAATGTTTGCATTATTGCAGGGGGAAATACAACATTTTTTTTTTATAGGGGGAAGGGGGTGGGCATGGGCCCTTTCTTGCATAATTACCTCCTCTGCAGGCCTGAAAGAACATGATCTTTGGTTTTCCGATCAAGGCTTGACAGTTGTTCCCCGAGAACATGTTCTTGATTTCCTCGACGGTTACGACCTTCTGGTCAGTACCAAGAATGCCCTCTGGAACCCCATGGCTCATGAAGACCAAGACGACTGAGGTGTGGGAGGGCAGGATTTTCTGTTTTAAGCTATTTAGCTCCATTCTTATTTCCTTTGAAAAAAATGACAAGAAGATATAGAGGTTAATATCAAATTCTCCTTTGGCGAATCAGCCACAGACCCTTAAGACATTCACATCAAACATTCAGTATATTTTGTATTTCAAATTTTATATACACACACACCCACGCACACTCACACACACACACACACACCCTCACACACATATATGTATATATATATATATATATACATATATATACATGTGTTGGTGTGGGTATGTATGTATACAGTGCGTCTCAGAAAAAAAGAAAACCGGGATTACCCATGTCTTTTTTTCTTCGAAGGCAAATAAATCATGATATTTTATTTACATAATCATATAATTCAATTATCTTTCTTCAAGATACGACGACCGTGCTTGTTCGACGATCCCTGAAATGAGAGTGGATTAAGATATACACGTAAGTTTCTGCGCAGATCGTTTCTAATAAGCGTCAATATTTTTTTATTGTTTGTAATCTGACATGCGTGAACGATGTGCTTGGCTGTTGGTTTCAAATTCGGGATGAGATTCCAATTTTGCCATGAGTATCAAATTTATAGTAAACAATATATTTAATAATTGTTAAATCTATCATTATTGTGGGACGCACTCTTATATATCTTATTTAAGACGATTAAGAACTTCGGCGTGTTTGATACAGGGGAGACAAAAATGCATATTGACAAGGTTAATACTCATTTACCTAAATTTTTTACCTCCATGGTTTATTTAGATAATATCCAAATTTTCTACATAACACCTCTTCTCTAGATCGGGATAAGGATACACGGTAAACGAGAAATGAAAAGATATATAAATATGCATGTACATATGTTGTTGCCTCCCCTCCCAACCACTTTTCCCCTCCCCCTCTCTCTCTCTTTGTTCTTAACCTGATTAGGGTGGGTGAGTAAAACACAGAGAAGGGTCAGCGGGGTGTGTTGAAAGAGGGAGGGTGTGTGTGTTTGTGTGGGATGTGCATGCTGTATGGGAATGGATACTAGTATATGCAATCCAGTGTGTCTTGTGGTCAGGGTGTTAGATGTGCATGCTGGAATGGACACAGGTCTGCGTTTCTTAGGGTGAGTGGGTGTGTGTGGGTGAGGGCGTGGGGTGCACATGCTAGAATAGATACATATGTCTGTGTTTCCTAGGGTCAGCGTGAGTGTGACAATATGGGTGCACATTCTGAAATAGATACAATTCTGTGTTTCTAAGGGTAATTGGTTGTGTGTGGGTGAGGGTGTGGGGTACGCGTATACATGCTGTTATAAATACAACATCTGTGTTTCTTGTAGGGTTAGTGGGTGTGTGTGGGTGTGAAGTGCGCATGCTGAATAGATACAAATCTGTGTTTTCTAGGGTCAGCGTGGATGTGAGTGTGTTGAGTGAGGGCGTGGGGTACACATACTGGAAGGGATAAGCTATGTGTCTAATGGTTAGTGTGTTCGTGTGGGTGTGGATTTTGCTAATTTGGATGAATTCACAAAGTAACGTGTGTGGGTCACTGAGGTCGCAGGAGCGTGTTGTACGTAAGATGTAAGAAAGTGTGTCTATAGGATCAGCAATTATAACTTAATGGGGGAGGGGGGGAGGGTACTTCAATATTCACATAGTTCATAGGCAAAAAGTATTACCTCAGCAGTTAGATTTTGAGCTTCTTCAGGGGCATATCCAATCTCCTTAAAGACATGCCTCACGTTGATCAAATCAATATCAGATCCCTTCCTTTCATTCGCTCTGTAGGTATCAAATATGTAGTTGTTCAAGATGAAAGCAACTCCCTTGTCTGGTTTGTCCATGGCGTAGCACTAAAAGATAGTATGATGTAATAAGAGACCAGAAGGTACCAGAAGTTGAAAAAAATCATCAAATAAACCACAGAAATTACAAACAATCACCTAACATAATCTGTTATATTTTGACACCTATTTTCTATTACCGTGTGCAATGCGTTTTCGACATTTTAGAGGGATGGTCCGGGCTGAAAATAATTATATCTAAATAAATAGAATAGAATTCACAAAGCAAAATGCTGAAAATTTAATCAAAATCAGATAACAACTAGCAAAGTTATTGAATTTTAAGTTTATCAATATTTTGTGAAAACAATTATATGCACATCGTCATAAATTTTCATTAGGTGTGCTAATGATGTCACATCACTTTCTTTTTTATTATGTTATTACATGAAATCATAATTGTTTCATTTTTTCATACATGTGTAAATGATATGTCTCCATTATGATGAAATTAGTCGCGGAAATAAATAACTAATGCATTTAATCAGTTGTCAATCCAATTGTTTTAGTTCTTGGTAGAAAAATTTCATATAATAAAATGCAAAAGAACAAGTGGGGATATGACATCATCAGCCCACCTAATGAACATGCATGAAGACCTGCCTAGAACTGTTTCACCTGAATAATGCATATCTTTAAAATTCAATAACTTCGTTATTTGTTATCGATTTTGATCAATTTTTCTGTGAATTTTACTCTATTTATTGATATATAAATATCTCCAGCCTGGACCATCCCTTTAATTTCATCTTTACAATTAGTATCTAGCTTTGTCAGTCAGGGCCCCACTTCAGAAATAATTAAACCGAAACTCCATACACAACTCTACGTGCAACCAATTTCAAACACACATTTGAGACCCAGCCCTTCATTTATTTTTCTTAACATTGCATCAATAATATCCGCTCTTTCTCTAAATGGGCGCAATGGCCCGTATCCTGAAGACAGGGTGAACTTAAACCATGGTCTAACTCTATGATAAAATAATGGGAAGCCAATATCTCAAAAATTTTATTAAGTTGTATATTTCTTACATTTACTGTGCTCTTTCCTGATTCTTCAATGGTGAAGATAATCATCTATGTATACTTCCTGGACAATTATGAATAACTTGAGAGTTGAGAGCCAAGTGAGCTGAAATATGATATCTCTACTGTTAGTAATTTATGTAACAGTTGTCTATCCATACTTAAACCACATTTTTAAACCCGAGTTTAAGTTAAACCCGACTTCAGAATAAGGACTATAATGTCACTTCAGGTCCAATCATTGTATCCAAAATGCCATACAGTCATACAGGTTGTCATTAATAAAACCACAATTTCATAGATTAATGCCATGAAATGCCATATATTGATTGCTGATGGGCACCCCTTCATGCATCATCACCCTGCTACTGATCTCCGACCTCAGTGGTGGAGGATGGGGAAGAAGAAGGGGAAGAAGCCCGGGGGGCCACTTCCATTGACGAGTGGATACCATGCGCGACCACGGGGTCTCGAAAAGCACACTAAACACATATTTTCCATATTCTGAAAATGCACCCTTAACAAGTATTGGAAACAAGACAAGTATTCCCCCCCCCCCCGGGAAGATGAAGAAGAAGAAGAAGGGGAAGGAGAAGAAGGAGAAGAAGAAGGATGAAGAGAAGAAGAATAGTAATGATGATCGTAAAGATGATAATAATGAAAAAAAATAATAGAATAAGGAGAAGGAGAAGAACTAGCAGAAGAAGTACAATAATAATAATAATAATAAGAGAACAGGATAGAAACATCTGATACAAAATAAAAGCAATTACCATTTTCCGGTTCAGTTCTATAGACATATCTGTCAGGATGGCTTGCTTGATTTCTTGGGCGGTATAGGATCCATCGCAATCAAATGGAACGTCTGTGTGAACAAGACACGACAAAAAAATAGAATTAAATGTATGTGTGTGTGTGTGTGTGAGAAAGAGCAAGGTCGAGAAAATGTAAGTGTGTGTGTGAGAGAGAGAGATAGACAGAGAGAGGAAGGGAGAGAGGGAAAGACACACATGGCCTAATACTCTGTATGTCCTAGTATTACTACATGTACTAAAAATATTACTCAAATTACGACATACTGGATTTTATGCTCTGTTATATGGGTCCTACAGTATGGTGATAATGGAAGGATTACAGGACTATTTTCTTTTAAAAAATGAAGTATTGGAGTATTAAGTAGAACCGCATTTTTTTAAAATTGAGCTCCAATTGGGATCCAATTTAATCTTTTCAACGGTTTCTTTATTATTTATCTAAATCAATTACACTGATTTAGGTATTAACTGATCATACACTTTTTGGATTGTATATCTATATATTATTGTTGGATTCGCTCCATTTTTTTGTTTCTGTATTTTGATATCAAACTCTTATAAAAAAAACCCCGACTAATTATTCATTTATTATCTTATTTCATTACCATTTTGCATTTTATCAATTTTTAGATATAATTTTTAAGTAACCTGCTTCATGATTTGTGTCTTACCTTTTCATAATTATAGAATTTCTCCTGATTTTGTTATTCAGCCTGAGAGCTGCCTCTTTGTGTTGGTTTTAATAAACCAGTTCAATTAAACTCAATTCAAGTCCGTCGTAAGTGAGCAGTGAAATAAATGAACCATTAGCCTTCGTACCTTCGTGGTATGTGAGAGCGAGAAGATAATGTTACCCATTGATTTAAAAAAAAATGGATAGAGCTCGTTGTGCACACACAATCTTGAACGATCAACAGTATATAGGACCATGCCAACGCTAATAATGAAAAAAAAAACATGCACATGGAAGCGAAAAGTGTGGAACTTTGTGCGCGCTTCACCTTTTTTTTTATTCTGGCGAGTTCCCCCAAGTCTGCGCAGTCCCCCTTGTTTTGTGCATATGCGTAATTCTAATAAAAGAAGATACGCAACGAACACTATACACATGCAGTACAGATATTAATTTTAAAAAACTCCGACTCAAAATGGTGGAAAATAATGAACCGGGGGCATTTCATGTACATTTGACAGTCTCAAAATGCAGCCTTTCTAATCAAAATCCCCGAGGGGCGTACAAAGTGAATGGGTGTGTAGTCATAGGGCACCATTTTTTTTGTTCAGTCTGAAAATGACTGCCCGAGGTTTTTTTTTCCAAGAAAATCATATTTTTCTTTCAATTTTTTTATATTTGGCACACTCATAATAATACAAGAAACATTATCAACTGATAGATTTTGTGAAATAAAAAGAAATTAATTTAAATCTTAACTAAAATCGTTAGGTGCGCAGACTTTGGGACCACCATCATACTTTTTTAGCGTTTCCGGTGGCCTCAAGGAGTGCGTTGTTGCTATATCCATTTTTTTTTTACATCGATGTACTCACCATCTAAATCATCTTCCCCCGAAGTTTCATCAAGTATCAAATACTGCAAATAAAGGTGGAAATTGTACTAAGCATTAACATTATTAACAGTAATCGGTTTCATTATCGTGTTCTGTAATTATCGTAAGAAAAAAAAAAGAAACCATTTACTCAAAACTAGGAGGATATCCAATGTTTCGTGTTCTGTTTTAGGGTTGGGGTTTGGGAATGTGTATATCTGGAAGAAAAAAATAAGAGGAAGGGACGAAAAAGTTCATTACTTTCGGCAAATACATTACTGATAATACTATAATCTTCATCATTTATGTTCAAAACCAAAATGCTACAATTGCCACATCCCAAAAATAAGTTTGAGAGCACAGTTCATGTATTCTTTGCACAGTAATCAAAGCCCTAATTATTTAGTATGATACTTTCATCAAACATATACATATTGGAATAAGTGGACCTGATCATATACAACGCATGCATTCGTTATTACTGTAATTTAATGCGTTAGACCAAAAATATCAGTTTCGAGCGAGAAGGGGGGGATATAGTTATTTTAAAGGAAAATTATTCAAAATGTATTGTACGGTTACCTTTTTCCTGCGGTGTCTGTAAACTAATTTGTATATAGCGAAAATCACTGGCAGAAGAAGTAGAGGAACTCCCGATAAACCAATGAATGCCAACGAACTGAATCCTAAAAGAAAAACGAAACGACATTGATCGAAGTAATTTTTTTAGTGGTGGCGGGTGCTTTAGTTGTTGTAGTTGTTGTTGTAGTTGTTGTCGGTTGAAATGAAGAAAAAAAAACCCGGCTACAATACACGTTTAACGGTTATGATGATATCATATCACCCTAATTTCAAATACTAGTACGCGTGACATTTATTTAAGCTTGCATTAAAAAAAAATGTGAGGGCGTCGTGTTCGAGTGGTTACGACTCTCGTCTTTCAATCAGAGAGACGTGGGTTCGAATCCCAGCCATGGCGTGTTTTCCTTCTGCAAGAAATTTAGTTATACCCACATTGTGCTGCACTCAATCCAGGTGAGGTGAATGGTACCCGGTAGGATTTATTCCTTGAATGCTTTAGCGACAATACGGCGCCTCAGCTACAGCCGGGGTAAATGATATGATACCAAGTATCAAGCTCAGTAGAGTATATGCAATTATAGTAGCTGCGCTATTCAAAGGAACATATTGTTATTACATAAATACAGGCAAGAAATTTAAACCAGTTGTATATTAAGAAACCTTTGCATTGAGAGGTTCTGCTACTACCGGCAATGCAACGCCAACGATCAAATTATCATTGTTGCAGAATGTGGCATTATGTGTTGACCGTCCATTACTACCACAGCTTTCTGACACATGACGATACATTACGTCACCTGTCACGAATCGTAATATCGCAGCAGATTCCTCATGCAATACGTCACGTGACACCCATCAAAATGTCGAAATGGCATTTTGATAAAGGAATGGATTTTCATTGGTTGAATGAGATGAGAGAGCTATACAGTGCGTCCCAGAAAAAACGAAACCGAGTTTAAGCGAGGATATATCATAACTTAATCACAAATACAATAGACAAATGACCTACCAATGTAAAGCTTAGAACCTCTTCTTTCATCTGATATTACTTAGATTATTCCCTATTCACGCATGAGTGAGCAAAAACAATTTTAAGAAAGGATACCAAAATCTCATTTGGCGTGTGGTATCTGAATTTCAAAAATAAAATCACATGCCTAAAAAGTTCAATACCTGCTTTTTTATTTGATACCTTAATCATAAAAAATGGTCAAGAAGTAAAATAGTTATGTTCCCTCGAAACAATGCTTGCATTTCCATAATTTCATTAAATAAACGTGTTTTCACCGGTTTCCCACAGAAGCTTACGCATGGTTTACAAAAGACTTAATGCATGGCTGATCGTCAACAAAACGGAGTGTCAAGTGAGTTTGAACGCTAGCCTGGAGAACCTCTTAATTTTTATGAAATTATTGAAATTCAAGCCTTATTTCAAATAACCAGAACTTTGTTATTTCTTGACCATTTTCTGTAATTGAGGTATCAAATTAAAGAGCAGATATTGAACTATTTGAAAATGTGGTTTTCTTTTTGAAACTCAGATATAGCCCGCCAAATGACTTTTTGGTATCCCCTCTTCAAATTGTTTTTGCTCACTCATGCGTGAATTAGAAATAATCTTCGTACTTTCAGATGAAAGAGGAAATTCTAAGCTTTACAATGGTGGGTCATTTGTCCATTGTATTTGTGACTAAGTTATGATAAATCATCGATAAATCTCGGTTTCGTTTTTTGTGGGACGCACTGTATAAAACCGCATTTCTCATTGGATATTGCTTCAAAAATAGGTGTCTTACAGAGATAAAATGAAGATCAAATGGTTTTTAGAATACAAATTCGGAGAGATTTTAAGGGTATTTATCTCACTTATTTTAACGGAGAATAAATATTTTCTTCTAAGATAAAATAGATCTCAGAATACCACCCGAGATATTTATGTGAAATATGTATTCACTCAGCATTTTTTAAGATCTGTAGGCAAAATTGTTTTTAGGAGGTGAGATTGTGATGGAGACGGGGCGGATCCAGGATTTTGGGAGGAAGGGGGGCATATACCTTGCATTATGCGTCGGGGGGAAGAAACATAGGATGAAAAACAGGTCGAGAATTTGTCTGTTTCCGAACATCGCAGAACTTACTATGGGGCAAGCCAGGAACAGAACTTGTAGAAGACACAGTAGAAGAACTCTTGTCTGTAGGTCTATCCGCCTTGGTAGACATGGTAGGTACCGCCTTTGACGTTGGGTCCTTCTTTGTAGGAGAACGTGTGGTTGTACTAATATCTTCGGAGGTAGTTGATGAACCAGTCGTCGAAGGCATTCCTGTTGTCGATGGTGTGGTATGACCTGTGCGACTTCCCGGTGTAGTGCCATTTTCAGGTTGCGCCGTTCTTGTGGTAAATCTCCTCGGGGTGGAATGTGTATTTGTTGTCGTGGATGGTAAAGTGGTGTGTACAACATGATGTGGAGTAGATGTTGTCTTTGTCGTGGTGACCTGTGTGGTATGTTCCTCATTTGCTGTTTAATGAAATAATGAGGAAATCAAAGAATGGAAATTATCGGACATTAGATCTAATCTTGAGGATTTGTCTCCGATAGAGCATTGGCCTACAATGACGGAGAGGATGGATGAACCCAAATAAATTTCTGATCGGTTAAGTTCACTCATTTGGAATTGGAATGTGTGATAACTTGCGTTTTTGAAAGGGAAAACAAATACGTTTTTCATCAAAACATTCAGTGTGCTTTAAAGTTGGTTCTCTAAAACAGTAGGGCTTTAGGATCCGAAAGACTAGAATTTGGAGTCTCAACGACCTTGGCACTGCATCCCTTCAAGACCATGGCCTAGTCCAGATTGGACGGGATTGGACGTCGATATAAAAAATATTTCTTTCCCCAAGCTAACATTTGAGAGAGCAATTGTTCCCACGGACCCCGAACGGACCCCGAACTCAACCCAGTGAACACTGGCTGAGGAAATCAGGAAGTCAACCCCTCTGTCAACGTCTAATATGAAATAGCCCTCGCTATAAGCGAGCCTCTGTACCCACCAAGGGAAATTTAGCTCTAAAAATACTAGTGTGGACAGTATGTTGCCCAGGGTTATTAAAGAGTTGGGCATTTTTTGCCCAACTATTATAAGAGTGTACTTAATTGATCAAGCTAACACACACGCACCTTTACAATGGGGAAATTTATCCGAAAGAGTTCCGTTTGGCTGGCATCTTATTGTAGAACTCCCCACCAATGTGTAGCTGCTGTCACTGCAAGCAAACTCGCATACTGTGTCGCACTTGATTCCAAGTTCTGGCGGGCAAGCTCCTTGGATGAGCAGGAGAGGGGATGAGTAAGCGGGCACCAAGCATGATGATGATTCTACCGATTAAGAGATATATATATTTATTTCTGTTTATATATTTCAGATAATTTTTCATTGGTCCATAAATTTATCTTGCAATTGTTTTCAAATGCAAACAAAAATTACTATCGAAACAAAATAAAAAAAATAAGTTTCTGCAATAACTTACGACCCCACTCTCAGTCCTTTCCGCGTGTGGTACGGGGGATAGGCCTACCGAGGTTTTAGCAAAAGGGACATGAAATAAAGAACAGGAGAAAAACGCGTACTACAAAAAAATTCTCCAGATAGGAAAATTATGATGGAAGAACAAACATAAAAATATAGATTTATGTCAAGAAAACATATTTTAAGATCAAAACAGGGAGAAAAGAGCCAAAGGTGGTCGCTACCGAGCAGTTTTTTTTTATTTTGTCTTTGGTCGGATTGAATTTGAAGAGGCATAATTGGCCGTCTGCATTTGGTATAGGGCTAAATTCTAAATGATAAATAGAACAATACAATTTTAGTACCTGTCATCTGTCCGGTAGATATGAGCCTGTCAATCAAAGCTTTTGTCACTCGCTGGAGACCCTCTTCCCGAGAAAAGCTTGACTGCAACATCGCTCGTGTCCCAGTCTGCACGTCTCTCACAAAAGCATCGTAAACGTAGAAATGACGAAAAACCTCATAGATTCGCTTCTGTGTCATGTTTGTAAAAGTACGGCATGATATGCGAGCCTAGGTATTTTGGAATAAAAAATATTTTTGGAATATTAACTTGCCCAATTGAATATTCTCCATTCGAGTTTTTGCCCATAATTGAAATAGTGACTATAATAGGACGTTGCTCATTAATTGCTATCCTGATTAGAGTCAAGAATTATTACAGGCAAGATGAAAATCGGGTGTAAAGCAAAAAACAAACAGCTACTTTTCCATTTGTTACTCCACTAGTGGACTGATCAATACGGAGTTACGTCATAAAGCCTGCTCTATGTTCACAGTAGGGGAAGGCGGGGTTACTTTAAGTTAGGCCACCACCCCCAGGCCGATAATGAGTGGTGTCATATATTGATGACCCATTGCATAACTCCCTAACCCCACCATATTGTTTTCAACGTTGAAACAAAAAATAAAAAAATTTCAGAGGAAAAAATATAAATTTCAGCCCCCCCCCAAAAGTGGGTGAAATAGATAAGCGCTTTACCCATATGCATCTTTAAGTATAGTGAAGGCATAATAACAATATTGTTAGTCCAGGTATGGATCCTCATTCTTGTTTTAGTCTTTTGCATGATGGATGCCTAAGGAATATGTGGATGTGAAAATATCACACTAAGTTTGGACTGGGGTAGGTTGAGCCAAGTAAAAAATTGTCATGCTGGTTCTTGTCCCATACCTTTTGTACATAGTTCTGACTTCTTGTGGCTCAACTTACTCCAGAAGGTGGCTCAACTTATCCCATGGGTAGGGCAACTTGAGCCAAGTATTTTTTTTCCAAAGGTGACAGCGACTTTCAGTGTGGTGGTAGAATGTTATATGTAGGTATAAAGGTGTTTCCCAAAAATCTAAGTCAAGGTGCTTATTTCCACAAGATTATGAATCATATAACTTCTATCAGGAAAAAGGCAAACAATGGCTCAACTTACCCCCACCTTCCCCTTCAGTTGGTAGAGTGAAACAGGACGAGGCATGTATCGAGTATGCCTGGCATATCAACTTTCATGGTATGGAACACTGGCGGTGCGTCCTAATATCTTGACCGTCTTGTTCGCGGACGTAGATGTTAGTCGATTTGACATTTTCCGAACCTAGAAATGTTCTTTCAGATGAAGTTTTTTTCCTGATTCGTGTTCCTTTGGGGTCCCAGAACAAATTCAGCTTGGTTGCCCAAAGTTGCCGTTTGGGCGATTTTGCTAATTTGCATAAATCCAAAATGGCCGCCAGATGCCATCTTGAAAACCTAACTTTTGAACCCCTTTCCCCAAAATGATGAGTAATGACTCTTTATAGGGGTTTAGAGGGGTGTAGAATCGATTTCTGTTATCATTTTTGCAATATAAGGTCATCTTCAGGTCAAATCCAATATGGCCGCCAGATGCCAACTTGAAAAATTAGAGTTGATCCCCTTGCCCCAGAATAATGAGTAATACCTTTGTTTCGGGGTTTTGGGATGTGTAGAATCCATTTCTGCTATCTATTTTGCAATATAATGTCATCTTCAGGTCAAATCCAAGATGGCCGCCAGATGACGCCATCTTGAAATATAAACTTTTGAACCCTTTGTCCTAGAATCATGAATAATAATTCTATTCGTGAGTCATTTGGTATGTTGATTCAATTAATATTGTAATTTTGCATAAAGGATAATCTTCAGATCAAATCTACGATGGCCGCAAACCGCCATCTTGAAAAAAAAACTCTCCGAGGCTTATACGTGTAAGAGCTAATGTAAACGGATTTCAGTAAGTTTTAGGTCAAGATGGAGTCACATCTGAGATGTCAGATTTCGACATTAACTGCTCACCTTAGGATAAATCCTCTTTAGGTTTGGGCTATGATACATTTCGCATGTATTTTTATTTGTTTTACTGTCCATCCATACTTTTGTACTGAAGAGGCTTAGAGTCTTATTTTAAGTGTTTTCTCAATATTTTTTTTTTTAATCAATGTGTCCAATGATTGGTAGGTTTCAATTCGCCTTAAAAGACGATGGTGTAGCGCTAAGTCTTACATTTTCGTGAGTGACTGTAGAGCTCCGCTTTAGAGTGGCAGTCTCTAGAGCAAATTTTTACAGATAAAGGAGGATGGCGCTGAGACAGGTTTAGATAGAGATGCTGCCCTAGCTTTCCTGCTAGGTCTTTGGTCTGCCAATCTAGCATTCCGACTATTTTCTGATGTCTTGACACCTGCACTTAGTAGCTTTCCATGGAATTGCGACTATCATCTACATCTCCAAAAGTGTTAGTGTATATGCCGGCGAGTTTTATGTCACGTTTGTATGTGTCTCTGTAACAGAGGCAGTGGCGTAACTGCGGGGGGGGGGGGGGGGGCATGGGGGCACGTGCCCCCCCCCCATCGGCCGCCCCCCCCCAAAAAAAAAAGAAAGAAAATTATTGTTCATAACAATGTTATATTATGTTATGTTATATAAGAAGCATTTCTTTCATAACTTTATGAAACATAATTTCCTTCATTGTGTCTTCATTGTTCCTGGTGCTCGCATAGACTGTTTAACGAGATATATAATCCTGTTGTACTAAAACCTCCCGTTTTCAAATAAATATACACCAAATATATTTCCTCGCAATTCCAGTTATTATTGTTTTATGTAGTGACATTTATTTTTTCATGACTACTTAAAGTGATTGCTCTATTTTAAGGTTTTAATATAAAACATTGCCTGTCCGTGCTTACGTTCGCATTAGTGGATTGGTGAGATTTCTGCTCTTCATGAACTCCTATAATCAGTCCTTAAAATGTCAATTTTTCTGATCTGAATATCAAAAATTTTCAGCTCGCGCTTCGCGCTCGCATCATTTGGTTAGTAAAATACGTAGGGTCTTTAATAGTGAATTCCTACAAACAAGCCTTAGAATGCCCCCCTTCAGGTCTGAATTTCCTAAATTTTCAGCTCGCGCTTCGCGCTTGCAGTATTTGATTAGTAAGATGCGTATGATAGCAAAGGATGGCACTTGCATTAGATGACTATGGTGAGATATTTATACTCTTAATGGATTCGGAAATATAGTCCTTAAGATGTCCCTGTTTAGGGTCAATATATACAAAAATTTTAGTTTGCGCTACGCGCTCGCATTGTTTGTTTAGCGAGACAGTTACGTATCATGATTACAAAAAATGTGCTTATAATGTCCCTTTTTAGCTCTGAATATCAAAAAGTTTGAGCTCGCGCTTCGCGCTCGCATTATTTAATCAGTGAGATACATATCCGTTTAATGGCACTGCATGTCCTTAAAATATCTTTATTAGGTCAGTATAACTGGCAACTAAGTGACTCGAAATTTTTGCTGGTGCCCCCCCCCCAATACCATGACCCAAGGTACGCCACTGAACCGAAGTGTGATCTACCGATGGGGTGAGACCAATCACACAGCTCACCTTACCTTGGCAAATTCAAGAAGGGATTCGCCAAGGTTTCATGCGGCGAACATGCCACAACCACTGTCTTGAAGCGCAGATGACATATGGAAGGTGTTAAGCCACTTTTCTTGGTCGGCGTACGTTTTCTAGGACTTACTTCCGTACAGGAGCTTGGCCATGACTGACAGATTTTCCTATCCTGGTGCTTATCTCCCTGTCCAGTGAAAGGGAGCTAGAGACAGATAGGTAGGTGAGGAGTCCACCACAACCAGACGTCTGCATGCTGTTGATAGAGGTATCTAGAGGACAATCAGTGTCTTGAGTCGATCAGGATTTCTGTCTCACAGGCTGATGGGTGATTCAAACTCCTTACATGCACAGGCCAGGTAGCTGTATATGACTAGGTCTTGTAGTCCCACTTCTTGAGAGGCAGGGGTGATATCGTGTCCGTACAACATCTCACGAATGGGAACCATCCTGTCCATTGCTTAGTACCTAGTCGGTCGAAGTTGAAGAGTTTCCTAGAAGCCTTCTTTGCATTTGCCAAATGCATACTGGGGAAGCAATCCCAAAGAGTGTCAGGGCCAGGCGCACCCTTTCTTGCTTCACGCCACTGCTCACAGGAACTGAGGGAGGCTTCCAGATGTTCCAGCGATGTAGCAAAGTGTACTCATTGAATGAAATGACCATGGAACAGTCTTGGGGAGCCTAACTTTTGCAGGAGACTATAAAGAGTGCACTCCTGCTGACCAAGTCAATGGCTCAGTACGAAAAGTCCAATGGTAATTATAAAAGAAGTTAGTAAGTTAACTATTTTTTGGAAAAAAATACGGAAAAATCACTTTTTAATTCAAGTAATACTTTGAAGTCCTTTCACTAGAAAAGTATGGTTTGACAGAACAAAAAGGATTAATTAAAGCTCCCGAAATAGATCATAGCCCAAACCTTGAATGTTTTCATTCTAAAGTGAGCGGTTAATGACGAAATCTATCAACCATCTGACCGTCTTAGATTTGACTTGACCTCGAACTAAAAATGGAGTGATTAAAAGAAATGAATAATTCTTACTGAAATCCCATTACTTGAGCTCCTATACATACTAGCCTCATTGGGGAGAGTACTTCTTCAAGGTTCAATAGTCTCGGGAAGTATTTTTTTTAATATGGCGTTTAGCGGCCATCTTGCACATTGATCTGGAGATGATCCTATATTGCAAAATTATTAACAGAAATGGAATCAACATACCAAATAACTCACGAAAAGAGGTATTATTCATGATTCTGGGAAAAAGGGTTGAGAAGTTAATTTATCAAAATGGCATCATCTGCCGGCCATCTTGGATTTGACCTGAAGATGACATTACCTTGCAAAATAGAAAGCAGAAAGAGATTCTACATACTCCAAAACCCCTAAACAGAGGTATTACTCGGCATTCTTGGGCAAGGGGATCAAAATTCAATTTTTCAAGATGGCATCTGGCGGCAATTTTGAATTCATGCAAATTATCAAAATTGCCCAAGCGGCAACTTTGGGCAACCAAGCTAAATTTGTTCTAGGACGCCATAGGAACACGAATCAAGAAAAAAACTTCATCGGAAAGAACATTTCTAGGTTGGTGTATTGAGCCTATGGGACTGTCAAATCGACTCTGCTGCCACAGATTTCAGATTGAGAAATGTGCTGTTGCTATATGACATGATCAATTCTTTACGTCCACGCCGAATTCGCGAATAGTCTACTATATACCGTACAAAAAGTAATTACACAGTGCAAATGTATGTAAAAAATGGGGAATACGTCAGAAAACATATGTATTCATAGAAATCGAATTGAAATTTACCGAGCCGGATTCATCATCGAAAGAAACACGGGGAAATGTTCGCATCCTTTCCCATTGCTTATCTGCATCTGTAGGAAAGATTAGCGATATTATAACTTTAAACAGAACTAAGGCTGGAGAAATTTGAGACTATCATTTAAGAAATAGTCTGATTTATTTATTGTAGCATAAAATTAAGAATGTTAAATCTAGATGATTATTCACGCTTTCTAGCTATAGCTGCGTCCCACAAAAAACGAAACCGAGATTTATCGATGATTTATCATAACTTAATCACAAATACAATAGACAATTCACGCATGAGTGAGCAAAAACAATTTGAAGAAAGGATACCAAAAACTAATTTGACGGGGGTAATCTGAATTTCAAAAAGAAAATCACATGCCTAAAAAGTTCAATATCTGCTCTTTTATTTGATACCTTAATCACAGAAAATGGTCAAGAAATAAAAAGAGTTCTGTTCCCTCGAAACAATGCTTGTATTCCCATAATTTCATTAAATAAACGTGTTTTCACCGGTTTCCCAAAGAAGCTATCGCACGGTTTACAAAAGACTTTAATGCATGGCTGATCGTCAACAAAACGAAGTTCGAGTGACTCAGAATGCTAGCCTGTAAAGCCTCATTATTTTATGAAATTATTGAAATTCAAGCTTTATTTCAAATAACCAGAACTTTGTTATTTCTTGACCATTTTCTGTAATTGAGGTATCAGTTTAAGAGCAGATATTGAACTTTTTGAAAATGGGGTTTTCTTTTTTGAAACCCAGATACAACCTGCTAAATGACTTTTTAGTATCCCCTCTTCAAATTGTTTTTGCTCACTCATGCGTGAATGAGAAATAATTCAAGTAATTCCAGATAAAGGAGGAGATACTAAGCTTTACAATGGTAGGTCACTTGTCTATTGTATTTGTGA
The DNA here is from genome assembly GCF_037042905.1 of Lytechinus pictus. Lineage (NCBI taxonomy): Eukaryota > Metazoa > Echinodermata > Echinoidea > Temnopleuroida > Toxopneustidae > Lytechinus > Lytechinus pictus. The sequence continues at coordinate 19,113,639 of NC_087250.1, read as the reverse complement.
TTAAGTTATGATAAATCATCGATAAATCTCAGTTTCGTTTTTTCTGGGACGCACAATTATAAACATATCAGACTAAGATTTAGCTACCATACAATTCAAATAAAGAAAGGAAAAGTCGTATTCTTGGCTTCCATATTTTTCCCTAATACCCTATAATGCCCAAACCCTATTACTCCCTTAAGTATTTTATATATTGATATACATGCAGTAAGAATCAATGTTGTTACTGATTGAATAATTGGATTTATATAGGCCAGTAGATAGATCTCCCTACACCAGAATTGAAGTGTGGTGGGAGCAATAGGACGTTTGGGAAAAAATGTTGCGAGCAGTGAAAGGGTGGATACCCCCTTTTATTATCATTTATAAAAATGTAAAAGCATAATCCATCGTTTATTTTTTCTGTTTTAGCCCATTGTAAGACTTTTATATTTGATTACAGTATAGTCTACTCCGTAGGCCTACGTATTATCTCGCATCCTTTCTCATGTTTCTCCTATTGGCTTGTGAAGAAGCTCTAGAGCAGGGGCGAATCCAGGATTTTTAAAGGGGGCGGGCACATTTTCCGGAGATAAAATTTGACAAGCCCCCCAAAAATAGAAAATAAAAAAGATGAAAAAAATGAAAATAAACAGAAAAGGGTTTCAACCCGAAATTAAAGGAGAATGAAACCCAAAATATAATACCACATAGTATCATTGATAAGAACATGACAATCAAAATGATTCCAGTTATACCCAAATCCGATTTCCCAGTATCGAGTACCACCTCTTCAAAGTTGGGCTTTTTCAGGTTCGAAGTCTCTGAATGGAGGTCGCCATTGTTTCGGGGTTCGTTCAAATTCGTGACGTCATCGACGTACAACTGTCTCGGTAGCACTTTCAATGTGCATAGCTATACGGGTTGAAACCGCCACGATGTTTGCATAATATAGATACCTTTCTACCAAAAATAAATAAAATATAGATCTAATACTCTTAAAAATATTATAAATAAGGTATTTTAATTATTTTATGGTATAAAAACACAAATTGATGAGCTTTGATGAGTTTTTTTTACACATTTATTTACGATATTCAAATTGGCCAATTTGACAAAGCTTACCGCTAGCTAGCTAGCTAGCTGCAAACACCGCGTACGGAAGGCTGAACCGAGTTATCGTGTTGGAAGTTTTGACTGATTGACTATCGTGCTTTATTTCTGTTTATCTAACATTTTCATTATTTGTTACCTTTGATTTTAAATAAAACTAAACTTATCGCGGCAATCGCGGACGGTTTGTACTGAGTGAAATGGAAGGCCCGAGACCCTACGACTTCGAGCCGCAATACTCGGCCGAAGAAATTGCTCAACGAGCAGAGGAACGTCGGCGCACGGGTTGCAGCAGCGAGAGAGACAATAACGGAGCCGATGTTGAGCCACCGCCACCACCACCAGATAGACTGGACAACGATAACTGGTGCAGTTGTGGAAATTGTAGAGTGATGCCAACGCAAATAGAGTGCATATGTTGCCACGAGATAGGAAACTGCCGCCAATTTTTGTCTCCGTCTGTGAACTGTATTATAGATAATGAAGATTTTTCAAAAGTTTGCCTGGAGCGTGCGGTGCTGAGAACTGCGCTTGTTGCCCGCCTGGACAAGCGAGGTCACCGAGGCAATTTGCCAAGGATCCTTGAAAATGAGTAAGATAGCATAAAATTCTTATTGACATTTATGTCCAAAATCCAAATAGTTTGGTGCACAGGCCTACAGAGAAATCATTGCAACAATCAATTCAATCATTTGTGACTTTCATATACATGTACAGTACAGTATAAATTGGGGGACGTCTGGATTAGCCAGGCGGCCTCTAACTGTTAGTGTTAGAGAGTAAAAATCATTTACTGACGTAAGATTACTCCCAATGAAGCCAGGTATTCCTATCCATTCACGTGCATGTAGGCCGCCAAAACCTGAAACTTTCTCCCCCGAGATTTCTACTTCTAAAAGATCTAATGTTAACGTTAGCCCTAAATCATGTAGGATGGGGGGTCGGGTGTCCGGACACTTTATATTTTTGAAGCCTTCTTTTTTGTCTTTGGATTACACTAAAAATATGAATTCAATAGTTGTAATCATCTTCTTGTTCTCTATAATATTTCCTGACATTTTGTACTAAAAATTGATAAAACTTCCCTTGGCCTTGTAAATTTTTCCAAATGACTTTCTAAAATTGATCGTCCGGACACACATCAACTGGGTATACATGGGATGCAACTTCATTTCCGACCTTTCTGCGCCATCGATTTTATTTTTAAACAAGAATTCATCAAAAAAATGAGAAAAATATGACAAGACAGAAGAGACTTGCCCGATGGCGCAGAAATGTCGGAAATAAATGATTTTTACTCTCGAGAAGCCGCCTGGCTAGCCCGGATGGGGATTTGTCCAGTCCACCTGTAGTCACACCAGGTCAAAATTGAATACCGTAGGCGTAATCAAACAATCAAAATCACATTACACGCATGACCAACATGAAAGAAATATTACAAGGGCTGACTCACCAAGATGAAGTCTCTTAAGATCATGTGCTGTAGAAAATCAATGCACTTTAGAAATTTTTTTTTATTTTTACAAATGTTTAAATACTACAATTTGTTAATAATTTTTTCTATTTTGGACATCTTTCCCCACCAGATCCTACAGATACTCTGCATATCGTCTCTTCACCTATTGGATTCATGGTCTTCTGGGAAGGGGTGTGAGGAAGGTGATACCATCTTGCGCCGTCTTGAAAATTCATTCCATCTACCCAGCAGCGGACGGTGTTTATACAGGATTTAGTATTGGTGATGATGGTGAGCAGCAGATGGTACCAGAACATTTTGCAATATGAACCTTTTTGCTAGCCTACAGCATACAGTTATATGACCCTTCTTATATCCCAAATGAAACTCCTGCCTTCTTTTGCTCTCAGTTAATATGTGTACATTAAGACAATTTTGTGATAAGCTGTCATGGGATGAAGTTGGGAATCAAATGGGAGCTTTGAAAGTGATTTTTTTCTTCCCACTTTGTAATTCAGAAAATAGCATTAAAAACTGACAAACTAAAGCTTTTTGAAGAATAAAATCACATCATTGAACATAATGCTAGTATGTAGAACAAAACAAATGCTATATAAGTCTGAAAACATTTTGTAGCAACATTCTTTTAGCTCATGAGATTTCACTCTGATAATGAGTGCATGTTGAAAAGATTCAGTATGCAGTACACATGTACAGTATAATGTCCCATAATGTATGTCCATACATTATTTTCCTACTTTGCTGTATCAAATGCCTATTCATTTTATTGTAAATGTGTCTACATGTAATTGAAGTTTTCATATATATTTTTGTATACTGTATAATGAATTACATCAAAATAGTGATTTTACACCTTTCCAGGATTAAAAATGAAATTACATGTACATATAACTCTTGCATTCATTCTAAAATTTTAGGGTCAGACAGGAATATCTAGAGCTTTAGAGACAATGGCGGTTCATACATTGTACATGCAGAATTCACATCATGTACTACTGTACCATAATGTTTGAGCATGTGTCTAGTTTTTGTAATTTAAGAATACATGTACATGTTTTTAAAGTTTGAATCCATTGTCTGATTCGTAATACACAGAACATTAAATTCTGTAATATGAAAACATATTGTGTGAAAGAAATTACCTGGTACTTGCATGTAAGAACTTACGGTACACAGAACTTGACAGAAGGGCAAATTTACAGTTTGAATTTCCAAATTATAAGCTGGAGGATGCCCACGTTAGCTTTCTTATAATCTTTCATTTTAATTTGTTTTCTGTATTGCAGTACATGTAAGATTTACTTATGTTTGTTTTATGCATTACGTTTTTATATGACAAATTTGACAAAGAAGGTTTTGGCAACACAATGGGAGTAGGTCATTCATTGCATGCAGTTCAATGTTTATAAAAAAATTAAAAGGTTGTACATGTACATTGCATTATGAAAGATTAATGACTCTACATGTACCTGTAAGGTGTTCTCTCTGGATTTGTCTACATGTTGTACTTTTAACAACGGATACATTATATTGTTGAAGGCTGCATGTACATGTAAGTTTTTATTTTTTTAAAGGTCAAGAAAACTACCATCACTTGAGTGCAGAATAGCATTGTCTTGTTTCTACGAGAGAAAAAATTGTCAATTTACACATGACTGTCTGGAACCATATAAAAAAAGACATTGTGAAAATTATTTGTTTCACATTGGCTCCTGGCATACACATTTTAGTGAGAAAAATTATGTTTATAAAGCTTTTTGTTGTTGTTGTTGAATGCAAGGTCAATTGCTCCAGTTGGGAGGTTTTAAATGTTGCATGGCTGTTCACCTTTGTCAAAACCTTGATATACATATACATTTAAACCAGTATTCAGTGGTGACTGGTCATATTTGTTGCAAATCTTGCTCACCCCTCATATATGTTTATGTTAATAATTTTTTTTCTCCAAATTTTAATGCATCTTTAGGGAAATGGGTGGGTGGGTGGTCAGCCTTGCCTCAGTCATTCTATTTTGCAGATAAAATGACATGCAGTTCAGGCACTCTGTCCCTTCCTTTTTTTCTTTGAAGTAATTACATTTATTTTCGACATATTTCTCAGATGAGATATGATTATGCAGAAAAAATATATATGGTTGCACTGCCATTGTTATGACAAATACATGTACAGTTGGAATATATTAAAATAGGAATGAAATGTTGCATTTTGTAATAGATGTTGGTACACTAACTTGTATTACTTTGTAAAGCAATTTTAATTTAAATTGACACACTCGAGTTAGAATGTACATCATACATGCGACCTACATTATGCATGCATGTGTGTTTTGAAATGGATTTGCTGTAATGGCAACCTGTTATTACAATGCTTATGGTAAAAAATGAAGATCAAATTTCTTTTTTTAATTTTGTAGTATCGTTTAGAAAATGCAGCACACACTAAGTACTGTATCATTAGTCTTTGAATGAAAAGGTGCACAACACACTTTTAGAATATATCGGACATTTAGTAACAGTCACTAAAACAGAGATAACTGCTTATTTTCCTTTTTTGTAAAGTGCTTGTGAACTGTTCCATACTCATGGGGCTAGGATTATCAATCACCAATTTATTTTCAGTTGTTTCTGTACATGTAAATAAATGCCATTTTAATTTGTTTTACATGTATATTAAAATCATTATTGTAGAAAAAAGTTACAATTTCTATCATATATGTGTGTCATTTTATGTTAATAAAATTTGAAAAATACTTGACTCAAAACATATTTGACTCAAAACATATTGATGTGCATTATGTAGACTGTTGGGTAACAATCATACCTGTGTGAGAAAGAGGACGTAGTCTTGTGTACATGGATATGAAGAATTTTATTCCATTAGGAGCTAAATCCACTTTTGGAGCTATTCTGTAAATCAAGGATTTTTAATTCACCATTTTCCCTGATCCACTGCTATTTTATTTTGATATATGAAGAGCTCACTTGCAAAAGGGATTAGGTCCATTTTTCATCAAATTTGATTTTTTTTTCTCAATGTATAGATTTTTAGTAGCTCTATAAGATGATACCAAAGAAAAGTTGAAATTCCCATTAAAAAGTGATATAAAATGGCAACGAAAAATCACTTTTTTTTCAAAAGGGGTTAGGTCCATTTCAGTTTAGTTGCAAAAGGGGTTAGGACCACACAGAATTTTTTTGGAAAAGAATAGTTTACAAAAATATCAAGACAGGTGGATTTCTTTATACCCCATTTTATTTTCTCATGGTAGGGTATCATGAAAATTTAGTTTCGCATAAGAATATTGCAATATGGGAGAATTAAAAAAATAATTTTCTTGGCGTGGACCTATCCCCTTTTGCAAACTGATGAGCTCTAAAGCTTTTTGACAAATGAGCTGTAAAGAGCTCATTTGTCAAAAAGGGTTAGGTCCATTGTTCATAAATTTTTATTGTTTTCTGTCTCAAATCCTCTAAATTTTAGTCGTTCTGATGAAAACAACGAAAATTTGAAATTCACATAAAAACGTGAATAAAAGTGGCAAAGAAAAATCACCTATTTAATCAAAATAGATTGGATTCATTTCAGTTTAGTTGCAAAAGGGGTTAGGTCCACAATGATAATTTTTAAAAGAATATATAGAAAAAATTGAAGATGGGTAGATTTTTTTATACCCAATTTTATGTTCACATGATAGAGTAGTACATCATGACAATTTAGTTTCTCAGAGTATTGCAGTGAGAATAAAAAACATGGTTTTTCTTGGAATGGAAAAAGTGGACCTAACCCCTTTGCAACTAAACTCTTCATATATATACAGTATTTATATATACGATAGTGCTGTCATCTCAAATGAATTAAATCATGTTTGAAAAAATATAGCATTCAATATCTATTAATAATAAAAGAAAATCATGCATTTAGCTCCTTTTGGAATGGTTGAATGCCCATTTTTGTCCATTTCAACATTGGAAATTTAACAAGCAACACGTAATCAGAGTACATTTTACATCATTTTGGATGTTTATCCATTTATAATTTTAAAAAGAAAAAAAACCTTTTCTACAGACAGCTACCTTTTGATCTTTTATTCCAAAAGCAGCTAAATAAAAAAATATGAGAATTGTAAAATTCTGTAATTTTCAACAAAATATGCACTGATGGTGTGCACTTGTATCCACATCATGTACCTAAAAATTAAAATGCATGACTATATGAAAAGTAATTGACCTGGTAAAGGATTAAGCTCCTTATGGAACAAAACTGTTTTGGATTTAGCTCTTTTTGGAACAAAACATTTTACCAAAAAATTTTACCAACCTTCCCACTCTTTGGGTAAAATTTTTTACCCAAGACCAATTTTGGTCAAAAGTGCATTTAGCCCCTTTTGGAATCAAGCTCTTCATATGTATTTCAACATACATGGACACGTGTAAACTGATAACACGAACATTTGAGTAAGCAGGTCACAGGGTAAGCCCTTGTAAGCATTTTTTTTTTCCAATGGTGCAGTTCGAAAGTAAATCCACCCCAACATCAAGTTGATCCCAACATATACAAGTCGCATATAAATATATATAAAATTGAAGGTAATTAAAACATATATACATTAAGGGTGTGACATTGAGAACCTTTTTCGCAGTCTCTTGATGCCAATTTTTTTATGACTATGTCATTTTATAACTGCTCTCCAAAACTGCTGTACATGTACAATGTCATCATAATTTGGAAATATCTTTCTTGTGTACATGTATTTTGCAAGACTTTCAGGACCTTCTTCATGTAGCCCCTTTGTTCCAAATAGAATGAATAAACTTGATGTTGGGTGGAATTGACCTTTTATTTCAACTTGTACACATTTCCATATTACCATAACAAGATGAGCTCAACTTCGCCAGTTTACATCTCTCTCCCTCACTCTCACCTTCTCTCGCTCACTCTGCTCTTCTCCCTTTTACATCTTCAGCTATTTTTGGCCCTCTCTCCTTGAGTACTGATCAAAAAGTTTGGTGCTTGAATTTTTTTGTCAACATAACTATTAGCAGCAATAATTAATCATTAATGTCTATAATTTTTGTATTACTGTTATAATTTTCATTGCTTTTTAACATGCTTCAGGTTATATTTCTATGCACTATTCCTCACTAAAATGTGATAATGAATGTAAACCATCACCAGAAAAAAGGACAAACAAGGCAGAACACATAGCAATACTATGAAAAAAACTTTTACTTTGTAAAATTCACAAACAGTGCAGTAATTATATTAACTGGGGGAAACCCATCAAAACCACAAAAAGACAGAATATACATGCACATACTCCTCAATCACCATCCTTTAATCTTACAGAATACATGTTCCAGCTAAATTTACCCCCCCCCCCCTCCCAGATACAATTCATTCTTTATAGGGAGAAGGAAAAGTGGCAGTCACTCATCAGTAAAGGGGGAAAAACTAAACTGCATGAGAAACACAATGTTTTAAAACAAAATTTGAGATTGGGAATGTTGAAGTAGCCGGAAATGATTCATTGAGAAAATTAGTTACTCCCTTACATGTTCAACAGTAATTTACATATAAAACAAGAAAATGCAGAGAAACAGTTAAATGAGAATTCAAGCAAACCCTGACAGGTTCATTATAGAGTGTTACAAATTCTAAAAAGTTGTAGTAATTATGCATACAACTACATGGAAAATTAGGAGCAAAGAATTTTTTAAGTACACATGATCTAAGTTCAACTTCCCACAAGTTGGACTGGGCATGATGCCTTCTATCATTCAATCACTGGCCATAAGGAAAGGCATTGGTGACAATCTGTAAAACTAAACATTACAGGCACAATAACTAAATGGGGGAGCTGTCCCAACTAAAATTTACAATTCACATATCTACTAAAAAGAACATTTTAGTACAGATTTATTCATCACTTCTTGTCAAACTAATTTTACCATAGCAAAAAATGTAATTTCATCAAAACAAAGTAAATGTATAAAAAACAGAATATTTCCAATAAAAAACACATAAGTATGACAAATTTTGTCCTCTCATGGAAAAAGGGCACATCATATCATCTCTAGTCAACATAGATTACATACATAACCAAGAGTAATATGAGTTCACTCTTCTGTGTACCTTGAGGCTGACAACAGAAATACTAATACCATTATATATATTAAAAAATAATCTTCTGAATGTATGTACAAATTAAACAGGCGGTTCTTACTCGGAGGCAAAGTTGCCTAGTCAGATGGAGCAACAATTTCAAGAAAAAAGATTTGCAAATCAATAAGGAAAATGTGTGAAAACCGAGTAACAGCAAGCTGAAATAAGTTTGTAAACGAACGTGTGGCCAGGTGTTGTAATATAACAGAGAGATGGGGAAAGGCCTGACAGAAAAACAGACAGTTGTTTTGCAAATTATTGAGCAATTTCCGTAGGAATCATTATAATACAAAGTATCAAATTCTACATTTAAAAACAGTTTATATTCTAATAGATTCTGTTAGAATCACATGAGTGACAATTGCCAATCTCATGTTGTGTATTCTCTAAGGTGCACTTTTTGAGAATATCATTCACAGAAAGATAACGCTTCGATTTGGCAGTCTCAGACCAAAATGTAGTCACACAAGTGTGTGGTGTGACTGATTTTTTTTTTTAACACACTAAACTATTTTCTGTCAAACTTTACATTCATGTAACACTTTTCACTACCAAGTTCAAGTGCACTGTAATCGATTGAACACATGTTGAAATTACACGTAACTTGTGACAAACTTTATTTTCCATAAGTAAACTTAGGTAAAAACCATTTTGACATGCAATGAAGAGATATATGTAACTACATGTAAATGCTGCACAGCTACATGTATGTGGGAGTCCAACCTCACAAACATTACAATCAGGGTTCACAGCTTTTCGATAAAACAAATTCCCTGATTATACCCATTCCCAGGTTTGCATGTTTTCTATGTCGTTGCCGTGAAATACATGTACATGTATTTCTGTATAAAAACAATAATGTACGATTCAGTTGGTACTATTACACAGGCATGTTATGGCCTCCTTTCTCCCCATACAGCCATCATTTTCTCACCTTATACAGCAAGAGGTTGATATGTTGATATATAACAGAGTCGGACTGACTACCATGATTTCGACTTTTGGGCTGATCAAAATTCCTATTTTTCCCTCGTTTGAGGCATATTCCCTGATTTGAGGTACATGTACTTTCGACTTTTGGGTCTGATCAAATTCCCTGATTTTTTCCAAATGGAAAAAAATAAAAATAAAATCCCTGATGGGCTGGGAACTCTGACAATTGTAGTAGTGTACCCTAATGTGCCTGCGCATATTAGATGGAATACAATAACTGCATTGCCAACTCCCACAGATGTAAAAGAACATGTAGGATGCTACTTGCATGTAGGATCAAAATAAAGACAAATTACAAAAAAATGGGCCCTTCTTTTGTAAGAGAGTGTTCCTACTTTTGTCTGAAAATTGGTATCCATTCATAGCCAGTTGTAAGACTTTGGGATTTTGAGGTCCTTTTTACATAGAAACTAATAAAATATGAATATAAATTACATCACTAATTCAATTAACAACCTACAATTATCAGAGTATAAACTGCATCAATAAAATCTTTCGGCAGTGTTATTTCTGTGATTCTGGCATCTGAACATCAAAAATTTACTTCCTGATACAGTAGATCAACACCAGGAGTGAATGGGAACACAAAATAACTGAAAATACAATAATGTATATTTCCTGTCTCAAAAATATCTCAAATACTTTGTCCATAACACATATGACTTTCATGTCTAATAATGTATTGGATCTTCAATCCCACAATGTATGACTTGTTGACACTTACAACAACCTGTTGGCTACATCAGTGAAATTTTTACACATGAGGCCCATTTACGTAAATGAATTTGCATAGGTAACTATCCAGCAACTACGTTGGATGCATCTCCTTCGTGAACTTTTATGCTTAACATTTAAAGAGAAAATACTGCATGTGTTCGTAAGGAGTCCCTCACCATAAGTTATGTAACCGTAATGACCTCTCATCCAATATGAAGCGCGTCACCTTTCTGCAAGGTAAAGTAACGCTTGTTCTCGTCTTGAATTCATATACATGACATCAATGAATAGAAATCATATACTTTTTAGAGTCAATTCTGGAAGTAATGTGATAAAATCAAGTATTATAAATCTGTACCTCATCAGTATCTTTCTGCAAGTGAAACATAAATGGTCCACATATAAATTTCAATTACTGTAGTATTCATATAAATGACATTGAAGAGACCATGTTTGTGGTTGGGGGTCAATCACCAGAAGTTACATGGTGACCTCTCATCCAACCTGAAGCTAATTAACATCTTCCTAAGAGGTGAAGCTAGTCGTTGCACGAGAGTCAATTTCAGCACGAGGAGAACAAGGTACTGGCTGGGGGTCAATCACCAGAAGTTACATGGTGACCTCTCATCCAACCTGAAGCTAACATCTTCCTAAGAGGTGAAGCTAGTCGTTGCACGAGAGTCAATTTCAGCACGAGGAGAACAAGGTACTGGCTGGGGGTCAATCACCAGAAGTTACATGGTGACCTCTCATCCAACCTGAAGCTAACATCTTCCTAAGAGGTGAAGCTAGTCGTTGCACGAGAGTCAATTTCAGCACGAGGAGAACAAGGTACTGGCTGGGGGTCAATCACCAGAAGTTACATGGTGACCTCTCATCCAACCTGTAGCTAACATCTTCCTAAGAGGTGAACCTAGTCGTTGCACGAGAGTCAATTTCAGCACGAGGAGAACAAGGTACTGGCTGGGGGTCAATCACCAGAAGTTACATGGTGACCTCTCATCCAACCTGTAGTTAACTTCTTCCTAAGAGGTGAACCTAGTCGTTGCACGAGAGTCAATTTCAGCACGAGGAGGACGAGGTACTGGCTGGGGGTCAATCACCAGAAGTTACATGGTGACCTCTCATCCAACCTGTAGTTAACTTCTTCCTAAGAGGTGAACCTAGTCGTTGCACGAGAGTCAATTTCAGCACGAGGAGGACGAGGTACTGGCGCAATGTTCTCTGGAAGATGTGGAATGATGGGATCTTCTGGTAGAAATTCGCCCATTTTCACCTCAAGCACTGCAACCATAACTTCCCAGAGGTAAGTGTAGTCCTTGTCTTCTGGGACCTTCTTCCGGATCCACTCCTTAGTGTGTTTGGAGAACACATACCGATATCTCGGGCTACCCTTTGGTGCTGTACCTCTCCTTGGGCACTTGACAGTGGCTTGTTTGGTTTCCACGTTGTGGTTGTGATCCAGAACAGCAAGCTGGGCACGCCCAAGCATTGCTGGATACTTAAAGTGGAGACGCTTGGGAGCATATTTGAGATACAGGTTGTGGTAAGCCTCTATGGACCCTGTATGGCAAGCCTGGGTTAGGTGTCTCATGTCCTTGACCAACCTGGTGTCGAATAAGACTTCCTGGAGAGCTGTGTGCGCCTTGGATCCTGGAACAAACCATTTTCTTGCCTCGATCTCCTCTTCGGTGAATTCTCTATGTGCGCAGTTATGATACTGGTCACAAGAATTCCATTGATGTATATTACATATGTGATGGGTGATCGACTGGATCATTTCAATGATCAAATCCGGATCTCCTCTACAATGTTGAGCAGCCCACCAGATATGATTGTTTATGGCCTGGGTCCACTGACAAAGCTCACTACATTCTTTCTGCTTGGACTTTGTTATTAGCCGCTTTCCTATGGATTTGGTGAGATGCCAGACATCAAATTGGTGGATGATGTACGGGTAAAGTTCCCTGAGCATCTTACGGATTCCCGTATGCCTGTCGGTTGCTACTGTCGCAACGTTGATGCCGTCCTGTAATATCTTCTCTAATGTCCGCTGACAACCGATCTTCTCCATGGCAACAGAGCTTGATGCCTCAGTCACCTGGACAACGGACATGTCCAGGATTTTGTTGGACTTCATGTCAATAAATGTATATGTACAGTATTTGGCGTTGTATCCGGGACTGTCACACCTCCCATCTCCGCACAAGACTACCTGGTCATTTCTACACTTTACTTCCCTTTTTACAGAAGAGATGTTTTCTTCGTAAAAGTGATTTATGGTGGGGAGGAGGGCTGCATTTTGGATGGAGTTGAAGGTGGTGTGGGATAGGAATTGGAGGTTGAGAAGTTCCGCAAAGAATCGCAACTGTTCATAAGTCTTGCCACTGAGAAGTATTGCAGACGCTGTCAGAAGGTTGCCAACTGGTTGTTTCCCAATCTTCGGTTGTGAAGACCATTTGAACACGTTTCCACAAAAGCATGTGAGGTCTGCTACAAGCATTGTGCCCACACAGTACTTCTTTATCTCGCATATCTGTCCAGAACCACACTTAGCACACTTCTGTGAATATAACAAAGTGTCAAGACATTCCTCAAACACTAGAAACTTCTTTTCCTTCACATAGCGAAGCTGTGGTGGCTCATCTTCTGGTTCTGAGCTGGAGGATTCCTCATCAGAAGGTAGGTAAGAAGGGTCACTTGATGTGCCGGTGTTGTAAAGGGAAGTTGAACTAGAAGAACTATCTTGCGACGATGTTAGTTCATCAGAAGATGATTCATCTGACATCGAAGAATTCTTGGGAGACAAAAGAGGTGTCAATATTTCACTGGGCTGAACGTGCAATTCTGATTCTGGTGAAGGTCTAGGTGATATTGATACCGATTCTTGAGAGGTAGTTACGGTCATGCTGGGTAATGGTGGTCCAGGTGCAGTGGGTGGGGAGCCAGATGGTGATTGGCTTGGTGGTGGAGGTGGAGGCATAGCCATCGATGGCTCGGTCAAAGGTGATGACCCTTGAGTCTTGCTGTTGAGTTTACTTTTTGCACAACATGGCCACACAACTGGCAACTGTGTTTGTGGGTAATTATGGTCAATGTTGATAGCATCAAAGTCTGGAGGCCACTGTGTGCTCTCCTCCCTCAGTCCATTGTCATCAATGTCTTCAAGGCATGTCTGTGTGCTTGAGTCTGAAGATTGGAAGGTTCTTTCCTGAAAAGAAAATGGAATCATAGATTAGTTCCCTAAACTTGTAAACTAATAATCAAGATAACAATAGCACAAACTCTGAACGTACTATTTACAATGATGTTGATAATTAAAAGTTATTAAAAATAGCTGCCAATATTAGTAATAGTAGCAGCAGCAATGCTAATACTTCTATCACTAATATTATACTAACAATTATAATTATTGATGTTATCATACAAAAATAAAGTAACAAAAACATATAGCAATTACTAAGATAGATATATTCTTTTATTGAATCAACAAAATTTAGAGGTAAAATTTTAGAAAAATTGCCCACAGTTCCACCATTCAGATCATTTTAATGCGGGAGGAAACTTGTGCACACGTACAAGTATAATGAATGCCAGAAATTCTCTTTATTCAATTTATTTCAATCATGTCTTCATAGATAATTAAATTTGATATAAATATTCAAATCATGATGTTGCATTCCCAACAAACTCACAATTTGCTCAGCTCTTTTGACAGAAAACCAAGGATGTTCATTAAATGTGTGGTTAATCACTATCCAAGTGTACTTCAGCACATTGATGAAATCCAAGTGCTCTTTTGGACAGAGAATGTCTTACTATAATAACTAAATTCTATGCTCTCTGAAAACAAATTGTATGAAAATATTACCCCAGAATGTAACTTTTGAAAATGAATCCAATTAAGACACATTCATGTAAGAATTCCAATTTGAAATATGATTCCACATGGAAATTACTGAAGAAAATTAGTTTATTTTCCCTTGTGATTCCATCAAACATTTTATTAGTCAACATAATTAAAATTAAGGGAATATTACCTTATCGGAGCACATCTTCTTTTTAGATCCTCGTCTGCGCTTCTTACGAGGCCGAGATTGTAGCGAAAGGTGGTCCTGTAAGGATTACAATAAAGTACATGTTAGATCATTCAATTATAAAATTGATTTTGACAAGCTACACTGCAAAGTGTCACATTTCTAATATGAAGCTGGTTAATAACAGATAAGCTTTAGTACAGGAGCATCTTTCTGGTACCCAACCGATTCTCCCTTACGACAATAATAATTTGGTAATAAAGTATTCAATGTTCTAACCTCACCTCAGAAGACCCCCTCCCCCCTTCTTTGAATTAGTCCACTTTATATTAATTCAAGAGCGTGTACACTGATAAGAAGTTTTACCTTTATAGGGAATGAAGGAGTGAGTTCTTCATCGCTAGTAAGTTCACGCTTGCTACGGGCTGGATAAGATTGTGTTGGCTGTAGTATTTAAAATGTGGAAAAAAATATGAATAAACAATGAACTGTGAAAGTGATAGGCTACTAATAATAGTAATGGTGCAATGCAAAAAAAAACAATTTTGTATATGCTACAACAACAAAGAAATATGATACATGATACAGACAACTGTAACATGATATCATGACACATTTTTTTACCTTTCTCATCACATATCTCAAATAACTGAAATTTCCATTGAACTAGGAATTGAATGTGGCAAAAATATGAATAAACAATGAACTGTGAAAGTGATAAAGCTCCTAATAATAGTAATGGTGCAATGCAAAAAAAACCCATCTTTTATATGCTACAACAACAAAGAAATATAATACAGACAACTGTAACATGATATCATGACACAATTTTTACCTTTCTCATTACAATTCTCAAATAACTGAAATTTCCATTGAACTAGGAATTTAGTGTACATACACTGCTTATTGTTTTTTTTTAAAGACAAACCTTTGATAGGGATGAAGGAATGTGCAGTTTTTCAGCAGACTCTCGAAGCTCGTCATTAGTTGGATGAGAATTGGTTGACTGTATAGAACAACAAAGAGAATAAAGAATGTCAATAAAATCATTGTATTTCACTGGAATCACACATGGAAAAAAAAGCATCTTCATGTACTTATGCATCCCTGTTGTCGTGTGAAACAACAATTAATTCATCCCTGAACACGTGCAATTAACATTGTTTAATACTTTACGGTTCAATGAAGTTGGTCCTTATTGTCAAATCTTTAAAAAATGAAATATTGTATAATTCAAACAATAAAAAAAAAAACGAAATAGTGAGGAGCATCATCGACTCTCATTTGCATGTCACTGTTGTTGTAAGTTGTGCTTACATGTATCACTGTGTTGTGAAAAATAAGCGAAACTTAAAAATGTCATAACTTTCTTATTTCACATCCAATTTTGATGAAATTTTCAGCATCATGTTTGTTTGATTATTCTCTATTCAAATCGTCATTTTCTGGGATGGACTTGACCTTTAAATGCTGTTCAAACAACCATTACAGGCATGAACTTTCATCTATTGTGACAACCGTTTTAACAGAAGTTAAAGGGCAAGTTCACCCTGAAGACAAGTTAGTTCTACATATAGCAGAATAATAAAAAATATTGAAGGTTTGAGGAAAATCTATTCAAAGATTTCGTTAATTGAAGTTTTTGGTTTCTGACATAAACAAGAAGCTGCCCTATGTGTTACGTAATATAAAATGCATTAATTTAATTTTTTTACTGGCTCTTGAAGATTTATGTTCGTTTCCTTTCATGATCAGTGTGAAGTGATATGTCTATTGATACACAAATTGTGCAGTAAAAATCATTTTCAATATTCTGAGAAAATGACATTTCATTGATTATTTACCATTTGCGAGGTAAGAATCCTGTTTGCACATGACGTCACAATTCAAACAAATAAAATTTAATAACTTTTTTATCCTTTGATGGATTTGTCTCACACTTTCAGCAATATTTTTTATCACATTTCTGCTATTTTTACAATAAATTTTCTGTCATGGTTAACTTCCCCTTGAAACAAAAAGAGCTCCCCACAAAAGTTGATGAAATTTCACACTTTTACATCCAAAAAATGATTATCATAGTTCATTCTATCATTCCCTTCTTTCTTGACTCTGTACTTTGAGATGAGGTCACTCAAGATAAACATGGAAGTCTACATGTGGGACCACAAAAAAATTGGGCTGTACAAACTATAAGATTCTTATTTAATAGACCTTAAGTCCTACACTTACATTTTATTCCAAAGGGGCAATTCCAAGCAAAAGTGGACATTTCCCAAGAAATTTAATTGGCTCTATTTCAAATATGGATCAATTTTTTTCTAATCAAAGTCATTTTTTCTTATGCATCTCCTTATAAGAAAATCTAATCCATACAAACAATTCTACACATGGGACTACATATATTGTTTTGTACATGAATTTCTATTTACGAGAAAACTATTGCTTGTTTGCTAAAATGTTCCTTTGGATAATCTGAAGATCATCATTTTACATCATATCAAGAGAAAAATTTTAAAGTATAAGTTTATTTCACGTTGCCTTTGTGTGAATATTTCGGATGTCACTCCGTAACTGGGTATGCGTTTATGTTTTACATGAAAAATACCGTCCACAAATTTGTTGATGTAATGCAGCATATTAAAGCTAGAACAACATATAATCCAATCAATAACTCAAAATTGTGATAGCCATTTAAAGTTCAAAGAATTTGACCAATATGTTTTCTCTTCAAATATGCAATGTCAATTTTACATCACAATGTAACCATGTTCATGAATATTCATATCTCATTAAATCAGGGGATCAAAATAACAAATGTTATTATTTTGAAAAGTGGGTTTCAGCAACTAATGTCAGGTAACATTTCTTTGCAAATAATTGTTTGTACATGTATAAGCTAAAATTTGTTTCTGAATGTCACTCATTTACCTTGGAGCTGTCCAAAGAATAAGCCAAATGTAAGTCCTTGAATCATTAACATTGAATCCATTTATGCATTTGGGCTCATTTTCTCCACTTGAAAAAAAGCACCACTCCAATATCAAGTTTTCCTTTACCCATAATGCACTACCAATCTATCTTGAAGGTGATATTGATAGGATTTTTATTTTTCAAGTCCAGAAAATGAGCAACACATGGTACGTGTACATGTACATGTAGTTCATCTCTTTCAGAGTTGAGAAAGAAGGGAATATTTTTCATTTTGTAGATTGTTTCCAACTACACAAAACTAAAGTCAGGGAAAATAGGAAAATTACTGGCTGTATCCTGGATTAACGATATTAAATGCGACATTTCAGCAATTTTGGGGGAAGGTTTTTATCTGAACCCCACCAGTTTAAATAACATATATAGCGTTAAATGTATTTAAAAAAAATAAACGTAACAACTTAAGTTTACATAGGGAGAATATTACGGCAAAGCAGGACTGCAAATGATTTATCTTCAGATGTCCTGACAAAATCAAAATATGACATATATCAGCTAAATAAACATTTGTCTGCAGTCCCATAAATTGGACATACGTTTCTGTGTGCAGTGCATATGACTCACTTATTACAATGTACATGTACATGTAATTTCTCTGACAATTTAGTGATTCCACAATCCTTGGGTGCATTATAATAAATATATTAAAGCAAAATGTATTTTTCCTATATCTACATGTACTTTTACATGTACATGTACATGGGTAAACAAACCTCATTTCACACGAGAAAAAACAATGAAATACATCATGTAGTGACTAACATCATGCATGTAATTTGCACAGCTTCCACCACCTCTAACGACCCTTGTTTTATTTTACCAATTTCATACATCTCCATTTAGCACAAACAATCAAGAATTTTTGAGAAAAAAATTCTGTAGAATTCTTTTTTAAATTCATTGCTAATTAAAATTATTCAATAATTGAAATGAATTGTGAAGAGTGTTAGATGTATATACTACCCACTTCAAGCTTTAAAATGAAACCAAAATAAAGCCTCTAGCCCCCGGTATACCAGTTATGTTTAAAATATGAAATGTGACTTTCACAGACTCGCATGTACCCCACCCCCTTAACCAATCTCGCCATGTCTTGCTCTATCAATCACAGTGTCATGAATTTATGTGCTATTGCGCTAGTTTTTCAAAAATGACAGGGTATACATTTTATTTCTAGCTTTAAAATGATACCAATTTTATGACAAGATCTCTATGTTCAACTGACATATTCTAAAACCCCATGAACATTGAAAAAAAGTGCAACGAAACCACCATTATGTGGGGCAACTTCAA
Organism: Lytechinus pictus; assembly: GCF_037042905.1. NCBI lineage: Eukaryota > Metazoa > Echinodermata > Echinoidea > Temnopleuroida > Toxopneustidae > Lytechinus > Lytechinus pictus. The sequence goes on along the minus strand of NC_087250.1, from coordinate 19,094,877 downwards.
GACTCATGGGCATTATACATGGAAGTTAAAAGATAGGGGCAAAAGGTACATATAACTCCCCATATTTTTTTCCAATGAAATGTGTAATATTCTTACCGGTGCAGGAGATGCAAAAGCAGAGGTGCATGTACGTGTAGATTGGATGTTACTCGGAAAAGTTTGTTCATCATTTCCACTGGTTGGTGCTGACAAGACTGTTTGGATATACTGAAACATAAAATTATAGATTATTGGTATTATGATATATCCAAGTTACCCTATCGTATGTTATCAATTTGTAAGGTATCATACATCAGAAAACTTGATGGCCTACCTCCCCCCGATGCCTTTTTGAAGGACAATTTATAGATACAAATTATTATTTTTAATACGTGATTATAAATAATTAGTATTATTACTGTATACTAATTATTTATAATCATGTATTAAATGTTAGTATTTGTGAAATAATAATTTTTATCTATAAATTGTTCTTCAAAACAGCATCGCTAATCGGATGTACCTCATAACGAAGCGGTTCAAGGGTCACGCTGTATTGTATTTGCTTTGTTGACAAATGGATTGAGGGATCTCCAGGCGATCGGTCTGTTATAAAGAAACGTCTTATTTTTATATATAGTGAATTTTTTTTATTCCTTTATACGCATTAGGCGCATGAAGGTTCATAAATAAAATTCACCCCTACGAACCGATTTAACCCTCTAACTATGGATTTCCTAGGGAAATCCATCTTTGTACATGTGTCTCATGGCCGGTGGTTCAAAGCTCTATGTCTGAAGAAGTTTATGTCAAAATATTAAGAAATATCAGACATGGAGTCCTCAAGGCTAGTTTGAAGTTAGTTGATCTGTTAAAGGATTTTTGAATTACAAGTTATCAAAAAATTGAAACGGGGCAGACGTGGACTGCGGGGCGGACCATTAAAAGACCCGAACACATTAGCTCTCGCATTAAGTACAGTGAACATAAACATTACGGCCAGGGGTTTTGTGTGTGTGTACCGGGTAATCAAAATCCCATTTACAGTTTGTGGCCTCCCCCTCTCTCTCAAAAAATATAAAATTACAACATAGAAAAAAAAAAGCAAAACAAATTACATGTACCTGAATACTGTAAAGAATTTGTAATGTAATTCTTCAACAAGACAGTATGCTTAAAATGCCTGTACTGATTTAATATGAAATCCAATAACATCAGGAATTACATGTAAATGCAATCTAAAATTAGGAGGACCTTACTACTGCAAAAATAAAACCATGCTAAGATATCACACTTATTTTATAACATGGACATGGAGGAGATAATATTATTAAAATAATACAACAAAAACAACTTCAGTTCTTAGTTTTCACTAATATAAATCTAGGCCCGTTGGCATTAGTGCAACTAACCTTGCATTAGTGCGAGTACTATACATGTACATGTAATTGTGTATGATGTAGGCCTATAGGCTATAGTATAAATGTTATAAAGGCTACGCTGGCCTCGCAAATTTCTTCAAAATCTGTACCAGTATCTTGCCATTGCATTGGTACCGGTATGAAAATTAACAAAAACAGTCAAAATTATTCACATTTACTTTTTTAGAGTCTTGTCTAATTCTGCCGGTAGGCAGCTCTCTCTCTCTCTTACTTAGACTTAGAATGATCCCTCCACTGTTTTGGAGCTTTTAAGATACAAAACGAGACCAAGATACAAAGCCAAGCCTAAGATTCTAAGTTACAAAGCGCCAGCCTACCCTGTCCCTAACTAGGCATGACTGACTGACTGAGGCCTGTTTCTCAACACCGTTTTACATGTAAGTCTTACTTCTTGACTAAATAATCGGGGATACGATGTAGTGAGCAACTTGTCCCCGCAGGGCACAGCCTCAGCTCGGGACGGGTGCATGTGCACTGTGCAGCTGCAGCAATATGTCGGCGAGGATGCCGAGGCTTTCCCTCACCCTCCCCATGGCACGGCCATGGTAGCGCGGTAGACCTGCCGAGGCCGAGTATTGTATACCGACGCGACTGACTGACGTTGCTTGAGACGATCGTCGTGCCACCTCAGTGCAGTGCAAAGATACATACAAGCGACAAAACAGGAAAAAAATCATTATACTTACTTTTTGAGCTTCTATCCTTGCCAATCTCTTCTCCGTACTTTCCCGGACTTTCGGCTGGGGGGCATGATGGAGGAAAATTGAAGGGACAGCATCCAATTTCAGTCGTTTTGGGGTAGCTTTCCCAGGCAACTCTATCACGTTCTTCTCAAAGCAGTCCTCGGTAAAGTGCTCGCTACAAACAACATCAATTCTCGTGATTTTGTAGGAAGGCTTGTTGTATTTCTCTACCTTTAGTGCAGCCACCCATTTTTTAGAGATTTCTGGCCTCTTCTCCGGATCGGGAATGCGGTAAAAGCTGCATTTTGCGCCCTTTCCTGACCGATTTCGGCAGCCAAACGCCTGGCAGTAAACCATCCTGATCAGCTTAGTCCCATGTGTTATCCACTAGCAATATATCACAAGCGCGCGCTAGATCAGACACCGAGTTGTACGTTGCTGACGTCACAACCCCCCACGAAGATATGGGGAGTTTGAGCAAGATGGCGACCTCCACGGGTCTTTCAAATATCTAAATATTGATAACTTTGACTTGGCATATCATGAGAAATAGGAAACCGTTTTGCCTCATTTTTATTTTATTTTGATCAGTGAAATTTAATCAATGATACTATGTGGTATTATATTTTGGGTTTCATTCTCCTTTAAGGATAGTTCGTCCATGAAAAAAATTGACCAGCAAAAAAAGGATTCCAACCAAAAATTATGGACACTTCGTCCATGATGAAATTTGGTGACAAGCATTAAAAATTGCCTTCACTTTCATAGGGGCCAAACTTTTGTTTTTAATGGCATTTTAACATTACACATTTTAACTGTGCCTCTCAAAGTGGGTGGGGGGGGGGGAGCGGCTGTGCCCCCCTTGGATCCGCCAGTGCATAAAAGAAAATACTTTTTTGTAGGCATAAATTTCCTTTGAACATTTTGTTTCATAATCATGAACATAAGCTATATATATGTTGTTCTATCTGATAATTAATTCAAGAAAACATTATACTAATGGTAATATTATAATAGTTGAAATTCAACACATACCTTCGTTGAATATTGGCGTATAAACGGGGACGCCAACATTCGGTAACGGGTCTGTAGATGAGACTACTGGCGACCATATATTGCTCTCAGTGACGTCATTTATTTGATAAGGCACAGCAAATACAGAACCTTAAAAGGACAAAAGTTTGATATAATAGATTCTTTTCTCAATACACCTAAAAATATGCAATGTCATAGAGGCACAACATAAATATTCAAAACGTGTTCTGTCGTCAGCATGGTATATAAGAAGGTAATCTAGATAATAATCTATAGGGACCTACACTGCCCTTATAAAAAAAATTGAATGGTATACCATTGAAATACCATACACCATACACCATTGAAGCACCATTGATATACCATTGGAATACCATTCGCACAGCACCCATCATACACCAATGGTATACCATTCAAGCCCCAATGGTATACCATTCAAACTAATTTAAATAATTGGGACGTTACTATTACCATATTCATGAGCACCATTTACCATTCATATACCATTGATCAAACACCATTCACCATTGATCTACTATGGCCACTATAGACAGGTTTACCATTGACCACCATTCAGCCACCATTCACTGGCCTACCATTTACCATTCAGCCACCGTTCACTGGACACCATTGGTCCACCATTCACCTTACACCATTCACCATTCGCCTACCATTCACCATACACCATTCACGTACCATTCACCATACACCATTCGCCTACCATTCACCATACACCGTACACCTACCATTCACCGTACACCATTCGCGTACCATTCACCGTACACCATTCGCGTACCATTCACCATAAACCATTCGCCTACCATTCACCATACACCGCACACCATTCACCGTACACCATTCACCTACCATACACCGTTCACCATTGCCCTATCATTTACCATACACCATTGACCTACCATACATTGTACACCATTGGCCTACCATACACCGCACACCATTGACCTACCATTTACAGTTCACCATTGGCCTACCATACACCATACACCATTGACCTACCATACATTGTACACCATTGGCCTACCATACACCGCACACCGTTGACCTACCATTTACCGTACACCATTGGCCTACCGTTCACTGTACACCATTGTCATACCATACACTCTATACCATTGGTCAACCATTCAATTTACACCATTGGCCATACATTATAGACCACAAGTGTACTGTGAATGGTAGACCAATGGTTTACACTGAATGATAGACAGTAGACCAAAGGTGTACAATGTATAGTAGGTCAATAATGTACAGTGAATGGTAGACCAATGGTGAACAGCATATATAGCTCGGGTTAATGGTAGGTTTGATAATGGATTAAGTATGCACAAGAAAAAAATGATGAAAACAGTTATTTCAAGAACGTCAAATGTTTTTACTATAAGAAGTTTAAGTACAGCATAAATGGAACACAGTATTCACAAGTATAGACTTAATAATTAAAGCACATAAGTTATGAATATATATGACTTTGCTCCTCGTTGACATCTATACTCTGTCAATCTTGGTATCTAAAATAAACATGTATCAAGACAGAGTTTAATTGAAAAACACAACAAATGAATAACATTTCCAAGAATAAACATGTTCTCTCTGATGGCTTTTTACGTGGATTGAGTACTTGGCAAAACCACTGTTCTGCAAACAAATAACCTTGATTTTAAATCTGTTGTGTGTAATTGCTTTCACACAGCTACTTCAATGACATTAATAAAATATTTGTTTTACTAATAAGTTCAAGTACAAAAGAGTGGAACCCAGTATTGACAAGTACATGTATGGCATAAAAGCACCAGCATTATGAATACATGTGACTGCACGACTCTACAAGAGGTCAATGATTGCACTCCACATAGATATTATGTTAATCTTCCTATAAACAAATCTAAATGTAAGACAGAGTTTGGACAACAAACTGATGAACACCAAATTTCGAAGATTAAACTCAAAATGTGTGATAGCCTTCACATGGCCAAATGATTAAAGGTAAAGAGTACCAAACTTAGAGGAAATAAATATCCCCAAAAGGGGGGGGGGGAAATAGTACCTCCATAAAAATAGAACCTCCTAATATTTCTCTATTTTCTTTTCACCTAAAAGATATATCAAACGGCGTGTTTCTACATAGAATCGTTAAAAGGTATTACCCGCGTAAGTATCCAGAATCCTGGAAAACTTTCCTGTAGAATTTTGTAGAAACAGACGCGATGCAGTTTATTGATAAACTGCTTCAAGCAAAATATGGTTTCTCATAACCATCTCTGAGAGGTGGTTATTGCCATGTTAATCCGTTCAACTTTTCTGTAAAAACACACGGCAAAATAGCGTATCGTGTCTGGCGGAAGTGCTTAATCCCAAAAGTTCAATTTCGCAGTACATAAATTTGCACATTCTGGCCTTTTCGATCTCGCCAGCTGATCGTGCAACACGTATACCTGCTACATTGAGTGAGATCTACCACAAATTTTGAAAATTTTCCTAAGATGCAATTTTGGACATATGTACAATGCAACGTGAGGTTATAGGTTGAATTTTCCGATTTCCGCCGTATTTGCAACGCGAAAAGCGAGTTAATCAGATTATTCGGTTTGTAGAAGCAGGTTGGTTTAAGGGCGATAAGGTTTTTCGAGTCCGGAAAAGATAAATCGTTTTTAATGATTTTCTGTAGAAACATGCCAAAAGTTTATCATAAATACATTAAAGATACGTAAAGAAATAAATAATATCTATATCAAAAATAGAATATATAGAATAATAGAATAATAAAGAATATATCATGAAAATAGAAAAAAAACTAGAAAAATAGCGACATCTTTTTTTAATATTTTGCAAATCATATAGAAAATAATTCTTAGTAGCACATCTATTTTTTTAACTATTTCCCATAGTTCAAATATACAAGATTCCCACTTATTTCTTTTTTGTCTATTTTTGTTATGTTGAATCAGATGAATAACTCAACTATGTGTGAGAAATAATATAATTTTTGTCTTACACAGTATATCAGTAGTCAATCGTAATTTTTTACAACCTAGCTTTGACAAAATTTGAATTCATATAATACAAAAAAATATATAAATTGGGATCTTGTATATTCATGAGGACTTGCAGAGAACAGTTTTACCAAAAAATAACAACTTTAATTCGTCATAATTTCGTTAATCCTCATTCAATTTTGATGAAATTTTCAGTGTTTTTTTTTGTCTGATGTACTCTTTGAATTTAAATCACATAACTTTCAGTCTAGAGTACCTAGCCCTTCAATCAAATGGGTTGGACGACCGGTTACATTTTACATATAACATAGTTATAAGGAGAATGAAGGGTCCATAGAAAGAAAGCATGAGGAAAGGGGAGATTTAGGTAGGAAGAGAATTAATCAGAAAAGCATAATGTTGACAATTTCGTTAAAATCTGATAATAAAGTCTTTGATTTGAAGGTTTAGCAACATTTTGGGAAAAATTACTGGTATGTGCACATGATCGTCAGGAATATGTGTTAGGCTTATGTTATAAAATGAAATCATAATAATTTCATATTTTCGTACACGTGTGTATGATATGTCCCACGTAGCATAAAATGATTTCAAGCAATGCATGCGTTTACATTAAATAAATCTTCACTCCACTTTTTAGTTCTTGGAGGTCAAAATGTGAATAAACATGACTTCTTGTTATAAAATACAAAAGAACAAGTGGGGGTATGACATCAGCTTGTTAACTGTGGGTGCGTCGTGGTCTAGTGGTTCTGACTCTCACCTTTCAACAGAGTGTCGTGGGTTTGAATCCTAGCAATGGTGTTTTCCTTCAGCAACACATTTATCCACTGTGCTGCACTCGACCAAGGTGAAGTGAATGCGTACCCGGCAAGATTAATTTCTTGCAGCTGTAATAAGGAATATGGGATGAAAACAATGCAAAGGACAGTACGTCAGCTACGGGTTCAAAACATCAATGCTTGTCGTGCGTGCAAGCTTTCTTGAGAAATTGATATATTTTTCTAAAATATCGAGAAATTTGCATAATACACTACCCTTCAATTGAATAGTACCAATTAACAAATATCAACAAAACATTTTGTACAATATGATAAAGAAATTCATGTTTAACCATAGATTAGCAGAAAATAACCCGTTATATTAACGGGAGGTTGCCCAAATGATGACAAATACCATACCACATGCATACCTGGGGCCAAAGTGTCCACCCCCCCCCCCCCCCCCGCCAGCATATTGATTTTTTTCCAGGGGGGTGTTAGAAAGGACGTGTAATCCTATAAATGGGGATGACATTTGGTCTTTTTCAGTATTTTTACCATTCCTCGCAGGTTTTTTTTTCAGCTATGCCACTGCAGGAGTACAATCTGTTTTATTGAATGAAGCTTTGCAATTTTTTCCACTGAAGTGAATTCTTACACAATTACCTTTCACAAACTCCAGTTGTTTTCTTGTAAACGGTTTTCTGTGTTCAACACCTGTAGTTTCCTTCCCAGATAATCCTGGACCATCTACATTATCATCCAGTGTATCCGTCGTCCAATCTTAAATGAAATAAAATCAATTTGAGTGTTGGAAAATATGCATGTGCAGATAAAAACAAAAATATAATACTAATATAGTATACTTTCTTTAAGCTCCAAAATGCAATGATTCACTCATATACAGCATCATGATAATTTTTATTTCAACATATACAGCAAATTTACTTGAAAATATGTTTGAAATTGATGTCACAGAAATAAAATTCCCCCACCAAAGATTTTCTGTGTGTGCATGCTGGAAATATATAGATCAATATAACACAGTTACTCTGCTGCGTAACGTGTTTTGATCAGCAATCATGTAGATATGCAAGAGAAAATTATCTAATAGAAAAAGAATGATCTGAAGTCATATTTCCAGAGCAGCAGTTTTCAAAAGGTAAGCCTAATCAATTAATTGATAACATTCAATATGATTTTCTTTTCTTGGTATTGACAATCACAGTAACGGATCCAGATGGGCACAATTGACCTGTGCCCCCCCCCCCCCCTTGAGAGCAATAGTCAATGGCCCGAATTCAAAAAGGTGGTTTTGAAAACCCCGGTTGAGTCCATGTTTTATGGAGATTTCCTGTATAAATTAAGCTTATTTACAGCGTATATCAAAATATGTCCAATGTTGATGCGCGCTTTTGTCACAGTGCGCCAAATTGACGCCTGTTGCCGTGGTTATCCACGCTATTTTAATCACGAGTCCACTGTTTTGAATTAACGAGTCCACTCTTCAAACAGTGGACTCATGAATAAAATAGCGTATCTAACCATGGTAACAGGCGTCAATTTGGCGCACTGCGACAAAAGCGCGCATCAGAATTGGACATTTTTTACACACGCGCCAGATACGTGCTAAATTAAGCGTAATTTATACAGGAAATCTGCATACACCATGGACTCAACCGTGGGTTTTCAAAACCACCTTTGTGAATTCGGGTCAATGTGTTTAATGTAAATATGGCGTCTTTACACAAGTGTGTCCCTCCTTTTGAAAGTTACAGCAAATATTTCTAACGGAAATATATACCGTGTTTACACTTAATCGGCTTTTTCATAGCGTGTAAAACACGATTAACTTGCATCGGCTCGCGGCTTGTGCAGTAACCAATGGCCTAATTGACACTTTGACAGTCAATGTCATGACAGTACTGCACTGTACAGCATTAATTTAACAAGTCATTCATTCATAAATTCATACCGGTATTCAGAGATGGTTTTGTAAAACATTGAAATATAGATATCAGGCCATACGAGCGAATTACTACTCAATGACAATGCTCGGCTCAGCTCACCTCAGCCTATACAAAGCATATTAACGCACCCATAATCCATCTCGCCAGAGACAGACGTGTCCCGGCCCGCGCCAACGGGGCAGTGGCGGTACGGTGGCAGTGAAACCCCGTGGCAGTACAACGACATCTAACAGTAACACTAACAGTAACATTCTAGAAAATCAGGCCGAGCCACTAACTACGAAAACAATATCAAAGAAAATTGTTATCTAACTTACTGTTTAGCGTATTCTGCGAATGGATTTGAAGTCGCTGTCCGAATCTGACCTGTGTTCCTTTAGTTTATGATGAATTATAGACGGACTTCTGGACAGCAAAACAGTGGTTGATCGGGTTCTTTTTTCAAATATTGCAATTGGCGGTTACATGCGTACGTGCGCGCGCGCGTGCGAGAACAACACTTACATACATAGAGCGAGCTAGCTAGCAGCGCAGCCAACACATCCCGATATTGGGGGGGGGGGGGGGTAAATCAAGACCAAATCAGGGGGAGGGGGCTTCTTAGCCAAGATACATCCCGATATGGGGGAGGAGTGAATTGCATGTAAGACCAAATCAGGGGTGTCTTTTTCTTGATTGGTTCTGGCAGTTGGCAATTAACCATGCAGTCAATTTTTGCCACTGCTTATCCTTTGAAAGGATCTATGAAAAAAATAATTTTGCTCAATTTTTTTCTGTTCTATAATTCCATGTCTTTCTTTTTTTCTTTCCATTGTCTTTTTTTCTTTTTCCTTCTTTTTTTCTGTTCAGTCTTTCTTCTTTTCTTTGTCTTAGTCTTTTTCTTTTCTTCTTTTAAATTTATTTTTCTGTTTTTCGATATATATATTTTTTACTTATTTCTTTTTTCCTTTTCTCTCTTTGTTTAATTTCGCTTTTGTTTTGAATTGCAATTGAGAATTTCGTTCATTAGATTTTTTTCTGTTACATATTGTACTAGCCTGGCGGCAGGGAATTTTGATACTGGGGGGGGGGGGGCAAGACAATAACAGACAAATCATTTCAATTAAGCAAGTAATGGCCGGCCTAGAATAGCTCTCCTCTTTATAAACACCATCCATGAGTGAGAAAACATAATCAAAACACAATTTGTAAAGAAAAAAAAAGAGGAACGGTTTATGATCAAAAGAAGTAGTAGCGATATATAAATTGGCCGGGAGGGGGCTTTGGTCGTTGCAGACCAAAATCAGGGTCTGTCGATGGGAATTTCAATAGGGGTTGGGGGAGGAAGACAACCAACAGTGAATTCATTTTAAGCAAAATAATGACCTATGGGACATTGCAAGAAATTTGCAATTGAACGCAAGTCAATTTCAAACTCCAAAATCAATTGAAAGTCTTACTTTTCATTGCAAACTTGCAACTGATTTATTGTTTCTTCCATCAATAAATCTATAAATTGGTTTACTTTAGATGAAATTAGTCTATCACTTGTAAATTTGCAAATATTTTCTTGCAACACCCCATAGCTCTCTTTATGAAAAGTGGCCATAATTAAATAAGAAAATTAATTTTAAAAATAGAACAAAACTTTCAAGAAGGGGGGGGGTTACATAAAAAAACTGTATACCGTACAGATAGGAGAGGTGGTGTGCCGTTCAAATTATACCAAGAAACAAAAAGAGAAAAGAAAGGATGGTGAAATGTACAATTTTCTATTTAGTACAATACACATCTTGTTCATGCTCTTTAAAACTTGCATGTTTTAATTTCAAGATTTTTACGGTAAATGATGATTATATTCTTCCCTTTCGGGAGCGGCTGTGAAATAATTTGTCCGTTGATATTAAGGTACAATAAAAACCCTTTTTATCAAATAAGATTTCATTGACTCCTTTTATTTTTGCACTCAATGCATCAGATACAAATTTAGAAGGTAATATGTACAATTGTAAAATATAACAAATTGTATTTTAAGCACTGGTTCAATAATATTTAAACACATATAGGCCTTTTATTTAATAAAGACAAAGACAATTTAAAAGAATGCAACAGACCATGTTTGCCATCATGAGCGAATGGGCCTGATTTGGGGAAGCTGCTCGCATAAAAGTCACAACTCAAAAATTTTAATAATTCTAATTTTTAATCTTTGATCTTTTTTTTCTTTAAATCTTCGGAATTATGTTATTGGGTAATGCAATTGGGCATACCATTCACCATTAGCATAAATAGCATTCATTAGGCACACACCACTAAGCCACAATTGCGTTACAATTATCCAACAACTATCCATTAATTATACCACTATATAGGCACATACTACTGAGACACCATATTGGCCATATGGTATACCATTGATACAAATCATACCATTACACATATACCACTGAGACTATTGGACACCACTGAGACACCATTGGGTATATGGTATACCATTCACCATACCAATCATATCATGATATAGGCACATACTACTGAGACACCATTGAATACGACTGAGACACCATTGGGTATATGGTATACCATTCACCATACCAATCATATCATTATAGAGGCACATACTACTGAGACACCATTGAATACCACTGAGACACCATTGGTATATGGTATACCATTCATCATACCAATCATACCATTAGAGGCACATATACTACTGAGAGTCTGAGACACCATTGTATACCACTGAGACACCATTGGGTATGGTATACCATTCATCATACCAATCATACCATTAGAGGCACATACTACTGAGACACCATTGTATACCACTGAGACACCATTGGTATATGGTATACCATTCACCATACAAATCATACCATTAGAGGCACATACTACTGAGACACCATTGAATACCACTGAGACACCATTGGGTATATGGTATACCATTCATCATACCAATCATACCATTAGGCACACATACTACTGAGACACCATATTGGCCATATGGTATACCATTGATACAAATCATACCATTACACATATACCACTGAGACTATTGGACACCACTGAGACACCATTGGGTATATGGTATACCATTCACCATACCAATCATATCATTATATAGGCACATACTACTGAGACACCATTGAATACGACTGAGACACCATTGGGTATATGGTATACCATTCACCATACCAATCATATCATTATAGAGGCACATACTACTGAGACACCATTGAATACCACTGAGACACCATTGGTATATGGTATATCATTCATCATACCAATCATACCATTAGAGGCACATATACTACTGAGAGTCTGAGACACCATTGTATACCACTGAGACACCATTGGGTATGGTATACCATTCATCATACCAATCATACCATTAGAGGCACATACTACTGAGACACCATTGTATACCACTGAGACACCATTGGTATATGGTATACCATTCACCATACAAATCATACCATTAGAGGCACATACTACTGAGACACCATTGAATACCACTGAGACACCATTGGGTATATGGTATACCATTCATCATACCAATCATACCATTAGAGGCACATACTACTGAGACACCATTGTATACCACTGAGACACCATTGGGTATGGTATACCATTCATCATACCAATCATACCATTAGACACATACCACTGAGACACCATTGGGTATATGGTATACCATTTACCATTAAATAAACTACCAATTACCATTAAGAACTTACCATTGAAACACCACTTAAATACCATTCGCGTACCATTTACCATTCAGATCACCATTCAACTACCACTTACCATTAAGAACTTACCATTGAAACACCACTTAAATACCATTCGCGTACCATTTACCATTCAGATCACCATTCAACTACCATTCGCCACCATTCAAATACCATTGGCGATTTTTATAAGGGTGTTAAAAAAAAAAAACCGTAATTTAACAGAAAAAAGAGAGAAGATTTTGCAGAAAGCAATAACAGAATCATTTTGTAAATTCATAAAACAGAAATTTTCTGCAAGTTAACAGAACAGGTCTGTTCGAAAATGGGAAAAGGGTGTTTTGTTAAGGAAATTTGTAAGATTCCATAATAATGATAATAATAATAGTCCGCATTTATATAGCGCTTAATACATCGGAACGACGTCTCTAAGCGCTTTACAGACATATTATTACCCCGGTCATCGGATCCTTGCATGCCCGCCCCGGGGGGGCCACTTACATTGACGAGTGGATACCATGCGCGACCAAAAAAACACGTAAAAAGGGTGTCTTTTTCAAGATAGGGCACGTTACGTACGTAACGTGATAAGGGTGTCAAAAACACAAAAATATTGAAAAAAGGGTATCTATTTCGCTCGGAAAAATATACGTGTTTAGGGTCAAATATGCGGGGATGATAAAACAAAATCAAAATGTTTTCTAAAGGATGTCCTTTTTGGCCTTTTTGCCCCAACACTACGTGTTTAGAGTCCGATTTGCGCGAGGTGTGGAAGGTGGGGCCGTACTAAACCAAAAAAATGGTGTCTAAAGGTAAAACCGACGACCGATCGACGGACACGTGACATAACAATAAAATATCTCTGTACTTGTTTAGGGGTTCATTTCAGGGAATACTTGCTAAGAGTATGATGGAGTATCGTTTTGTTTCCAATACTTGTTAAGGGGTGCATTTTAAGAATATGGAAAATACATCGCTGTACTTGTTTAGGGGCTCAGTTCTGGGAATACTTGCCAATAGTATTTGTTTCCAATACTCGTTAAGGGTAGGGTTTCACACGCCAATACTTGTTAAGGGGTGCATTTTAAGAATATGGAAAATACGTGTTTAGGGTGCTTTTCAAGACCCCGTGGTCGCGCATGGTATCCACTCGTCAATGGAAGTGGCCCCCCGGGATGCCCGCATACAATGTATACACATTCTCCACTCCCTGGGGAGCATTCCAACAAGAGTTCCAAGACTCAATTGCTAGGCATACTACATATAGGCTTTCACATCCTACCGGGTACCCGTTTAACACCTGGGTGAAGAGTGGCAAAGTGTGGATTAACGCCTTGCCAAAGGACGCTAGGCCATGGTGGGATTCGAACACACGAACCTCTGATTACAAGGCGAGAGTCAGAACCGCTACACCACGACGCCTCCACGATTCCATACACCAAATCCTATTTTCCTGTAAGATTACGCAATCTGGTATAAGATTACAGGTGTTCTCGAGATTCCGCTGCAGGAACTTCTTTTATTATAGGACAAGTCCACCCCGGCCAAAAGTTGATTTGAATAATAAGAGAAAAATCCAACAAGCATAACACAGAAAATTTCATCAAAATCGGATGTAAAATAAGAAAGTTATGACAATTTTAAGTTTTGCTTAATTTCAACAAACAGTTATATGCACATCCTGGCCGGTATGCAAATGAGGGGACTGATGACATCACTCACTATTTCTTTTGTATTTTATTATATGAAATATGAATTATTCTAATTTTCTCCTCATTGTCCTGTGTTACTTATAAGAATAATTGTAAGAGCAATTACATTCATTTATTTAGTTATTTCCTCTTATAAGGATATTTTATAGCATAGAATGATCAAGAATGTTCCACTACAGCTTTGTTGGACACTAATCTTTGAATACTCTTTGTTATTTCTGAATAGAGATTGCTTTATAATAGACTTGTATTGGTAGTGGAAATTAACAATAGGCTTAGCTATTTTGTTGACACTGTTAATTTCAATGAGGTCATTCACGAGTCTTCTGGAATTTGACTGCCCCTGAAAGGAGAATGTTTTTTTTTTTAAATACTAGAACCTTCCATAATAGTGAATACTAGAAACCTCTAGAATAGTGAATAATTTGTATATAAGGACATCATATCAGATCACTTCATCATATCTGATCAGAACTCAGAGTTTCACACCAGACTTTATGTCAGAGCCGAGTTTATTTCCACCTGGAACATTTATCTTCTGTGGAATTATTTACCCGCCATCAATGAACAGTTTGCAGTTATTTTGAGAGAGGAATTCTCAGTTCTCATCGAGATCATCAACCTGTTTAATGAACGCTTTTCAACCCAAGGATTACTGAAATTGATTGTTAATCATCATCAACATCGTCTTCACGGCCCGGGGGGGGGGGGGGGGCACTCAGTATATATTGCATAGTGGGTATGTGCCGCGGAGGGGACCCCCATTTTTACACTCAAATTTCCGTTCCAAGGCATAGCATTTTTGTCTTATTGAGAAAAAGAACAAAGAAAGCCGCTCCAAGGCATAGCATTTCCTTCTTATCGAGAAAAAAGAAGAAAGAAATCAGCTCCAAAGCTTCGCATTTTTTTCGTTACGCCGTTCCGGTCGCATTGATCTGCTACAATTTTGGTGAAAAGCGGCCGTAGAGCGCTTTTCGACCATCGCCTAAGCGGGAGCGCACCCGGCGGAGGCCGCGCTAGCTGCGTCATGCACGATTGCCCGTTCCATAGGGATGCATACGCACTCACAGAGATACGGAGATCCGTTCCGAGGACCCCCGTTTTCACAAACATTTGTAGTTCTGAAGCCCGTTCCGAGGACCCACCTGTTTACAATAAGCCCGCTCCAAGGCCCCCGTTTTTTGCCTCGCCCGCGGCACACCCCTACCACTTTTTTGGTCGATTGCCCCCCCCCGACATTTCAACTCGTTACAGTGACTCTTATTTTTCATCGTGCTTCAACATCAGTTTCATCATCGCCATCATTGTGAATTTTCGTCAGCCAACTTGGACTTTTATCTGGATACTATCATTTGGAATACCGTAATTGCCAGAACTAATCTCAAGAGACGTAAGATCAATATTTATTTATGTTTTATTTATGATTGTTAATGTATAATCAATTTCCTGCAATAAAAGAAAAGGAAATTCAACTTCAACACTCAAATTTTACTTGTTATTTGTTGTAGTATCGTCACACCTGTGAAACAAAGTTTTATTCCTCCCTGAACATGCGGTATTACCATTGTTATAACATCTTATGGTTCAGTCAATTTGGTCCTTAATGTCAAATTGTTAAAAATTGAAATATTGTATAATTCAAACAATAAAAACAAAAGAAATAGTGAGTGATGGACATCATCGACTCTCTCATTTGCATGTCACTGAGTTGTGCATATAACCAGTATATAACTGTTGTGTGAAAATAAGCAAAACTTTAAAATGACATAACTTTCTTATTTTACATCCGATTTCGATGAAATTTTCAGCATTGTGCTTGTTTGATTTTTCTCTATTGATTCTAATCAACATTTTTCTGGGGTGGACTTGACCTTTAATAAGGATAAATTTTCTAACAGTGTAGATACCCATACGCATGCGCTAATGATTGATTCAAAATTGCTTGTTAAATATATCCTATGAAGGCTTTTTTAGAACTACCATTTTTTTTAATTTTTATTATTTCACTGAAATATTCGTAAGCCATCAGATTTTATTTGATTTGTGTCAGTAGCCTACTCTTCTGACAATCTTCTTGGTCGGCACATGACGCATTTCAATGTTTCATCCGGTCAAAATAATTGAGAAACCATTAAGACATCGAGTAAAGTGTGAAACGTAGCCACAAATGGTATGAAAAAAGGGATTCAAAGAAAATAGCCTCAACAGAGCTGCCAATTAGTAGGAGCTTTACCTATTCAATAAGATTTTTTAGGGGAAAGGCTTACGAACAGCCCCCCCCCCCCGAGATAGAATTTTGGAAACTTGTAAGAATGATGTTTTTTTATATATTGGATTTATTGCAATAAAAACTATCAAAATACAATCAAAAGCAGTCAAAGACTGAACTAAGTGAATGTTCACATGTACAAATAGAAACATAACAAAATGTAAAGTAAACATTATAATTGAATATCAAACACAATACAAATTTATACAGATGAAAAAGAAATGTATCATAGGTAAATACCAAAGGCCATAACATAATTATGGGTTCTTCAAATTTTTTAAGAAAAATTTTTAAGAAAATTTTTTAAGAAAAAATATGATTTTAGACTTGAATAGAGAATACAATCTAAAAAATGATTTGATTTTTCACAAGCAAGGTAGTCAGGTCTGCCTCATCCCTGAAAACCCCCATTCATGATTCAATAATCAATTTGGGTATCTGAAAGCGTTTTGCTTCCATGCGCTTGTAACGTTTGTATCACCATTTCTCGTTCCTAATCCTATTTATTATCTGCTATTTTAAGGCGACCGTACACCTTACGATTGGTCTGCGACCCGATTTCAGAATAAAATGTAATAGAATTTGAATATCTTACTATTTAATGTTCAAATATGTGACTATGCTATCATCCTTCTTAGAATAAAAGCGAATTTAATATCTAGTCGTAATGACGTCATAGCAGTCGTACGATTGAAACTAATATGGCCTTTACTCCAAAATAAAAGCTTGCAATCTTTCAAAATGGTTATATTAGTGTTCTGTCAATTAATTTTAACCTCAAATAAAATGATATGTTCCATTCACATTTTCAGAAAATGAGCACAATGCGATTTGTTATAAAATCGGATCGCGAACAGTCGTAAAGTGTGCGGTGGCCTTTAGGTTATCATTTTTCAATGTGTTGAATTCATCACTTTTGAGAAAGTTTGAAGAAGAAAAAGTCAATACTCGCCATGAGTCAAATGGAGAAGCACACACACTGCAACCGACCGCAGGAAATACAAACTTGTCATGTTTTTTTCTCGTCGGAGAAAGAGCGGAGAGCCGATAAAACTTTCTTTATAAACAGAAACAAACGAAGATAAAATTAAAAGAAAATATATTGCATTTGAAAAAAAAAATACAATGAAAATGCATGTTCAATTTATATTCATTTATCTCTACTATTATCTATCTATTCTTTATGTCTACACTGCAAAAACTCCGGTGTTGATTTAACACCAGCTCGGAATCTATATATGACCACACCAGAGAAGTATTAAAAAACCAGTTTTGAATAAAACCGATGCTGTTTTAATACTAATTGGTGTTGTATAAACACCTATCTGGTGTTAGACCAAAACGAAACTGGTGTTGTTTACTCTGGTGTGGAAATATATAGATTCAAGGCTGGTGTTAAATCAACACCAGAGTTTTTGCAGTGTATAGTCGTTTGTAACTTTCCATCCATACAAATGAAATATATCATATTTCAAATTGGCTACAATTGTGTTACTAATACAGTATGGAGTGGTTCTCACAATTAAGATTATGATTTAAATTGTACAATTTCTGCCATATTTTAGATATTTAATAGTAAATCAGGGGATAAAATATTACACTCATCCATAAATAAATCAATTTCATTTTTGCACAGAATTCCGCCCATAGGTGTACTGCCAAATGATTAAGCGAAAGACAATTTTGAAAAAAAAAGTTCCACCATATTGAATAAGGAGCTACTTATTCTTAAACAATGCACCCATGGTATACACAATGTCTGAGAGAGAGGAAATCAAAATTTTAAACATGTTAAAAGGAATGAAATGAGGGTTTGTTTCATCATAGAGCTATTCTGTAATAGCTCTATTGTTTCATGGACGATTTTTGTTACTTCTGCCTTATTTTGTTTAATGAAGCTTCGGAAATGGCTTCAGAGTGACAATATCCCCCCCCCCGGGGGGAGGGGCAGTCAAATATATTGCTGTAGGCCTACACACGCGTGACCAAAAAACGCGTTTAAAGGGGTGTTTTTTTTCAGCTTTGGACGCGGTCCGCGCGTGGACTCGTTATGGGTATCAAAAACACCGATTTTCAAGAAAAAGGGTGGTTTCGAAAGACTGGTCAATGGTCAATTGCAGGGTCAAACGTATTTAGGGTATGTTTTTTCCCCCAAAGCTTTTTTTTTAAGACTAGCCAAACGTGTTTAGGGTAAGTTTTTTGCCAAGCTTTTTCCCCCGAGGTCATATTTTGGCGACATCTTGTTAAGGGGCCAAAATGTGTAAATAAAGCCCGCAAAGTATGTTTAGGGGGTCATTTTGCACCCTGGGGGGGGGGGGGGCACTCAGTATATAATGCATAGTGGGTATGTGCCGCGGAGGGGACCCCCAATTTTGCACTCAAATTTCCGTTCCAAGGCGTAGCATTTTTGTCTTATTGAGAAAAAGAACAAAGAAGGACGCTCCAAGGCATATTATTTTCTTCTTATCGAGAAAAAAGAAGAAAGAAATCCGCTCCAAAGCTTCGCATATTTTCCGTTACGGCGTTCCAGCCGCATTGATCTGCTACAAAGAGCCGCAATTTTGGTGAAAAGCGGCCGCGAGCGCTGTCCGACCATCGCATCTGCGCTAGCGCAGCCGGCGCCCGTGCCGCCGGGCTAGCTGCATGCCCGTATGCCCGTTCCATAGGGATGAATACGCAATCACACGCTGGACCCCCGTTTTCACAAACATTTGTCGTTCCGAAGCCCGTTCCGAGGACCCTCCTTTTTACAACAAGCCCGCTCCAAGGCCCCCGTTTTTTGTCTCGCCTGCGGCACATACCCACTACTTTTTTGGTCGAGTGCCCCCCCCCCCGGGTTTTGCACACAGAGAAAAACTCGTTTAGCATGTTTAGGGGGTGTTTGGAAGTTTCTTGGTCACGCGTGTGTACAGCAATATATTTGACTGCCCCCCCCCCGGGCAATATCCAAAAGGCGCGCACTCCGAAATAATCATTCGATACGGCACAAAGTGGGGCCAAGGCCTTGAACTTTCTTCCCATTTGCATAATTTTCGAATATTGTGTGCTCTCTGAAGCAATAGACATTGGGATTTTCATAAAAATCAAATCAAATGAACTATGCAAGAAGGTTTGTGACAGATATTCATAGTTAACAATTGCACTTTTTCCCAATAACGTAAAAAAGAGCTATTCACATTCCTCATGTTCATTCATGCGTGAATTTTAAACGCCTTAGAATCATTAAGGCATGTTGACTAGTTATGGACATTGTGAGAAAAAAAACGCTTGATGAGATAATTTTAGTTCCCAAAATGAAACAATACTTGCCTAGGATATTTGATTTTTTTTTTGGTTTTCATTAAATGTTCATTGAACCGTGATATTATGAATATTGTAGGAGATACTCTTCCGGAAAAAAAAATTGTCATCATATTCGATCATTTTTATTGATAGAAATGTGTAAAAAAAAATCCATTCATAGCAAATTTCAACTAATGTTTATTCAACCGTGAAATTTAGTGAAAAAATTGTATCGTCTATCAGAAAGTATCTTTTACAAGCCTTATGACGATTTTTCATGATGAGAATGTGGAATTTGTTCCAATAAAATTATCTATATATATATATATATATATATATATATATATATATATATATATATATAATTTGTATGTATAAAATAATCACAATTGGTTTAGTCAAATGCAGTAGAAAAAAGATCCGGTAGATTTTTAAAGGAGCGTAGCTGGGTCATTCCATCTGGATTCACCCAGTGGTTGCACCCGACCGTCTCAGAATTCGTTGTAATTTGGTACACATAAAATTCACCATGGCCCACGTACAAAACAAAAAAAATAAGTCCAATTGGTCCGTCGGTTCTTGCGCTACGGCCCGCCCTTTTCTCCTTGTTTTGAAAAAAAGGGGCGTGACCTTCAACTTTCAATGGCCACTGCGTCGTAACGTGTTGACCAATTTTCATGAAACTGGTACCATTTATTAGGAAATTCAGAGAGGAATCCAAAACATGCATCAAATAATGTATTGGAGCCATTTATAAGGTCGTGACCTTTGACCTTTACTTTGACCTTGAGTTCGACCCCCGGACAAATAATTTTTTAACTTGATTTTCGTGTATGTTAATTATTTGTATGATATTGACAAAATATGTTAAAACCAATGATGATATTTTATTTCTTCACCTTTTAAAACCCTTCCAAAGATACCATGAAATTTCACTCTAGTCCCACATACTAATATTCATGTTAGTAAAAGTGTTTAACAGTTACATGATTTCTTCCAATCTTAAGTTACAGTATGCATGCACATGAAAAGAAATTAAGCTCATCAGTTCACAAATGAAACATTAAACATTTATGCTCATGAATAGGTATCTGTTTAGGCATTTTGATGTTCAGCAATATATATCATATATATATATATATATTCTTGTTTAATGGTAAAGTGTTTACTTTTATCATCAAATTTACAACGAATTCCGAGAGGGTCGGGTGCAAAATTGCACATTCATTGGGTGAATTGGCATGGAATGACCCAGCTGTCAAAAATGAAAGAAAAAGTCACACTCTTCGTCAGTGGCCAATAAATTTATTAAAGATCTGATATTTGAAAAACTCTTATATTCTTTAAGAACAAGTAATATATGAATTCTTAATTAATCAACTTTTGTGTTGAAATGTTATTTAATATAATAAACAAATGTGAAATATAATAGATATTGTTATACAATGAAATGTAATATGATATACCTGTACATGTTGTATAATACATAATACTTGATTTTTTAAGTGTTTATCACAGATTAAAAAAATCAAATTAATGCAAAGACACTTACATTTTCAGTTAATAATACTTAACTGCATCAGTCTCCTCATTTGCATACCGACAAGGATGTGCAGTATAACTGTTTTGTGAAAAATAAGCGAAACTTTAAAATGTCATAACTTCCTTATTTTACATCCGATTATAATAAAATTTCCAGTGTTGTACTTGTTGGATTTTTCTCTTTTTATTCAAATCAACCTTATGTTGGGGTGGACTTGTCCTTTAAACAACACGATTAAGAGCTCTTCAGTATACTTGTTAAAGCTAGAGCTAAAGATGCTAAAAGGATATAAAGATGAAAAGATTAAAAGTAACATACCTTTCAAAAGTCTAAATGTTTTCTCAAGAGCGATATGGTGAGTTCCTCTGTGACTCTTCTATAAGAGAAATGAACTTATTTTAGCAAGGTTAGTGCAAGTTACAAAAGGCGCTGCTGGGAACATCGATTCCTCCTACATGACCTAAGTCAATAGTGGGCAAAACCATAGGTCCATGGTAAAACCTATATATACACGATTATCATTTGTACCACCTCCCTTTTCTCTCCCTCTCTCTCCTTCTCTCTACCACTCTTTCTCCCTCTATTGCCTCCTTTGTCTTTCTCGCTGTGTATCTTTGTGTTTCTTTATTTCCCTCGCTGTGAGGAAGGGTGTGTGTGTGTGTGTGTGTGTGCTTGCGTGCCTCTCACTCGCTGTACATGCGCACGTGTATCCTTTGCGTGTATCTCTCTCCTTTTCTCTGTCGCTGTAAATGCATTCAGTAGTGTCAATATAGGCCTATACAATTCTGGCTTATGATCAACATAATTTTGAACCGCATTGTGTATTTTGTTTTGCAACCCAAACCATTACATCAGGGAAAGTCCAAAAATGATATTACAAACCTTGTTATTTATCTTTCAATTGTGTTTCATTTTGAAAACTCAAAAGGGATAGGAACTGCGTGGACGAGTGCAGCAAAATATAAGGTTTCATCAAATTGTGGAAAAAATATATGTACTTCCATTCCTCTCATTGACCTTTTTCGATATCCCAAGTTATTGTGAATTCGATGTTTTCTTCTTTCAGAAGCCATGTGTATTTTGGGAGTTGGATTTCGTTCCGGTAGCTTTCATGCTCAAAGGATTTGATGTCCCCCCTGCAAGCCCGAACTGGTGCTTCTCTTCGTTGCAATGTCAGATCGTCGCCTTGTAAACTCGAGTCGTCTGCACTGAAATTTTCCTTATAGTGGGCATTGGGTTTTTTTGCCGACAGTGCGTTTTGACTTTTGACGTGATTTTTAATTGGTTTCATTGCTTAATCCAAAGAAGAAATCTAAGAAGAAAACATCGAATTCACACTAACAGATGACATCGAAAAAAAAGTCAAATCTAAACCCCCCAAAAGTGGCTTGTGCAATCATAAAAGAGACCGTCTGTAAGGTGTCTAAAATCAACCTGACTTATATAATCCGCAGTTTTTGTCTCGCCTGCGTAGCGGAGCGAGACATAGGTATCACTATTTCCGGTGTCGGCGTCGTCGTCGTCGTCAACAATTGTGTTGTACACCCAATAACTTTCTATATCTTCGAGATGGGATCACCAAATTCATACCAAAGGTCCATCTCCTGAAGGCACAGGTCAAGTTCGAATATGAGTCGAATTTGAATAAGGTCAAAGGTCAATGAACTTTCCATGACTGGCACTGTGCTGTGTTGTACACATAATAACTTTCTATATCTTCGAGGTGGGATCACCAAATTCATACCAGAGGTCCATCTCCCGAAGGCACAGGTCAAGTTCGAATATGAGTCGAATCTGAATAAGGTCAAAGGTCAATGAACTTTCCATGACTGGCACTGTGCTGTGTTGTACACATAATTACTTTCTATATCTTTGAGGTGGGATCACCAAATTCATACCAGAGGTCCATCTCCTGAAGGCACAGGTCAAGTTCGAATATGAGTCGAATTTGAATAAGGTCAAAGGTCAATGAACTTTCCATGACTCGCACTGTGCTGTGTTATACACACAATAACTTTCTATAGCTTCGAGGTGAGATCGCCAAATTCATAACAGACGTCCATCTCTTGAAGGTGCAGGTCAAGTTCGAATGTGAGTTGAATTCGATTAAGGTCAAAGGTCAATGAACTTTCCATGACTCGCACTGTGCTGTGTTATACACACAATAACTTTCTATAGCTTCGAGGTGAGATCGCCAAATTCATAACAGACGTCCATCTCTTGAAGGTGCAGGTCAAGTTCGAATGTGAGTTGAATTCGATTAAGGTCAAAGGTCAATGAACTTTCCATGACTGGCACTGTGCTGTGTTGTACACACAATAACTTTCTATAGCTTCGAGGTGGGATCGCCAAACCCCGGGGGGCACTCAGTATATAATGCATAGTGGGTATGTGCCGCGGAGGGGAACCCAATTTTCACACTCAAATTTCTGTTCCAAGGCATAGCATTTTTGTCTTCTTGAGAAAAAGAACAAAGAAAGCCGCTCCAAAGCATAGCATTTTCTTCTTATCGAGAAAAAAAGAAGAAAGAAATCCGCTCCAAAGCTTCGCACATTTTCCGTTACGCCGTTCCGGCCGTATTGATCTGCTACGAGCCGCAGTTTTGGTGAAAAGCGGCCGCGGAGCGCTGTCCGACCATCGCATCTGCGCTAGCGCACCCGGCGCCCGTGCCGCCGGGCTATAGCTGCATGCACGTATGCCCGTTCCATATGGATGAATACACAATCACACGCAGGCGACCCGTTCCAAGGACCCCCGTTTTCACAAACATTTGTCGTTCCGAAGCCCGTTCCGAGGACCCTCCTTTTTACAATAAGCCCGCTCCAAGGCCCCCGTTTTTTGTCTCGCCCGCGGCACATACCCACTACTTTTTTGGTCGAGTGCCCCCCCCCGGGCGTCAAACTCGTAACAGAGGTCCATCTAAGTCATATAGCATACATGTAGTTTTGACATGCAGTCTCTTCATGACTGCAATATGCAGGCGAGACAACGCTTGGCGTTTGCCTTGTTTTTCTAACAGTAATCTGGTAATAATTTATTTGACATATATGATGCACTATTTCCCCGGACGAGTATTCCATGGTCACAGTTTAATGATTCTATCCTGAATATATATATTTTGGTTCAGCTTTGCAAGAGGACAGGGTAATTAATGATAAGGAACCAGTTGTAATTATATCATTGTCATGTTACAAAATAATTAGTTGGTGAAATATTACAATATTTTACACGTTTTTGTGGAAATGGATGGAGATTAGGATTTATTAAGCAGTAAACGTCACAATCCGATTATGTAAACAGCACTATAGAAAATTAATGTTCTTCATCATTAACATCATCATCATCACCATCACAGTAGCAACAGCAGCAGCAGAAGCATTATCCTAACTACCATGGTCATCATCACCATCATCATGTAAGACAGCTTTGATAATTATGTTAATATGCTGAGTAGGGCAATCCCTTTTCTTGGTAACTGTAAATATATATCATTGTTACATGTATATCAATACAATCCAATCATCATTATCATCATCATCATCTTCTTCTTCTTCTTCTCCTCCTTCTCCTCCTCCTCCCCCTTCTCCTTCTTCTTCTTCTTCTTCTCCTCCTCCTCCTCCTCCTTCTCCTGCTTCTTCTTCTTCTTCTTCCTCTTCTTCTTCTTTTCCTTCTTCTTCTTCTTCTCCTCCTCCTCCTCCTGCTCCTCCTCCTCTTTCTCCTTCTTCTTCTAGATTGGACTATACCCCTTTATAAAAGTAATGTAACAAATAAAATAATATTGAATTAAGTGTATTCATCGATTTAATCTGAGCATTCTACATGCGATGTGTTGTTGATTGATTGACTGAGTGATTGATCGATTGATTGATTGATTGACTGATTGATTGTTTGATTAATTGATTGAAAGATTGATTGATTGAAAGATTGACTGATTTATTTATTGATTGATTGATTGAATGATTGATTGATAATTAATCGATTGAGTGATGGCTGGATGGAAGAATTGATTGATTAATGGATTGATACTTATTATGATTTCATTAAAGTTTTAACGATCAAATTAACGATCATAATTATGAACCCGAAAGCAATGAGAGTATATTTTATCATTATAATTTTATTTTTTTAATTTTAATTCTTTGGCTACCCTGGGTAAAATATATAACTTTCTTATTAGGATTATGACTTTTATTATTATTATCATCATCATTACCATTATCATCATTATTGTCATTATTATTATAACTTATATTATTATCATTATTATTACTATTCTAATAGAAAAAATGCAACTTTGTCAAACCATACATCAGAGGAAATCCATGGATTATGACGATCTCTCAATCTACTTTCTTTGGAAGGAGCATGTTTGTTACAAAGTTCAAGGAAAGACGTTTTCCATTTGGACCACATTTTATTTAATGGTAAATTATTGGTATTTGAATTATTGAACGTATCACATATCTTCAAATCTTGAATAAATAATTTGGCTTTAAAATTTTGAAAGTCACGATAACGAATCATTTTATGTTTTATTTTCTTTTCATTACGTACACCAATGCATGTATAAATTAGATAGTGATCACTTAATGCGATTTTAGCAACGTCCCTGATTAAATGCTTATCAGGCATTGAACTGAGAATGTGATCTAAACATTTCGATGATGCACTGGTAACTCTTGTTGGTTCTAAAATCATTTGTCTTAAAGAAAAAAGGTTTTCTAGCAGATTAATTGGGTTGTCACACAAATGTTCATCGAGCTTATAATCATAGTTTAGATCACCTAGTACAATTAAATCATCATTGCTCATACTTGCTTTTTCAAAAATGTCAAGCATGTTATTAGAATAAGCTACATCAGCATTAGGTGGACGATAAACACAACCAATAGTTATTGTTTTAGATTTTAATAATACATCAATCCACTTCGCTTCCAATAACTTGTTGTCTAAATCAGGCGCGGATCCAAAATTTTGTGGGGAGGGGGGCCCAAATTTGACCTGATTTTTGGCGCCCATGTGTACTTTTCGAAAAATGGCGCCCCCTCCCTCCCGGCCAGGCTAACTTAAATGCCTTGAATGTATTTTGAATTATCTTATTACATAATCACATAAAAAAAGGCAATTAAAGACCACTTTTTTTATGTGTTCTTGAACAAAAAAAATCCATGAATATATAATGTAATATCAATTGGAGCGCGAAGCGCGAGCGATTTTGGGGGGTCTCAATTTGGTTTAACTTCTCACCAGAGTAGGCCCTACTAGAATATTGTGTGAACGGGAGCTGTAGTTTCTTTACTAGTTGTTTAGAATAGCCCTTATTAATATCAATGATAACCTCTTGGGAATAATGCAATCTCGAAGCAATCGACTCAATCTCCTCATCAGTAGCGAAGCTGTGATTTATTCAGCAGGGTTGCACGGGGGGGGGGGTGCTTGTTGAACTTTTGTAGAGGGCACCAAGATAAAACAATAAAAATAAAATGGGGGGTAGAAGTTAAAGAAATTCCGAAATTTTATTCTTAAAAACACATTGAGGTATCTCACAAGGCCTAAATAAATAATGATAACGCGAAGCGCGATATATTTGACATAAAATTTGGAAAATAATATTATATTTCCCCATAATCCCTTTCCTTTTCTCTCTTTTTTTTTCTTGGTCGTGATTTTTTTTTTTTTTTTTTTGGGGGGGGGACAAAACGCCCATGTCCTAACAGTCATTTCCTAGCTTTACTTTATAAACAACATTAATGTGCAATAATCTCATAAGCCCTATGCGAGGAAAAAAAAATTAAATTTCATGTATTTTGACCTGAAAATTGAACATTCTGGGCAATGTTTGTGAAACTGAACAAGATGCGTATGTAACTAGATAATTACTACGAGCGCGAAGCGCGAGCAGAAATTTTTAATGTGCGTTCTGACCTGGTCGAAAAGGGACCTGTTAAGGAAATTTTGCAGTTAGCCATTAAGACAATACATATTTCAACGATTAAATAATGCGACGCGAAGCGCGAGCTGAACATTTTTGATATTCCAACCTAAAAAATTAGATTTCAAACCCCCAACGGGACACTCGATTCATGTTTTGTCACTCATGAAAAATGATGGGTAGTTTTTGGTATCTTCCTACATTAATAATACGAGCGCAAAGCGCGAGCAGAAAATTTTGATATTCTGATCTAAAACTGGATAATTTTAGCACGTTTTTAATAAGATCAAGATGCGTATCTCGATAAACATGCATGCACGTGTTTTAGAGTTAGACAAAATCTGGGCATTCTGAATACATTTCATTTTTCATCATGAAAATCAATAATGCGAGCGCGGATCGCGAGCTGGAAATAATATTTGAAATTCCGATATGAAATGGGTCAATTTAAGCAATATTTAAAGCACTGTGTATATAGGGGAATTGTGAAGTGGATGTGGAAAGTACTTAATAAATGATTCGAGCGCGAAGCGCGAGCTGATATTTTATTATTTTTTAAAACTAGGATCGAGACATTTTAGGCCTAAGGACATTTTGTCATATAAAAATGATGCCTATCTTTTATTCCTCTTCCTAGAACGTGTCGATATTTTTTTTTGAAAAAGGACAATTTAGTTATGAATTCATAAAAATTGTATTTCATATTTGAAGAGTTTAGTTGCAAAAGGGGTTAGGTCCACTTTGGACCATTCCGAGAAAAACCATGTTTTTTATTCTCACTTATTGCAATAGTCTTATGAGAAACTAAATTGTCATGATGTACTACCCTATCATGTGAACATAAAATTGGGTATAAAAGAAATCTACCTGTCTTCAATTTTTTTCTATATATCTTTAAAAAAATTATCATTGTGGACCTAACCCCTTTTGCAACTAAACTGAAATTAATCCAATCTCTTTTCATAAGGTTCATAAGGTAGTATTTATTGTCCAGATAAATAAATAAGTGGAAATTTGCATTTTTACATGGTATTGAACATACATAACATAGCATAGAAAATGAACATATTTACAGAAAATCGAACAATCACATATAGTCAATTATGATATACACGTGCAAATACTACCCACTGGGTAGCATTTGAAAAAAATACTGTTATTGATATTAAAATTAAGATTGAAATGGAAATCTGAACTGAAAGTTAGATATCGGATATTGAATTGAAATTGCATTAGAATTGTAATAAATCAGTACTATAAATCTTCACAGCATTGTCCACTTGTAATTGTTATTGTTATCAGTATTTACATATTATTTTTATTTTCAATATTGTTGTTTTAAAGAATTAACATCAACTACCTGACAAGGTAAATTTACATTATTGGGCATATCATTATTCTTATACAATCCCTTCCTCATTCAGCATTCGGATTGAGCTTGGCACGATCGAATGAGTTTAAGAACCTATTTGTTCGACAACGTGCCGACCGTAGTCTATTATCAGATCTCAGCCTTTCGTAGTTTACATTCAATGGGTGATCATTATTGTATAGTATCTCTTTTGCCTTTTCAAGTATTCTGTTTCGGCATACATCAGTGAGGTTAAGGTCGGGTCCTGTTATTTTTTCTGCTTGTCTGACCATTCTACTTAGTATATTCAGATCTTTTTTGCGACAGCTTGTGAACCAAACCACACAATCAAATATGAGGATGCTTTCAATAAGTGATCTATAGAATAAAACCATTATGGTGCGGTCAACATGGAATGACTTCAATTTTCTTAGGAAATACATCCGTTGTATTGCCTTCTTGTAAATTGAATTGCATTGATCTCCCCATTTTAATCCATCGTCAATAATGGTACCTAAGTATTTGAACTTATGAACTATTTCAATTTCCTCTTCATTGATTAAAATTGTGATTTTTCTTTGCCACTTTCACTCACGTTTTCATTTGAATTTCAAATTTTCTTTCGTATCATCAGAGTGACTAAAAATTTAGAGGTTTAGAGACAGAAAACAATAAAATTTATGAAAAATGGACCTAACCCATTTTGACAAATGAGTTCTTCAGAAGAGTTTTGTTGCAAAAGGGGTTAGGTCCACTCCAAGAAAATAATTTTTTTAATTCTCCCAGATTGCAATATTTTTATGCGAAACTGAATTTTCATGATACCCTTCCATGAGAACATTAAATTGGGTATAAAAGAAATCTACCTGTCTTCATATATTTTATGATATACTTTTCCAAAAAAATTCTGTTTGGACCTAACCCCTTTTGCAACTAAACTGAAATGGACCTAAACCCTTTTTAAAAAAAAAGTGGCTTTTGTTTGCCATTTTAGTTCACTTTTTAATAGGAATTTCAACTTTTCTTTGGTATCATCTCATAGAGCTACTAAAAATCTATACATTGAGACATAAAAATCAAATTTGATGAAAAATGGACCTAACCCCTTTTGCAAGTGAGCTCTTCATTTATTAATCTAATAAGCCTAATGAGTGCGTGAAATCTGTTGACAGTGCATGAGGCCTGAAAAACTGGATATTTTATATTTTTTGTAATCATGAACAGCATTCATGGGTTGATACATTTATAGCAAATAATGCGAGCGCAAATCGCGATCCGAAATTTTTAAATGGGGGGAATTCAATTCAAGTAGTTTGTTACAGAATATATAGGTACAGTGACGTACCGTGGGTCACGGCATTGGGGGGGGGGGCACCACCACAAATTTGGTGTCACTTAGGGACCGCGCTCAGTTGCCAGGTATGCTGACCTAATAGAGAAATTTTAAGGACATGCAATGCCATTAAACGGATAAGTATGTCACTGATTAAATAATGCGATCGCGAAGCGCGAGCTGAAAATTTTTGATATTCAGACCAAAAAGAGACATTATAAGCAAATTGTTTGTAATCGTGATACGTACCTGTCTCGCTAAACAAACAATGCGAGCGCGAAGCGCGAGCTGAAATTTTTGTATGTATTGACCCCAAACAGGGACATTTTAAGGACTTTATTTTAGGTATCCATTAAGAGTATAAATATCTCAGCATAGTCATCTAATGATAGTGGCATCCTTTGCTGATTTTGTTAGAATTACATCTAAACATATGAAGCACTTTTTGTTGTCATAGTAATCATGATTATCATATGCATCTCACTAATCAAATACTGCGAGCGCGAAGCGCGAGCTGAAAATTTATGAAATTCAGACCTGAAGAGGGGCATTCTAAGGCTTGTTTGTAGGAATTCACTAAGTCCTTACGTATTTCACTAACCAAATGATGCGAGCGCGAAGCGCGAGCTAAAAACTTTTGATATTCAGATCAGAAAAATTGACATTTTAAGAACTGATTTTAGGAATTCATGAAGAGCAGACATCTCACCAATCGGCTCGGTGTAAAAATGGCAGAGGCAATAATGGCAGAGGTAAAAATGGCAGAGGTAAAAATGGCAGAGGTAAAAATGGCAGATGTAAAAATAGCAGAGGTAAAAATGGCAGAGGTAAAAATGGCAGATGTAAAAATGACAGAGGTAAAAATGGCAGAGGTAAAAATGGCAGAGGTAAAAATGGCAGAGGCAAAAATGGCAGAAGTGAAAATGGCAGAGGTAATAATGGCAGAGGTAAAAATGGCAGAGGTAAAAAAAATGGCAGAGGTAAAAATGGTAGAGGTAAAAATGGCAGATGTAAAAATGGCAGAGGTAATAATGGCAGAGGTAAAATGGCAGGGGTTATAATGGGAGAGGTAAAAATGACAGCTCTAGGTAAAATATGGCCAGTCTTAAACCCCCATGCAATGAATTGTCAAAAAGCCCCCGCATGTACATACATTAAATAAGAAGTGCATGTCACGGTTAGGCATTTCATCATCATTATGTCTTAATCGGCCTAACAATGCTATTTACGAATTCGTTGGAGGTGTACCGTGAACGCTTTTTAAAAAGAAATCAAACGACAGATTTTTTTTCATTCAATTTATCAGGAGCAAAATGAAACTGCACTATTCTCATTCATCATTTCATAACATTCCTTTTTGTCTGGCTGGTTTCTTTATATCTATTTTTTTTTTGTTACCTTGGTATTTTTTTTCTTATGCCTATTATTGCCATTGTTGTAAGTTGTTATATTTCTTCTATGCCCCCAGGAGGGGCCGTCAAAGAAATAAAATCATTGTCATTGTCATTGTCATTGTCATTGCCAGGTTTACCGATGCAAAAAGGAGGAAGAGTAGACATAAGAGAGGTGGAGAGACAGAGTGGGTTACGGGGGCGGGGAACAACATAGAGAACATAGCGGGGAAAGCTTAGACCTTGAAATTGTCACGAATGATTGTGGTTAAATATTATGTCCTTATTTGTAATGTCGTCTGTACTATTCTTTTTAAATATTTGAATGACAATAAGCATGCGTTCCCAGGCTTGGCACTGAATATGTAACTGATTATGAAAATCAATAATAATCCTGTTTTGAATGGTAAACCAATTTGGGGTCGATCGAGGGGGACCGTCTGGTTCAGATTCTTTGCATAAAAGAAGACCCTGAACCTTAACCACTGCATCCAATATGATATAAACGCCTTGATGGTCATAACCCTTGGAAGCGGTTGGGTATTTTGTACACCATAAGCAGCACCCTCTTGGTAATTAGCTTGGTATGCTAAAATGTAGAGATTTGATACAAATCTGTTATTTTTCAAACATAAAAAAAAACATTGTTTATTATCTAATTGTTATTATTTTTGTTGTAATTCGTTTTCTGACCTAAAAGAACTTCATTTAGTTGAAATAATTTTTGTGTAATTTTCCCCCTTAACCAAATCCCCTTTCATTTTGGATTGAAAACTTTTTTTTCTCGGCTTTTTAACAAACCGGTACCCCATTTTTCAATAACTTTTCAAAAGTAAGTGGTGCTCACTCAAGCGGAAATATTTTTCGACAGTTATATCGTCATTTGTTTAAATGGATCTGTACCAATATTAAAATGTGGAAAAATCTTCAGGATTTTACATGCGGGGGCATTTTGACAATTCATTGCATGGGGGTTTAAGACTGACCATATTTT
This sequence comes from Lytechinus pictus, assembly GCF_037042905.1. NCBI lineage: Eukaryota > Metazoa > Echinodermata > Echinoidea > Temnopleuroida > Toxopneustidae > Lytechinus > Lytechinus pictus. The sequence continues at coordinate 19,062,476 of NC_087250.1, read as the reverse complement.
ACCTAGAGCTGTCATTTTTACCTCTCCCATTATAACCCCTGCCATTTTACCTCTGCCATTATTACCTCTGCCATTTTTACCTTTGCCATTTTTACCTCTGCCATTTTTGCCTCTGCCATTTTTACCTCTGCCATTTTTACCCCTGCCATTATTACCTCTGCTATTTTTACTTCTGACATTTTTACCTCTGCCATTTTCACCTCTGCCATTTTTACCTCTGCCATTTTTACCTCTGCCATTTTTACCTCTGCCATTTTTACCTCTGCCATTTTTACCTCTGCCATTATTACCTCTGCCATTTTTATTTCTGCCATTTTTACCTCTGCCATTTTCACCTCTGCCATTTTTACCTCTGCCATTATTACCTCTGCCATTTTTACCTGGCACCCACCAATCAACTAATGCGAACGTAAGCATGGACAGGAAATGTTTTATATTAAGACCCTAAAATTGGGCAATCACTTTAAGTAGTCATGAAAAAGAAGCAAATGTCACTACATAAAACAATAATAACTCGAAATGTGAGGAAATATATTTGGTGTATATTGATTTGAAAACGGGAGGTTTTAGTACAACATGATTATACATCTCGTTAAACAGTCCACGCGAGCACCAGGAACAATGAAGACATAGGCCCTGAGCAAACTGTTTCATAAAGTCATGAACAAAATGCTTCTTATGTAAAATAATTATGATAAAATATAACATTATAATAAACAATAATTTTTTTTTTTTGGGGGGGACGTGTCCCCCATGCCCCCTGGTAGTTACGCCACTGTATAGGTATACAGAAATCACCAATCAAAATGCGAGCGCACAGCGCTAGCTCATAGGCCTTCATTTTGACAATCGAGACACCTGAAAATGAATATTTTGAGAATCTTATAGGAAATACACAAAGATAATAGGTAGGCCAACAACATTTTAAAGTTTCGCTTAATTTCACAAGTTATATTCAAATCCTTGTCGGTATGCAAATGAGGAGACTGATGACATCACTCACTCACTACTTCTTTTTGTATTTTAGTATATGAAATATGAAATATTCCATTTTTCTCTGTTGTCGTGTGAAACAACGATTAATTCCTCCCTGAACATGAGCAATTAGCATTGTTTAATACTAAATGGTTCAATCAAGTTGGTTCATATTGTAAAATCTGTAAAAAATGAAATATTGTAAAACTCTAACAATAAAAGCAAAGGAATTCGTGAGTGAGGGACATTATCGACTGTCTCATTTGCATGTCACTGAGTTGTGCATATCACTGTTTTGTGAAAAATAAGCAAAATTTTATAAATGTCATAATTTTCTTATTTTACATCCGATTTTGATGAAATTTTCAGCATAATGCTTGTTTGATTTTTCTCTATTTATTCAAATCAACATTTTTTTTTGGGGGGTGGACTTGTCCTTTAAGAAATGAATGCGAGCGCGAAGCTTTTTCAGTTGTCAGATTAGAATATAAAATATTTTCAGCTTGTGCTTCTCGTTCGCGTAAAAAAAAACCTGTGAGGTTGAGATGCGTATATAACTAAACAGTGATGCGAGCGCGTAGCGCGAGCTCAATTTTTTATATACTGACTTAAGAAGGACTCTTTTAAGGTATAATTGCATTGACGCCCAATGGCGACAATGCATTGTTCTTGTTCCGTATTCCTATTCCGTCGTCTTCTTCTTCTTCTTCTTCCACCAAATCCCATTTGTTTAACACATGGTTTTTGTTAGCTCTACCCTGGCTCCGTCCCTCATCCAAATTCATCCAAACTTTGTAGACATGTCGTCAAGCATCCCTAGTTGTGCACCTCGTCTTCCATTTTCCAAAATCACTCATGCATGACCATCCAGGCGCCATTTTGTAAATTTCAAGTCCATTTGCATACCATTACTAATATCGTCCTAACTCCCGCATCCTGCATGTTACAGACTTCTAACAAATTGCTATAGATAGTCAAAGAGTTGCTCCATCATTTGCGACGTATAACCTGACCTTCAAAATGCCATCTTCATGCCCTAAATTCAAATCCGAAATAGCCTTCCTTCAAAAACTTCATATTTATTGAAACGTAAAGTCAAATAATCGTAAAATGGCCATAACTTTTTTCTTTTTATTCAATTCGAGTTGATATTTTCAGGAATTGATACTGGCAACATATCATACATACGACTTAGTTTTCACGCATCATCGACCTTCCGGCATTGAAATAGCGCCCTCTAAAGTTTCAAAAACGCTTATCTTTGAATGCTCCTCATTGCGTCATGCATGGCCAAACCCGTACCCTTTTTTAGATTTAGGGTGTTCAAGATATGCCCATTCATGCCATTTAGAAAAATATATACCTTACAGCTGACGAAATATCTGAATAATGCTCCCGAAAATCAGCAAAATACGCAAAAATGCACTATAATGCCAGCACAACTTCAACTTGCTCTTATTTCCTTATTATTGAAGCTTATCCTTTCTAACTTGGCAGATATGAGTATTGATATATACTTTAACCGTTCGTCAACCTTTTGTGACAGAAACTGACATAGAGCTCACGTCAGCTTAAAATTATTGTGCAAAACTGTCATTTTTAATGTCTTTCTTTATATGGCATTTACTTCCGGTCTATTGCTTGCGCAAAAATAAAAGTGGTATCAATGTCACCGCATTGGAATGCCCTATCCAGTGATACCAAATACGACATAGGTTACAACAGAAAATTTCAAGATAAGCCAATCTGAACACATGGTTTACTACTCACAGTGCACACATTATCAACAACAGAATTGTACACAATGTCTATGGCATAACGTATTATGCATGCACATCGTTCTGCTATGTACTTTACACTGAGTTACGTTAATGAACTGTCAGGGAAATGTGTATGCGTATTCATATTACTCTCTGTGTCTTTCTCTCCCTTCTCTCTCTTTTTTTTGAGCGGCCATAGGTCTAAAAATGGCCCAATGGACGAAATCCTTTTGACTTGAGAATGTAGCTTCCTATGGAGGGCAAAATGTACCAAAATCCACTTTGATTAACATGTAATTTTTGTTAGTCTTCCCCTGCCTCCGCTCCTCATCCAAATTCATTCCGATTTGGTAGACATGTTGTCCATGATGCATTATTGTGTACCTCTTATTTCATTTTCTAAAATCATTCATGCATGACAGTGCATGCACCATTTTGAGTGAGTGACATCATCATCTCTCTCATTTGGATGTAACTGGCTCGTTCATATAACTCTTTTGTTAAAAATAAGCGAAACTTTGAAATGTCATAACTTTCTTTTTTTACATCCGATTTTGATGAAATTTTCAGCATTGTGCTTGTCTGATTTTTCCCTATTGATTCAAATCAAAATTTCTATGAGGTGGACTTGACCTCTAAATCAGACGCGTCAATGCATGCACATCGTAATGAAACGATTGCAGTTCTAGTTCCTATTCTAAAAGTTTTTCCTTTTTCTCTTCGTCTTTTTTTTTCTTTTTTTCCCCTTTTTTTGTTGCGCCACCATGGGGGGGGGGGGGGCAAAAACTTTTCCCCCTGGATCGGCCTATGTATATTGACTTGAAAAACACTAACATTTTAAGGACTTATGTACGTGTGATCGATGGAGAGGATACACACCTCACTAATCAAATATTGCGAGCGCGTAGCGCCAGCTGAATTTGATATTTACCCCTTTTCTGACCCTGAACAGGTTACCTATCTTGCGAAACAAACTTCAAACTCGAGCACATTGATTTTTGTCTATTATCGTAAAAACAGGATATTTTAAATCAGCCGCATTAATTTAACCTTTTTGGGCAGGAAATAAATTTCACTATAAACAGGCAATACGAGCAATGTTGCGCCCCTGGTCGAACATGAATTTGCATGGAGCCCCCTAAGTTCAAGGTCAATTTAGCGCCCTCGGTTGAACATGATTTTGGCGCCATGTGAAATATCACTTTGCCCTCCCCCTTCTGAAACATGTCGCCTTATGGTCAAACATCAAATTAGCGCTCCCCTAGTTCGAACATCAATTTGGCGCCCCGCTAGTTTGAACATCAATTCGGCGCTCCCCTAGTTCGAGTATCAATTTGGCGTCCCCCTAGTTCGAACATCGATTCGGCCCCCTCCCCCCCCCTAGTTCGAGTATCAATTTGGCGCCCCCAGTTCGAACATCATTTTAACATCCCTTCGAACATCATTTCGGCGCCCTCCTAGTTCGAATATCAATTCGGCGCCCCTACATGTAGGTCCAACATCAATTTGGCGCCCCTAGTTCGAATATCATTTCGCCCCCCCCCCTTGCTCGAGTATCAATTTGGCGCCCCCTAGTTCCAACATCAATTCTGAGCCCCCCTAGTTCGAGTATCAATTTGGCGTCCCCCTAGTTCGAACATCGATTTGGCGCCCCCTTCGTTCGAACATCAATTTGGCGCCCCAAGTTCGAATAGCAATTCGGCGCCCCCTAGTTCGAACATCAATTTGGCGACCCTAGTTCGAATATTCAATCGGCGCCCCCCTACGTCGAACATCTATTTGGCCTCCCTAGGTTGAACATCAATTTGGCGCCCCCAGTTGGAACATCAAATTGGCGCCCCTAGTTCGAATATCAATTCGGCGCCCCCTAGTTCAAACATCAATGTGGTGACCCTAGTTCGAACATCGATTCGGCGCCCCCCCCCCCTAGTTCGAGTATCAATTCGGCGCCCCTACATGTAGGTCGATCATCAATTCGCCCCCCCCCCCTTCCCGTTCGAACATCAATTCGACCCCCAGTTCGAACATCATTTTGGCATCCCTTCGAACTGAATTTGGTTTCCCTAGTTCGAAAATCATTTCGCCCCCTAGCTCGAGTATCAATTTGGCGCCCCCCCCTAGTTCGAACATCAATTCGGCGCCCCCCTAGTTTGAGTATCAGTTTGGCGCCCCCCTAGCTCGAACATCGATTCGCCCCCTTCCCCCTAGTTCGAGTATCAATTTGGCGCCCCCAGTTCGAACATCATTTTAACATCCCTTCGAACATCATTTTGGCGCCCTCCTAGATCGAATATCAATTCGGCGCCCCTACATGTAGGTCCAACATCAATTTGGCGCCCCATAGTTCGAGTATCAATTTGGCGCACCCTAGTTCCAACATCAATTCTGAGCCCCCCTAGTTCGAGTATCAATTTGGCGTCCCCCTAGTTCGAACATCGATTCGGCCCCTCCCCCCCCCCTAGTTCGAGTATCAATTTGGCGCCCCCAGTTCGAACATCATTTTAACATCCCTTCGAACATCATTTCGGCGTCCTCCTAATTCCGAATATCAATTCGGCGCCCCTACATGTAGGTCCAACATCAATTTGGCGCCTCTAGTTCGAATATAATTTCGGCCCCCCTAGCTCGAGTATCAATTTTGCGCCCCCTAGTTCCAACATCAATTCTGAGCCCCCCTAGTTCGAGTATCAATTTGGCGTCCCCCTAGTTCGAACATCGATTCGGCCCCCTCCCCCCCCCCCTTGTTCGAGTATCAATCTGGCGCCCCCAGTTCGAACATCATTTTGACATTCATTCGAACATCATTTCGGCGCCCTTTTGGTTCGAACATCATTTTCTTTCCTCCTCTTCCTCTTTTTTTCTTCTCGTCCTTCCCCTCTTCCTCTCTCCTTTTCTTCTTTTCTTTCTCTCTTTTTTTTTATCTTCTTTCCTCCCTCTTCCTCTCTCCTTTTTCTCCTTTTCTTTCCCCTCTTCCTCTTTTTTCTTCCCCCTCTCCCCCTCCCTTTTCTTCTCTTCCTTTCCCCTTTTCTTCCCCCTTCTCTCTCTTTTTTCTCTTCTTTCTTCCCTTTTCCTCTCTCTCCTTTTTCGCCTTTTCCTTTCCCTTCTTCCTCTCTCTTCCCCCCTCTTCTTTCCCTACTTCCTCTTTTTTCTTCCCCCTCCCCCTCCCTTTTTCTTCTCTTCCTTCCCCCTCTTCCTCTTTTTTCTCTTTCTTTCCCCTCTTCTTCTCCTATTTTTTCTTCTTTTCTTTCCCCTCTTCTTTTTTCTTCTTTTCTTTCCCCTCTCTTTTTTCTTCTCTTCTTTCCTCCCTCTTCCTCTCTCTCCTTTTCTTTTCCCCTCTTCCTCTTTTTTCTTCCCCCTCTCCTTCCCCCTCCCTTTTCTTCTCTTCTTCTTTTTTCTCCTTTTCTCCTCTCTCTCTTTTTCTTCTCTTCCTTTCCCCTCTTCCCCTCTCTCTCTTTTTTTTCTCCTTTTCCTTTCCCTCTCTTTTTCCTTCTCTTTCTTTCCCCTTTTCCTCTCCCTTTTCCTTCCCTTCCTTCCCCCTCTTCCCTTTTCTTCTTTTCTTTCCCCCCCTTTTCCTCTCTCTTTTTTCTTCCCTTCTTCCCCCTCTTGTTTTCTTCTTTTCTTTCCCCTCTTTTTTCTCTTTCTTTCCCTCTCTTCTTTTTTTTTGCCGAAGGGGGGGGGGGCCAAGGCCCCCTCGGCCCCCCCCCATGGATCCGCGCCTGGTCTAAATCACATCTTTCAGAAAACATTAAGGTGTCACGAATAAACAGTAATACTCCTCCACCTCTTTAACCACTATCTCTATCTTTTCTTACTATGTTATAACTTCCAATTTTCATTTCAGTATTGCTAATTTTTTCATGTAACCAGGTTTCAGTCAAAATTAATATATCAAAATTAAACTTGGTGATTAAAAAGCGTATTTCATCAATTTTATCATAAACGCTCGGGACATTGAGGTGACCGATTGTTAGGCCCTTGTATTTAGATAAACGAGAAGCACATTCGCAGTATTCGCTGTTGGGTGACAAATTCAGATTAATTTCATCTTTTCTCGTCGTCAAGTTAATCGGGGCACACTCTTCTTGGCCGTGGACCTAATATTGACCCATTTTCTCTTTATGACCGAATTCAAAACATCTTCGGCATTGTAATTGTATTCCATGTCGGCATGTGTGTTCACGGTGGTTCTGTTCGCCACAAATTCTACAGCTTGCTGGAATATCGTAGAAAGAAGGTGGGGGTCGAGCTACTGAAGCGTATGAACGACGTTTATTGGTGAAATAAGGATCCAGGTACGGATCCATTGAAGTATGACTGCGTTGTGAAGAGTTGGGATATGGAATGTGGTACCGCTGGGGGGCCTGAAAACTAGTGTGGGGCGGGTAATATGACACGGGGGGTCGTGCATTATCCTGAGAGTAGAACTGCGAAGATCTATATTGAGGATTAGGTTGAGCAAGTTGTGTGGGTTTGGAGGGTGCAGGGGGTGGAGGGGGTCTGGATGCTTGAGGTGGTGGGGGCCTTGGATATCCATTCATATGCATCATAGATGGGAGTTGGGAGTTATGATGAGTGGGTACGGCTGGGAACGCATCCTGAACCCTAGGAACATCTGTTTGCACCTGACCGGGACCGTGACGTCTTTGACGATGAGGCTTTTGTGCCGAGAGGCAATCACTTTGATGAACTTGCTGAGAGGAGGGATTCTGGGACTTCATAGTGTTGTCGAGTAAAGCTTCTACGGCGTGTTGAACCTTACGTAATTCCTGCGACAGCTGGTCAATGCGATGATTCATACCTTTACATCTCATCATGCAGTTGTGATCCTTTGATCCACATTTAGCGCCACACTGATGACATTCTTCGGATGTCAAACCTTTGTTCGAGTCTTCATCAGGAGGTGGAATGTCATTCAAAGTGGACTGATCGTTGGGCGGTGACGATACGTCATCTTCGATATCTTTGGCACCTCCTTAGTTCGAACATCAAATTGGCGCCCCCTAGGTCGAACATAATTTTGCCGCCCCCCTATTTCGATCATCCATTCGGCGCCCCCTCATTCGAACATAGATTCGGAGCTTCTCCAATTCGAACATCAGTGTGGCGCCCCCCCCCCGAATTTAAACATTCGTTCGGCGCCCCCTAATTCAAACATCGGTTCGGCCACCTAGGGTCCCTTACTTTGAACGTAAATCCGGCTCCCCCTTCTTGAAACATCAATTAGCCCCCTAGTTTGAACATCAATTCGTTGCCCCCTCATTCGAACGTAGATCCGGAGCTTCTCTAGCTCGATCATTAGTGTGGCACCCTCTAATTCAAACATCAATTCGGCGCCCCCCTAGGGTCCCCTTATTCGTACATCAAATCCCCCCTCCATTGGAAAATCTATTTGCCGCCCCTCTAGATCGTACATCTATTCGGCGCCCCCAAGGTCAAACATCAATTCAGCGCCCCCAAGGCCCCTAGTTCGAACATCAATTTGGTGCCCCCTAGTTAGAACATCATTTTGGCGCCCCCTAGTTCGAACATCAAATCGCCATCCCCTAGGTCGAACACCATTTGACACCCCCTACTTCTAACATCAATTTGGCGCCCCCCCTAGTTCGAACATCAATTAAGCGCCCCCCTAGTTCGAACATCAATTTGGCGCCCCCTAATTCGACCATCGATTTGGCGCCCCCTATAAAGTCGAACATCGATTTGGCTCCCCGAAGTTGAACATCAATTTGGCGCCCCCTAAGGCGAACATCACTTTGGCGACCCCCTAGTCCGATCATCAATTTGATGCCCCCCCCCCAACAACGATTCGGCGTCTACTCATTCGAACATCAATTCAGCGCCTCTCTAGTTCGAACATCAGTTTTGCGCCCCTAGGGCCCCCTACTTGGAACATCAATTCAGCGCCCCCTTGTTCTAACATCAATTTGGCGCCGCCCCCTAGTTCGAACATCGATTCGGTGCCCCGAAGTTCGTGCATCGATTAAGTGCACATCTAAGTCTAACTTCAATGTGGTGATCCCTGCACGTACGAACATAGATTCGGCGCCCCCTAGGGCGAAAACAATTTGGCACCCCCTAGGTCGAACAACAATTTCCCCCCTGGGTCGAACATCAACTTGGCGCCCCCTAGGTCGAACACCATTTTGACGCCCTCCCTAGTTCTATCAATTCTACGCCCCCTCATTCGAACGTCGATTCGGAGCTTCTCTAGTTCGAACAACAGTCTGGCGCCGCCTAATTCAAACATCCATTCGGCGCCCCCTAATTCAAACATTTATTCGGTGTCCCCTAGGGCCCCCTAATTTCAATATCAATTTGGCTCCTTCTACTTGGAACATCAATTTGGCGCTCCCCTAGTTCAAACATCAATTAAGCCCCTAGAGCCCCTTAGTTCGAACAACAATTTCGGCGCCCCCTCATTCGATGGTCAATTCAGCGCCTCTCTAGTTCGAACATCTATTCATCGCCCCCGTAGTTCTAACATCAGTTCAGCGCCCTCCCCCTCCCTAGTTCGAAAATCAATTTGGCGGCCCCTACTTCGAACATCAATTCGGTGCCCCTAGTTCGAACACCGATTCGGCGCCACCTAGGTCGAAAACAATTTGGCAACCCTGAGGTTGAACATCAATTTGACGCCCCCCCCCTTGTTTGAACAACATTTTGGCGCTCTCTCATTTGAACGTCAATTCAGCGCTTCTCTAGTTTGAATATTAAGTCGGCGGCCCCCTAGTTAAAATATCAATATGACGCCCCCTACTTCTAAAATCAATTTGGCGCCCCCCCTAGTTCGAACATCAATTTAGCCCCCCCCCCCCCTAGTTCGAACATCAATTTGGCGCCCCCTAATTCGAACATCGATTTGGCGCCCCCTATAAAGTCGAACATCGATTTGGCTCCCCGAAGTTGAACATCAATTGGCGCCCCCTAAGGCAAACATCACTTTGGCGACCCCCTAGTCCGATCATCAATTTGATGCCCCCCCCCCCTTGTTCGAACAACAAATCGGCGTCCACTCATTCGAACATCAATTCAGCGCCTCTCTTGTTCGAACATCTCTTTTTCGCCCCTAGGGCCCCCTACTTGGAACATCAATTCAGCGCCCCCTTGTTCTAACATCAATTTGGCGCCGCCCCCTAGTTCGAACATCAATTCGGTGTCCCGAAGTTCGTGCATCGATTAAGTGCCCATCTAAGTCTAACTTCAATGTGGTGATCCCTGCACGTACGAACATAGATTCGGCGCCCCCTAGGGCGAAAACAATTTGGCACCATCTAGGTCGAACAACAATTTAGCGTGCCTAGTTCGAACATCAATTTGGCGCCCCCTAGTTCGAACATCAATTCGTTGCCCCCTAGTTTGAATATCAATCTGACGCCCCCTAGTTCTAACATCAATCTGGCGCCCCCTAGTTCGAACATCAATTTTTGGCCCCCCTCTTAGTTCAAATATCAATTCGGTGCCCCCTAGGGCCCCCTTGTTCGAACATCGATTCGGCACCCCCTAGTTCGAACATCGCTTTGGTGCATCCTAGTTCCAACATCAATTTGGCGCCCCCTAGCTCGAACATCAATTTGGCCCTTAGTTCAAATATCGATTCGGTGCCCCTAGGGCCCCCCTAGTTCGAACATCGATTCGGCAACCCAACCTCACGGAACCTCGGTCCGGCCTCAGTTTTACTCTAGGCCTTATCCTTCTCTTCATTGCAACCGGGAGTATGGAGTTTGAATTCCATCTACTCCTTTCACCCCTCTTTCTTTTATGTCAGTTTCCAATCCCACATTTTCATTGATCATTGATAATTTTCCTTTATTTATGCTTACTAATATATTCATGTCAAAATTTCATCGATAAACAAACGCTGTGCTTTCGACAGAGGGCATGAAGACGTCATGACCATTCTCTTCCCCTCCACTTCCAAAGTTGAAAAAAAAAAAACATATTGGGAGTAGTCGCCCAAAGTCAAACATGAAATTGGCGCTCGAAAGGTCGAACACTGATTCGGCACCCTCCCCCGAGTTATGAATGTAAATTTGGTGCCCCCTCATTTCAGGTCGATTTGGCGGCCCCCAAGGTCAAATATTAATTTTGCGCCCCATTAGTTCGAGCATCAAGTAGTCGCCCTCTAGGTCGAACACAATTTGGCACCGCTAAGTCGAACATCAATTTGTTCCCTCCAGGTCGAACATCAGTTTGGCACCCTCCAGGACGAACATTACTTTGGCGCACCCTAGTTCGAACATTAATAAAGCGTCCCCTTGTTCGAACATGAATTTGACGCCCCCCCCCCGTTTGAACATCAATTCGGCGCCCCCCAGTTGGAACATCACCTAGGCACCCCCTCCTAGTTCGAACATTAATTTGACGCCCCCCCCCCTTTGTTCGAACAACGATTCGGCGCCTCCTCATTCAAACGTCAATTTAGCGCCTCTCTAGTTCGAACATTTTTTTTAAATTTATTTATTTCAAAATATTTATTCAGTATAAAAACATGTATCAGCACAATGGCTGTTTTACATCATGGTCCTGAAGGACAAAATACAATCAGTAAAATAAATTCAATATTCATAAGATTAATATACAAGCAACAAAATAGATATAAGATAAACAAAATAGCAAAACGACAAAATTTTTGAATCAAGAGAAATGTGATAAGTCGAGTTTGAAAGTAGAAACAATTGTTTGAATGTCAGTGAAATAGAAACGACCGAGGATTGAACAATAGTCGACTCCGAGGATGGAGCAAAAATAGGGGGGATGGGAGTCAGAAAGAAATGAAACAAGAAATTGAAAAACAATGAGAAGAGGAATATTAAGAAGGAGAATATTGAACCAAACTCAAAATATTAATATGACTAACATATCAAATATATTTTAAAAAGTAAACATGATTATTCTATTCATTATAAAAGAAACCCATCTGATTAAAGAGTAATATCAATCTTATTCAAAAATATTTTTGTTTATAATTTCTCTTGAACGAGTTAAGGGTTTGTTGATTTTGTAATTCATTTGGGAGAGAATTCCATGATTTTGCACCTGAGTATTTGAAGGATTGTTTGAAAGGTTCGGTATTTGGTTTGGGCGGGACGACATTTAAAGAATCAGCATTACGAGTATTAAAACCATGTCTGTCATAAAACATTTCTATTTCATTGCAAAGTCTCAGTGGTGCAGAGCCATGTATGCAACGATACATAAGTACATTAATGAAATAATCTCTTCGCGTCTCAAAGTCTTGCCATTTTAAATCTTTAAATAATTTTGAAACACTAATATATCGAATCATGTTACTAGTGCCTCAGTGTATATGTACGCAGATGACACTACTATTTCAGTATCTGGTAAGACTAAAGCAGAGGTCGAAACCAATCTAACCCAGGCACTATGCGAGACCTATTCATGGATAAGAAATAACAGACTAATCTTAAACTATAATAAAACAAAAGTAATGCTATTAGGGTCAAAACAAAAACTAAGTACTACTCATAATCAACAAATATCAATAAATATACATGGCTGTACTCTAGAATGTGTAAATGAAGTGAAGTGTTTGGGCGTAACAATTGATAATTGCCTTGACTTTAAGCAACATACCAATTCAATTTCAAACCTTATCAAACGTAAGCTTGGAATTATTCGCAGGAATAAACATTATTTTAATAAATCTCAACTTTCCAAACTTTATTGGGGATATGTCATTCCCCATGTCCTTTATTGTTCTAATGTTTGGTTTGGGAGATCAGAAGGAAATTATGACACGCTTAACACGTTACATAAAAGAGCAGCGTATCTGATATCAAATCGCACATGGATGACACGTTCTGAAATCGTGTTTAAAGAACTAGATTGGCCCTCTCTAAACAAAGTTTTCCATAGAACCTCATGTGTTCTTATGTATAAGTGTGTCAACAAATTATCGCCCGCCATTTTATACAATAGACTTTCATTTGTCGATGATGTCTCTACGAGAACCACACGTAGTTCTGACAAATTGCTCTTGAGATTGCCCAAAAGGTCGTACGACCTTTTACCAAAAATCTTTTCTGTTTCTAGGCTCTTTCAATTGGAACCAGCTGCCTGACCATATAAGATTTTCAAAATCTGTACATTCTTTCAAATACCAACTTAAACACATAGACATATCATATCGTTCATTTTGATCAGTATACAATACACTTATCACCCACTATTCTCTTGTCCGTGCCGTTCCTAAAGTACTCTTAATCTTGATTGCTGCTCTTTTCTTGTCTTTCTGTGTTTCCCACTTACCACTTATTATTTAGACATTAAAGCGTGTCGTGTTTTTTCTTTCTTTTTATCTCGATGTATAATAGCAGTAGTGCTGACTTTGAAAAACAACTATTGAAAAGTCATTTATAGAAAACCCCCACAACTCATATGATGATAAAATACTATGTTCATTGACCCTAAATGACCTTTGACCTTGGTCATGTGACCAGAATCACAAGCAGGATGTTCAATGATACTTGATTACTCTAATGTCTACGTTCCATGAAATATATCTTTAACTTTCAAAGTTATGATGGCAATTCAGCAAATACCTCCAACATGACTAAAGTTCGTTGACCCTAATGACCTTTGACCTTGGTCATGTGACCTGAAACTTGCACAGGATGTTTGCTGATACTTGATTGCTGTTATATCTAAGTTTGATTAACTCAATCTATAAGCTCTCAAAGTTATGGCAGTTCAACTAATTCCCCAACATAATCTACGTCCATTGACCCTAAATGACCTTTGACCTTATTCATGTGACCTGAAACTCGGGCAGAGTGTTCAATAATACTTGATCACCCTTATGTCCCAGTTTCATGGACTAGAAGGTTAAGATTTTGATGTTGATTCCCCTAACATGGTCTAAGTTTATTGACCCTAAATGACTTTTGACCTTGGATATGTGACATCAGCCTCTGGCAGGATGTTCAGCAATAATTGATAACCATTATATCCAAGTTTCATGAGCTTGACCCTAATCCTTTTTAAGCTATGATGGCATTTCAAAAACTTAACCTTCGCTTAAGATTTGATGTTGACGACACCGCTGCCGCCGTCAGAAAAGCGGCACCTTATAGTTTTGCTCTGCTATGCAGGCGAGACAAAAAAGGAGGTATAAATGATAATGAAAATATATAAGATGGTGTTATTTACGTGAATGTTGTACAAAGAAAGGAGTTTAGGCAAGAAAATGTTTTTTTTTTTGGGGGGGGGTTATATATTTCTCATTTTCCCTTTCTCTTTATTCATGGCAAATAGATGGTGGTCAGTGAATTTTTAGCATAGGAGGTTACATCTTTTTAATTGTTAGTGACTGACACACCCAGTATTTCCTTTCTATCTCTCTCTCTCCTTCATTTTATACTTGGCTGGGAGATGGTGACCTGTGAATTATGAGCCTACGAGGTCGTATCCTTTAAATTGTAGGTGAACGGCACACCCAGTATTTCCTTTCTATCTCTCTCTCCTTCACTTTTATACTTGGCTGGGAGATGGTGACCTGTGAATTATGAGCCTACGAGGTTTTATCCTTTAAATTGTAGGTGAACGGCACACCCAGTATTTCCTTTCTATCTCTCTCTCCTTCACTTTTATACTTGGCTGGGAGATGGTGACCTGTGAATTATGAGCCTACGAGGTCTTATCCTTTAAATTAGGCACACCCAGTGTTTTCTTTCTATCTCTCTTTCTCTCTCTCCTTCACTTTATACTTGGCTGGAAGATGGTGACCTGTGAATTATGTGCCTACGAGGTCTTATCCTTTAAATTCGGCACACCCAGTGTTTTCTTTCTATCTCTCTTTCTCTCTCTCCTTCACTTTATACTTGGCTGGAAGATGGTGACCTGTGAATTATGTGCCTACGAGGTCTTATCCTTTAAATTAGGCACACCCAGTGTTTTCTTTCTATCTCTCTTTCTCTCTCTCCTTCACTTTATACTTGGCTGGAAGATGGTGACCTGTGAATTATGTGCCTACGAGGTCTTATCCTTTAAATTGTAGGTGAACGGCACATCCAGTATTTCCTTTCTATCTCTCTCTCTCTCTCTCCTTCACTTTATACTTGGCTTGGAGATAGTGAACTGTGAATTATGAGCCTACGAGGTCTTGACTATTAATTATACTTGGCTGAGAGATGATGACCTGTGAATTATGAGCCTACGAGGTCTTATCCTTTAAATTCAGCACACACAGTGTTTTCTTTCTATCTCTCTCTCTCTCTCTCCTTCTTTTTATACTTGGCTGGGAGATGATGACCTGTGAATTATGAGCCTACGAGGTTTTTCCTTTAAATTGTAGGTGAACGGCACACCCAGTATTTTCTTTCTATCTCTTTCTCTCTCCTTCACTTTGTACTTGGCTGGGAGATGGTGACCTGTGAATTATGAGCCTACGAGGTCTTATCCTAGAAATTCTAGGTGAACGGCACACCCAGTATTTTCTTTATATATATATATATATATATATATCTCTCTCTCTCCTTCACTATATACTTGGCTGGGATATGGTGACCTTTGAATTATGAGCCTACGAGGTTTTTCCTTTAAATTGTAGGTGAACGGCACACCCAGTATCTTCTTTCTATCTCTTTCTCTCTCCTTCACTTTCTACTTGGTTGGGAGATGGTGACCTGTGAATTATGAGCCTACGAGGGCTTATCCTTTAAATTGTAGGTGAACGGCACACCCAGTATTTTCTTTCTTTCTATCTCTTTCTCTCTCCCCTTCACTTTATACTTGGCTGGGAGATGGTGACCTGTGAATTATGAGCCTACGAGGTCGTATCCTTTAAATTGTAGGTGAACGGCACACCCAGTATTTATATCTCTCTCTCTCTCTCCTTAACTTTATACTTGGCTGGGAGATGGTGACCTGTGAATTTTGAGCCTTCGAGGTCTTAACCATTAATTATACTTGGCTGGGAGATGGTGATTTGTGAATTATGAGTCTACGAGGTTTTATCTCACAGTTCCAACATCGAAATAATCAACATGTATTCATGTTATCACAATCTCCCTGACGTTCCAGACATAAGAAAATATAAAAGAATAGACCCAAATTATCAAGTAAAGAGAACGATGCGATACATTTATATTTTTGAATACCCAAATTTATTTTCCAAAATGTATGTATTACTCATGTAGATAAGTGATATTTTTGACAAACGTTGGTAATAGTGATTACTTTACATCCTACGTACTACATGGGCCCGTTTCATAAAATGTCTTATAACAAATTTGCTATAACAGTTTAAAGCTACGGAAATCCTTCGATTTGATTGGCTGATAGTACACTTGTTATATAAATTGGGAATTCCTTATTATAACAAGTCTTTTTGAAACGGGACCCAGACTTGATGGACATTGTACATAAATGCTCTTGATTGAAGGTTATCCGATCAGGGGCCTGTTGCAAAAAAAGTTTCGTTTAAACGCATGTAAAAATATCAAGCACAAGTCCTGAATATGGTTGCTTCATTGGCTGAAAATCAAGTTTTTTTTTTTGAGTTGCGTTTGATCGCAACTCTTTATGCAACGGGCCCCTTGACTGTCATTGTCCACTATTGTGTTTTGTACAACGCCTACTTAGCTTGTTGTACGCGAGCAAATGGGAGGCTGAATGTCAAACATTCGTACCGTTGCACAAAAGACGTACCATCCAAAATGTACCGTCCAAAATGTACCGTTGCACGGCTTTATGATGTGACGTCACAATTACCGTGTTTACATGTGATCAGCTTTTGGTTCAGAACCGCGAGCCGATGCAGAATCGGCTTTTGGGTTTATCTTGCACCGCGTTTACACGCTGCATCGGCTCAGAACCGCGAGCCGATGCAAAAGCCGATCACATGTAAACACGGTAAATACGATTTAATTCATTGCGCTCAGTAAAAATGAAGGTAATGACAGTATTGACAGTAATGACAGTAATATTTATTCTGAGATCACCCCAACGGGTATTGAAGAACACAACAACATTTGAAACATATATTTGCATTTAAATTTTAAACATATTTACAAAAAATATATATGAACAAAAAATACAAACAAGAAACCCACATATTTCACTAAAATATTATAATAACATATTATAATAAGATATAAATACATTATTTCTTGAATTACTAAATTTTAGAATTAACATAAAAAAGTAAAACATGATGCGCACAAAGGCACCAGCAGCAAACTTAATACAAAGATTAAACAGTTTATCAAATAATACATATGTGATATCTATATCTATATGGTAATCAAGATGAATTATCAGAAGACAAATAAAAAGAAATAAATGAATACTTTTATTCTTTGATTACTCTATCAGAAGCGAAACATAATTATTTTACAAAATTTAGCCAGATTGAGAATTGTGTTTAATTTAGCTGTGTAGAATAATTTTTCCATTTTGTAAGTGTTAAGCCTCTTTGTGAAGTAATTGTCTAAATATAATTTTCTCTCTGCTGAAAAAGCCGGACAAACAAACAAATAATGGTATCCATCGCCTATAAGTTGTGATTGACACAGATTGCAAATTCTATTATATCTTTCAACGTTTTCATACCTCCCTATAACTATTGGTAGACGATGGTTTTCACAGCGGAATTTTGAAAAGCATATACGATATTTTTTAGGAAAAACAATCATGTATTTTTCTAATTCAAGAGACTTTTTATAGATCCGATAATTATTACATTGATGATTATCTTACATTTCCGAGTACCAATTTTGAAAGAGGCAATCTTTTAAACGTTAATCAATTGTACGTTTGATCCAAGTGCTGTTTGTGGTTTCACATGTATACCATAAATCAGACATTCCTAGCATATCGATAGATTTAATTTTGTTAAGCCATGAAGATTTATATACGTCCTCATTATACAAAACCTTCAAAATTCTATATATCATTCCCGATAATAATGTTTTCCCCAACATGTTCTAAACTACACCAGAAATTAATCATTTTCTATTAGAGATATATTTTTCAAGACCATATCTACCTAGTTTGCCTAACACCATACAATTAGCTGTTGATTTTTCAACTTTAAAATTTGCTTACAAAACTTCATGTGAAATATATCAAGATCTCGTAGAACTTCGAATCCCAAGATTTCACTGCCATACAGAAGAACTGTTAAGTTGGTCAAATAATTCTAACATTATATCAATAGGCAAGTCCAATGAATATGACTTTGTTAACAAGCTCTTCTGGCTTGGTTCAATTGTTTCGTCTGCGCTTTTTTTAAATCTGTTATTATAATTGAAGGTTATTCCTAAATATACATACTCACCAACTACTGATTGTAGAAATGAAAGGACGGTAATTTTCACACTTTACCCCTAGAGAAAACAACAACCTTTGTCTTATCTGAGTTGACATGTAAAGACCAAATATTACAATATTCATATAACGCATTTAAGGCAGTTTGTAAATCATCAGGAGATTCAGCTAAAATCAAAGTATCATCGGCATAAAGCAATGTGAACAACTTAATGTACACTTGTATCTCATTTTGTCGAGCATGTGTATTAATTTTTTTGGGTAAAACATTCAAGCCATGACATCTATCCTGGAGAAAACAACTGAAGTCATTTAGAAAGAGAGCAAAGAGCATAGGTGATAGGTTTTCTCCTTGTCTAATTCCAATATTACATTCAAATAGGGAAGATATTTCGTTATCTTTTATTACACACGATTTTGCCTGGCCATACATATTATATATAATTTTGAAAAACTTTCCATTAACATTGCTATTCATTAATTTCAACCAAAGAGCCGATCTATCTACTCGATCAAATGCTTTTTTGTAATCGATGAATGCACAATATACCCTTTCGCTCTCAGATAAGTACAAATCAATTATTGAATGCAGTACAAAATATGATCAAGAGTCGAATGACCATTTCTGAAACCAGCCTGTTCTTCACCAAGTATATCATTGCCTTCAAGATAAGTTGTTAACCTTTTATTCACAATACTTGTGAATAATTTACCTAGACAACTAAGCAAAGTAATACCTAGAAAATTATTCCGGTCTTTTGGATCTCCTTTTTTATATAGAGGTCTAATTAGTCTAATTGTCCAATCAGTGTGAACTACACCGGTGTCAAAACAATGTTAAATAAAAGAACAATACAAGTTTTTCAAAAATTCATTAAGAATTTGATCAACACCATTGCATATGCTTTACCATTTTTTAAACGTTTTACTTGCGCGACCAATTCGTCGATATCTATAGGTCTGTTCAAATATTCGTTCAGTGAACTTATTGCGACAGTGGTTGGTAAAGGAAAATCCTGAGTAGTGTTTAGCGTCTGGCTAAGATTTCGAAAGTGCTCTTCGAGTGTGTCAATTTGATTCCTTTTAGCATTCAATGAGGTGAGCATATTCCAATATTCACTAGGCTGATTAAATTTAGTTTTACGCAATTTTGAATGTAGTATCCTATTATACTGAATTTCTGCATTTTTAACCATTTTACAACACATATAGCGAATATTCTTATTCGTGCAATGGTGCGAGATTCGGTGAATGAAAGAAACGCTCTATTCAACTCGGCTAACGCCTCGTTGAATAGAGCATCTTTCTTTCACCTCATGCGAAGTCTCGCACAATCGCACTCATGCCTATTCGCTATTTGTATACTGTCGCCCATACATATATCTTCTGTGGCAAATTTTTCCAATGCTCAGAATTTGGTTTTCTTTTCATGCACATACTACAGTTGTTTTTCTGTGTTCACATAGGCGGCGGAGGCGGGGGTCGTGTCCCCCCTAAATTTGAGGTGGGGGACGATCCCCCCTAAATTTGTTGTTGATAATCTTTTTTTTTTCTTGTGAATTTTGTTTCCTGCGTCCCCCCTAAAATTTTGGTGGTCCCTCCCTTAAATTTTTGGTTGATAACCTTTTTTTTGCTTGTCAAAAAAATTGGGTGGTCCCATCTAAAATTTTTGGCTTCCGACGCCAATGTGTGTTCACAATTGTAGTTCTACATGAATTAATAAGTGCATGACTTGTTCTTTTTCTAGGGTTGTTCTACACAGTAAAAGATGTTTTACATTTTTGATAATGCTGTTTTCTTACAACAGCTGTTCATTTTTTAACAGTTAATTTCAATAAATTAAGCATATTTGTTTGAATGTTTAATCACTTGTTTGAAATATCGTATAACTAAACTTATTTAATAGCTTGAACTATTAGATTCCCCTAGTTGTTTAACCTCCAGTTGTTTGAAGTATTTAACAGCTATAGTTCATATAGTAATCAGCGTTTTACTGCGTATTACACATGTTACACAAAAAGTAACAAAAGAAAAAAAAAATAGCTTGATTATGTACTGGGTAGTATTGACAGGATCGATTCCTTCAACATTTGATTTGACCCTTGACCGTTCCTGACAGATGCCGGGCATTCCTGAAACCCCGTCTTAAATTGCAAGCTCACAAATGAGACTTAAGTTCAGTGGCCTTGGATCGTCGGTGCACCGGTTGATATTTTGGTAAGAAGTAGATCTTCTTTCCTATTCCTTGTTTGACAATCTGCGGGGTCTGTAGAGTGAGTCGTCGTTTTCCTCTTACCACAATATTAGCTTCGTGTTGCTTTACTCTATCTGTTACCTGCATGCATCATATTTTATAAAGATATTTGTATTATTCATTTAAGTATCTCTTTTTCACCTTTCATCCAGAATAAGTTTATTTTTCTGATGTTTATTCAGCATCTTAAAAATATAGATCTGTTTTAATGCAAACCTTACAAATAATGTGATAGTCTCTACGACAAATAATTGCTAATATACAGTGCAAACGGGTTTCGAAATTTCAAACTACCCATTTTCATATATTTTTCCCCAAAAGAACCGCTGCTTTATTGATTAAAAAATAAAATATAACGCCATACGTGATCATTGTTCTGCTGCATTACTTGAGAGCACTTAGAGACTTCTGATAAAGTAAGTGGTAAGCGCTAAAAAGCAGATATATTTATTATCAATTATGATTATTATAGAAATAGACCCAAAATATAGGTTTAATAAAAGGAGACAAAATATTGACAGAGATCTCACCTTCATCATGATGTCATCAAGATGATGGGCATGCGCACTAGCGATTAACTCCTCACAAAGGGCTTGGATGAACCACGATCCGTTTTGCTTGTCACGTAGCGAGAAATAGCCTGCCAATCGAATAACATTTTGCAAAGTTAACCAGGACCATGTCTTACAAAGACTTACGATTGATCCGATCAGCCACAACTATGGAAAGCCAGTAACGTCAACAACTAAAATTCATGATTGTTCAAAATATATGTATATTTAGATATGATGTATATTTCATACTTTTATTGTTTTCTTGATCGTTAAGCGTGGCCTTTGTTTACAAAAATACATTGTGCATATTTCCTGTATAAAAAATTATGACATTGATGGATTTCTATTGAGGTAAGATTGACCAGATCTATCGCAACTCTTCGTAAGACGGGGTTCTGAGCTTATGTCATTACATAAGAGATACGATGGCATTCATTAACTTAAACGTTCTTTTGTCCTTCCCTTTTTGTAGTGTTTCTTTTTACCAACCCTCTCTGTCTGCCTCCTCTCACACCTGTTGTTTTTTTTCTTTTGTAGGGAAGTGTTGCAAGAAACCATTTTTTGCAATCAATTGCAACCGTCAGTTGAAAATATAAAAGTGATACGTAAATCGTAACGAAAACAAATCAATTTATACTTGTCGCAAGTAGTAGATGAGCAATCAATTGTAAATTTAGCAATTAATTCAAAGATTGTGATTAAGTTTAAAATTATGAGGGGGGGGGGGACCAAAGGTTTTAAAAAGTTGGAGGATTTTTTACGAAATATAATAAGTCCCCTCAAAAAGGTCTTCACCGCCAATTAATGGTGATTTATGGAAGGGAATTTTTTTTTACAAACAAAAAAATAATAAAATGTTTTCACTCCAAAATGCAGGTCATTTTGTTTCAGGAAAAGTTTGACAAGCAAAAAAAAAGAAAAGAAGGAATGTCCCCACTTGCGTAGACACATTCGACAAAAACAAATATTATGTATGCCTCACAAAATGGGTAGGGGCACGGTCCGGGGATGTGCCTCTACTTTTATCCGCCACTGCTTGGAATGCTCCATTTGCCCCCCTCCCCCTCTCCTTTCACCTAGTGAGCTCATCTTCTACGTCATATCATCCTGAATGTGTTCCTGTGTGTAATTATTTCCTGGCTGCGCCTCTCGAATTAATACTCTCTGGTTCTCACTTTGCAATATGATTTTTTTAATTATAAAATATATAGAAAAATCAGTATGGCACACCGATCATGCCCACCATAACACACATGTCTACTCATGTCCTTCACCCTAACATACAAACCATCTTTCTCTACCCTCCTCCTCTCCCACATATCTTTACGACCCCCACACAAGACCTATCACTCATCTCACCCATGGGCCTCGGGGGGGGGGGGGGGCGGCACTGACGTATAGCGACAGTATTTTTTTACAATTAAGACCCCCTTTTAACGCCTTGCTAGCTAGCAGTTCCCAAGCATATAATTTTCATCACTTTTCATTGACCATCCCGTTCTTTAGCCGCTCATTTCAGTGTCAGTTCTCAATACCCTCATTTCATGTTAAATTCCAGTTCTCAAACGCCCCATTTGCAGAGGGCCAAAGAGCCCCTCAACGTCCGTTCTCAAGGGTATGGTTTCATATTTTTGGGGCAACACGTACACGCTTACCCATCAAAATCCTAGTGCCCCCTGGCCGCCGCCCCTAACTGATACACCATATTTCTCTACCCCCCTCCCTCTATCTCTCACACATATCTTTACAATCCCACACAAGCCTTGGGAGGTCCACTCTTTCGTAAGCTTGGTAAGAGCCAAACTATATAGAAACTCCACTCTCTTCCTCTCTTTCTATTCTCCCTTACCACGCTGACAAATTGCCAATTCGTCTTCTGTCAAATCATCACTTCGTCGAGTCACCAGTTCGTCTATGACCATTTCGTCTCGTAACCAGTTAGTCTAATATCCATTTTATTTTCATTCATTTTGCACAATAAACATTAAGTCTAATTAGACCAAATGGTGTACAGATTAAATGGATATTGGACCAACTGGCTATTAGACGAAATGGCAATTAGACCATGTGGATATTCGACGAATTGACATTGGACCAAATGAGAATAAACCACCACGCTTACCTTCAGAAGTAGCATGAGCAATGTAGACATCGGCATTATCTGGTACCCCACCGTCGGTATCCACCTCATCTCCTTTGATGTTATCAGGTGATGGTTTGACCATGGACCTATCTGGTTTCGAGCTTTCCCCATCGTCTTTGGCTAGTGCAACTCTTCCACCTGTTGTTAACCCATCAGTGCTCACGATGCCATCGCACTTCTCGGTCCCTGCTTCAAGGGGTGTGTTATTCGAGGAAGCACATGGAGTAACTTTATCTGTAAAGAAAGACAAAAAGGTACAACAGGCACCCTGCCATAACGTAGGAAAGCGGGGACACACACTCTTACAAGAGTGGACACTTGTGGGTTGCATCCGGGTATGCTAGGGGAGAATACAATTTACTATTTTACAGTGTTGTAGCGCCCTCTGAATTGGATTTGAAGCATTTAGAGTGTCTACAGAATTGAGTACTGTCCACGTATTCTTATATCTTATATCGAGGTTTTTTTACCTGACTGCTAAATAAGCACGAATGCCTGTGAACAAGCAACCAGGGGACCAACGGCTTAAGGTCCTCTCCGAGGGACCTGGTAATGAGGATAAATGCCTTACCAAAGGGCACTAGCGCACCACTTGGGAATCGAACCCGGGTCACCGGAATCCGAAACCCCCGCTCTACCGACTGAGCTATTGCGCCTCCAATGATTACGAAATTAACGTCCTCGGTTTGATGGTGTGCGGTCGTACAGGTCCATGGTTGGTGGCAATTGCCTTCACATGCACATATAAGATATATGATTGGTTAAAATTGAATAATAGGTTCAATATTATCGATTTACCCATCAAATTTGTTCCCTGTCTCCAAACTCTTATAAAAGCTATAAGTCCATAAACAATAAGATGATTTGAACAAATAGAGGAATATGAGAGGTAAGCATGTAACTGAACCCCCCCCCCCCAAAAGCTGATGTTAAAGTCAGAAAGGTGAGCCATTTTTTTAGTTTCACTTAATTTTTCAAAGCAGTTATATGTACACATCTAGGTCAGTATGCAAATGACATGAACAAGGGAGCCGATATCACATACAGACTCTTTGTATTTTATAATAAATATAAAGATATCATTTTTTATGATAAGGCTCCACTAAATCGAAATAATTTGATAAGATGAATTCACATCCTATGAGGAAGTATATGAAATGTTTGCATTATTGCAGGGGGAAATACAACATTTTTTTTATAGGGGGAAGGAAGTGGGCATGGGCCCTTTCTTGCATAATTACCTCCTCTGCAGGCCTGAAAGAACATGATCTTTGGTTTTCCGATCAAGGCTTGACAGTTGTTCCCCGAGAACATGTTCTTGATTTCCTCGACGGTTACGACCTTCTGGTCAGTACCAAGAATGCCCTCTGGAACCCCATGGCTCATGAAGACCAAGACGACTGAGGTGTGGGTGGGCAGGATTTTCTGTTTTAAGCTATTTAGCTCCATTCTTATTTCCTTTGAAAAAAATGACAAGAAGATATAGAGGTTAATATCAAATTCTCCTTTGGCGAATCAGCCACAGACCCTTAAGACATTCACATCAAACATTCAGTATATTTTGTATTTAAAATTTTATATACACACACACCCACGCACACTCACACACACACACACACACCCTCACACACATATATTTATATATATATATATATATATATATATATAGGCATCTTGGTTTTCCACGTATTGGCAATAATAATAATAAGACATCAGAAATGCGAAACAAATTCACGAGTAATGCAGTTTTTGAAGTGCCAACAGTTAAGTTCTTTTATTCAATCTCCAAATTTTCGGTAGACATCTACCTTCTTCAGGGAAGATTCGTGAATTGTGACAAGTTTGAATGACAGTTGTTTTTATTAAAGCGTGTGCGATCTCAGCGGGACTAGGGTAACAACTGCTAGCTGCGCAAAATGCTGTTATGAATGTATAGTGCGCGCTTTTGGGTAATAGACCATTAATGACGTAAGTTACGTAATAATAAAAGAGTATGATTTAGGTTTCGTAACAATAAAAATATTTCGTAATAATAAGAGTGTCTAACTGAGACCGCGCACGCTGCACATTGCACAGAGAGATCATAATAAACAAGATAGCTGAATTAAGGAAATTAAGGCAAAGAGGAAAAAGATATGATTATCTATAGAATGTGAATGCGTTGAGCCAAGACAGATCTTTGTTCAGGCCACTTTCAAACGTGCGGCTTTTGACGATATGTCTCAGCTCAGCCCATTTCCGTTCCTCTGCCGATCTGTATCCTCCGCCGAAGATGCAGACTTTGATATCTTTGACAGAGTGATTAGGGAGGTTGAAGTGGTCGGCCACTGGAAAGTCCTTTTTGTTTTTGGTGATGGAGCTTTTGTGGTTATTGAATCTGGTGCGAAATTTGGTGCTGGTTTCACCAATGTAAGTGACCCCCGGGCATTTGGTACACATTATGCAATACAAGACATTCTGTGCGTCACATGTGTGGTTAGGGGGGTGGACAGTAAAGCTGTGTTCACATCCCGTCGTACTTGCACGTGCGCGCAGTCTACGTGCGAAAACGTGGGCAAAAATCGGGAAATTCGTACGTCACGCACGTGATGAGTACCGACTCGGTACGGATTTGGCAGTGCGCAGACACGACGCAGAACTTTTAGTGCAGGAGGAACTTTCGCTGCGTGCAGGCTACGTTCGAGCTACGGATTTGCCCCACGTGCGCGCACGCACGCCCTCGGTACTGCCAAAGTACGCACAACGCACCGACTCCGTGAGACTTTTTAGATATTCGCCGCGGCCACTTCCTGTACCGAAGGTGCACTTAGCAAGTGCGCGTTGCCGCACGGATAATTGCGTGGCCCGTGCTTACTCGGCACTTTCCCAATCTAATTATTCAAATGAACGTGAAGAACTCACGTGCACGTGCGGAGTAAGCATGTGATCAGCACTTACAACGCACGTTGTGCTCATATATAAACAAGAAAACACAAAGTCATATTTTATTACCATGTTCCACATAATGACCTTATTCTTATTTATTCACACACTACATAATACATGAATTTCATGAACTATGTCCAAAATTTGTTATCATGAGTGCTTGAAGAGGTTGTAGAATGTAAACAAATGAAATCGAATCGTGTATCATGAGTTCAAACAAAGACAGTGGGAAACCGTATTAGTCCGCCAAATAAAATAAAAACAAGAATTAAAAAAAAATTCTTTTTCATAGATTTCTATGAAATGAAATAATGCTTATTACGAGTTCCTGCGTTCACACAACGAGATCCTGCCATGGTATTCGTCCGAGCGGGGAACTGTAATAGTTCGCGAAGTAGTTCCTTAGGGGTTTTCCTTCCCTCGCGGCCCGTTGGCCGACCATCTGGTCGGGTTCGGTCATCTGTACATCATTCCTCCAGGCCCCGGAGATTACCTTGCCATCCGCATCCTCACGGTCCACATTCACGTCAGTTTGTCCGAGCCGGTGTTTCGAAGCAAATTGTGAAGGATGATACAACCCAACAGGACGCAAATTCTGTTGTTAGGCTCCATCTGCAAGGTAGTCAAGAGACATCGCCATCGATGAGCCAATATCCCGAAACCGTTCTCTACGACACGACGAGCCCGAGAGGTCCGCTAGTTCATTACCCTCTCTTTGTGTATCAGGGCATGGCGACAATATGGCTTCATCAGCCACTTTCGAAGGGGAAACGCGTCGTCGCCCACTAGGAAATTAGGAAAATTCTGGTCGTCACCTGGCAGTGGATCCGGTGGTGGAAATCCAATGGTGGTTCCCTCAAGTGCTCCCGGAATGCTCCCCAAAACGTGGACTGGTTGAACACGCCTGCATCTGAAGAGGAGCCGTTGACCCCAATATTGCACCACAAGAAGGAATAGTTAGAATCCACGATTGCCATGAGCACCACAGAGCAGAACCACTTATAAGAGCGATCCACTCGTCCTGGGTAGAGGGCATGGTGCGCATCTATCTCCTTATATTCCTCGTATAGGGCGGTGCAAACTTCCGGTACGAACATGGATATACTATTGTGTGCCACCCGGAAGTCATATGCAAGGGACCTGCTTCCCGTTGCCAAAAAAGCGAAGAGTGATGGCGAGTTTCAGGCCAGGTTCCAAGGCGCGGCGACTCCTGAAACATTGAAAGTATCTACACCATTGATATATAGTCAATATGTGTAATCACACGTAAAGACAATTCCTTCTTTTTTCTAAAAGGAAAGGCAATCCCCCTCCCCATAATGGAGAATATAAGTTTTGATTGGCATTATAATTGCAGTTAGTTTTGCCCAAACCTTTCTAATAGTACATGGACCTTTTCTATTCAAGAAGGATTGCTTCAAAACTGTCAATATTCTTTATTACAATATTAAGGAGTTAGAAGTAGCGAATGAAATCATTGTTTATAACACGTCAAGTAATATTTGCCGTCCAAGTTATCGATGTTTATAAAGGTCCCACGTCTTGCTCATGCCCTGCCACTTGAAGCTGCTCTTGCAGTATCAGAAGTATTTGGAGTCTCTGTGGTAGAAGAGGCGACATTTTGAAGGACGTCAGAAGATCAATCTCTATAAATATACCCCACCACATGGGGGGGGGGGCTTACGTTCATCGCAAGTGCATGCAGTTGCAACCTGCGCGTAAGTAAGGACGGCGTACGTGAGCAGCACGTGTAAGTACGGCCTCCATTCCAAAATGTGTCGAACGCACGGAGATCGTACGTTGTAAGCAGGTACAACTCACTCCACACGTGCGCGACGTACATTGCACGCAATCGCTCACTGCAAGGCGTGACACGCGGGCAGCGCACGCACTACGTACTTACACCTTGCATAGTCGTACGAGTGACGTGCGTCGATGCACTTGCTCCCTGCGTTCGCCTCTTTTCCTTACGTTTTCAGAAAAACGCAGCGACCGTAGCCTCCCCCCAAAAACGTACGGCCAAAAAAACCGTACGGCGGCTTGTGACCAGGGCTTACGGGACTGAGAAATTTTTACTGTGCTATCGGTGGTTAAGTAAGTGCACACTTGGCATCGTGGCTTGCCACATCTTTTGTTGCCTTTTGGGGGCGAAGGTTTGGGCAGTTCGCTCCTTACTAGTAGCTTTCTAATGCTAGGAGGCTGGCGTTGTGAGTGAAGGGGAGGATCGCCCATAGCGGTAGAGAGTTTAGGGTCAAGGTTGATATTCGCAGACCATTCCCTCTTATACATATATATATATGTGTTGGTGTGGGTATGTATGTATACAGTGCGTCTCAGAAAAAAAGAAAACCGGGATACCCATGTCTTTTTTTCTTCAAAGGCAAATAAATCATATTTTATTTACATAATCATATAATTCAATTATCTTTCTTCAAGATACGACCACCGTGCTTGTTCGACGATCCCTGAAATGAGAGTGGATTAAGATATACACGTAAGTTTCTGCGCAGATCGTTTCTAATAAGCGTCAATATTTTTTTATTGTTTGTAATCTGACATGCGTGAACGATGTGCTTGGCTGTTGGTTTCAAATTCGGGATGAGATTCCAATTTTGCCATGAGTATCAAATTTATAGTAAACAATATATTTAATAATTGTTAAATCTATCATTCTTGTGGGACGCACTCTTATATATCTTATTTAAAACGATTAAGAACTTCGGCGTGTTTGATACAGGGGAGACAAAAATGCATATTGACAAGGTTAATACTCATTTACCTCAATTTTTTACCTCCATGGTTTATTTAGATAATATCCAAATTTTCTACATAACACATCTTCTCTAGATAGGGATAAGGATACACGATAAACGAGAAATGAAAAGATATATAAATATGCATGTACATATGTTGTTGCCTCCCCTCCCAACCACTTTTCCCCTCCCCCTCTCTCTCTTTGTTCTTAACCTGATTAGGGTGGGTGAGTAAAACACGTTTCTTAGGGTGAGTGGGTGCATGTGTGTGGGTGAGGGCGTGGGGTGCACATGCTAGAATAGATACATATGTCTGTGTTTCCTAGGGTCAGCGTGGGTGTGACAACATGGGTGCACATTCTGAAATATATACAATTCTGTGTTTCTAAGGGTAATTGGTTGTGTGTGGGTGAGGTGTGGGGTACGCGTATACATGCTGTTATAAATACAACATCTGTGTTTCTTGTAGGGTTAGTGGGTGTGTGTGGGTGTGAAGTGCGCATGCTGAATAGATACAAATCTGTGTTTTCTAGGGTCAGCGTGGGTGTGAGTGTGTTGAGTGAGGGCGTGGGGTGCACATACTGGAAGGGATAAGCTATGTGTCTAATGGTTAGTGTGTTCGTGTGGGTGTGGATTTTGCTAATTTGGATGAATTCACAAAGTAACGTGTGTGGGTCACTGAGGTCGCAGGAGCGTGTTGTACGTAAGATGTAAGAAAGTGTGTCTATAGGATCAGCAATTATAACTTAATGGGGGGGGGGAGGGTACTTCAATATTCACATAGTTCATAGGCAAAAAGTATTACCTCAGCAGTTAGATTTTGAGCTTCTTCAGGGGCATATCCAATCTCCTTAAAGACATGCCTCACATTGACCAAATCAATATGAGATCCCTTCCTTTCACTCGCTCTGTAGGTATCAAATATGTAGTTGTTCAAGATGAAAGCAACTCCCTTGTCTGGTTTGTCCATGGCGTAGCACTAAAAGATAGTATGATGTAATAAGAGACCAGAAGGTACCAGAAGTTGAAAAAAATCATCAAATAAACCACAGAAATTACAAACAATCACCTAACATTATCTGTTATATTTTGACACCTATTTTCTATTACCGTGTGCAATGCGTTTTCGACATTTTAGAGGGATGGTCCGGGCTGAAAATAATTATATCTAAATAAATAGAGTAAAATTCACAAAGCAAAATGCTGAAAATTTCATCAAAATCAGATAACAACTAGCAAAGTTATTGAATTTTAAGTTTATCAATATTTTGTGAAAACAATTATATGCACATCGTCATAAATTTTCATTAGGTGTGCTAATGATGTCACATCACTTTCTTTTTTATTATGTTATTACATGAAATCATAATTGTTTCATTTTTTCATACATGTGTAAATGATATGTCTCCATTAAGATGAAATTAGTCGCGGAAATAAATAACTAATGCATTTAATCAGTTGTCAATCCAATTGTTTTAGTTCTTGGTTGAAAAATTTCATATAATAAAATGCAAAAGAACAAGTGGGGATATGACATCATCAGCCCACCTAATGAATATGCATGAAGACCTGCCTAGAACTGTTTCACCTGAATAATGCATATCTTTAAAATTCAATAACTTCGTTATTTGTTATCGATTTTGATCAATATTTCTGTGAATTTTACTCTATTTATTGATATATAAATATCTCCAGCCTGGACCATCCCTTTAATTTCATCTTTACAATTAGTATCTAGCTTTGTCAGTCAGGGCCCCACTTCAGAAATAATTAAACCGAAACTCCTTACACAACTCTACGTGCAACCAATTTCAAACACACATTTGAGACCCAGCCCTTCATTTATTTTTCTTAACATTGCATCAATAATATCCGCTCTTTCTCTAAATGGGCGCAATGGCCCGTATCCTGAAGTCAGGGTGAACTTAAACCATGGTCTAACTCTATGATAAAATAATGGGAAGCCAATATCTCAAAAATTTTATTAAGTTGTATATTTCTTATATTTACTGTGCTCTTTCCTGATTCTTCAATGGTGAAGATAATCATCTATTTATACTTCCTGGACAATTATGAATAACTTGAGAGCCAAGTGAGCTGAAATATGATATCTCTACTGTTAGTAATTTATGTAACAGTTGTCTATCCATACTTAAACCCGACTTCAGAAGAAGGGCTATAATGTCACTTCAGGTTCAATCATTGTATCCCAAATGCCATACAGTCATACAGGTTGTCATTAATAATACCACAATTTCATAGATTAATGCCATGAAATTTCATGTATTGATTGCTGATGGGCACCCCTTCATGCATCATCACCCTGCTACTGATCTCCGACCTCAGTGGTGGAGGATGGGAAAGAAGAAGGGGAAGAAGCCCGGGGGGGGGGGGGGCCACTTCCATTGACGAGTGGATACCATGCGCGACCACGGGGTCTCGAAAAGCACCCTAAACACGTATTTTCCATATTCTGAAAATGCACCCCTTATCAAGTATTGGCGTGTAAAACCCTACCCTTAACAAGTATTGGAAACAAAACGATACTCTTGACAAGTATTCCCTGTAAATGAACCCCTAAACAAGTACAGCGATATGTCACGGGTCCGTCGGTCGTCGGGTTTACCTTTACACATCACTTAGTTTAGTATACGGCCCCACCTTCCACACCTCGCGCAAATCGTACTCTAAACACGTAGTGTTAGGGCAAAAAGGACATCCTTTATAAAACATTTTAATTTTGTTTACCATCCCCGCAAATTTGACCCTAAACACGTAGCTTTCCTAGCGAAATAGATACCCTTTTTTCATTATTTTTGTGTTTTTGACACCCTTATTACGGTACATACATAACGTGCCCTTTCTTGAAAAAGACATCCTTTTTACGTGTTTTTCTGGTCGCGCATGGTATCCACTCGTCAATGTAAGTGCCCCCCCCCCCCCCCCCGGGGGAAGAAGAAGAAGAAGGGGAAGGAGAAGAAGAAGAAGAAGGAGGAAGAGGAGGAGAAGAATAGTAATGATGATCGTAAAGATGATAATAATGAAAACAATAATAGAATACGGAGAAGGAGAAGAACTAGCAGAAGAAGTACAATAATAATAATAATAATAAGAGAACAGGAAAGAAACATCTGATACAAAATAAAAGCAATTACCATTTTCCGGTTCAGTTCTATAGACATATCTGTCAGGATGGCTTGCTTGATTTTTTGGGCGGTATAGTATCCATCGCATTCAAATGGAACGTCTGTGTGAACAAGACACGACAAAAAATAGAATTAAATGTATGTGTGTGTGTGTGTGTGAGAGAGAGCAAGGTCGAGAAAATGTGTGTGTGTGTGTGTGAGAGAGAGATAGACAGAGAGAGGAAGGGAGAGAGGGAAAGACACACATGGCCTAATACTCTGCATGTCCTAGTATTACTACATGTACTAAAATATTACTCAAATTACGACATACTGGATTTTATGCTCTGTTATATGGGTCCTACAGTATGATGATAATGGAAGGATTAAAGGATTATTTTCTTTAAAAATAATTGAAGTATTGGAGTAACTAGAACCGCATTTTTCTAAAATTTAGCTCCAACTGGGATCCAATTTAATCTTTTCAACGGTTTCTTTATTATTTATTTAAATCAATTACACTGATTTATTTATTAACTGATCATATACTTTTTGGATTGTATATCTATATCTTATCGTTCGATTCGCTCCATTTTCTGTTTCTGTATTTTGATATCAAACTCTTTATTAAAAAAAACCCGACGAATTATTCATCTATTATCTTATTTCATTACAAAATAACATAAGCAAATATACCTAGTTTTTACCATGATTTTTTTTGTAGCTGGTCTAAGTTAAGATATATTGGTATATTTGGAGTAAAAAACATTGAAAATGAAATCATTTGGAATAACAGCAATATTACTTTTAATAAACGTATGTTGGTATATAAGAAATGGAAGCATGCAGGTATAATTAGGGTTAAAGATGTTATAAGAAATCGTCAGTGGTTAGCACCAAATATTTTAAATAAATCTGTCTATTCTTCTCAGCTTTTATTTGATTTAGAATATGCTAAATTAAAAAAGTCTTTCCCTGTTTATTGGTTGAATAAGTTGTTTAAGGAAAATTATCCATTCGAATTAAAAAAAAGTGAACGAATCTTAATTTCATTAAAAAGTGGAGAACAAATAACTCTAGATTATTTACCAACAAGAAAGATATATTCTTTATTATGTTCGGAGGTATCGGAAGAACCAGGCATTGTTTCTTTTTGGTCTAATCTTTTTTCATTACCAGTTTCCTTTAGTTGGAACCATGTATTTTATTTTAAGTTGCATTTAATTGTGGATAATAGAATTAGACAATTTAGTTTTAAATTTTTGAACAAGATTTTACCCTCAAGAGACAATTTATTTAAGTGGCATGTAGTAGAAAACAACTCATGTAACATTTGCGGAGAAGTTGATACCACTTTTCATTTCATACTGTATTGTAAATATGTTCGATTTTTTTGGAAAATTATAGAAAGGTTGGTATTTTATATTTTCAAGATTACTATTTCTATAGATGAAAAAACATTAATCATAGGTTATGATCTGCAAAGTTCCAGCAATGTTATGTGTAATTTATTTTGTGTTATTGCTCAATTTGTTATTTATCGAAATTACATAAAAAGCATATTCAAAGGAAAAAGATATGATGCGAATTCTTTATGGATTGAATTCAAGCTTACTATGATTATTTATTTAGAAAGTTTATGTAAACAAAAAAGCAAGTTCGGAATTTTGAAAAAATGTGATATTCAAAAAATTATTGCATTATTGAAGTGAATTGATTTTTTTTATTGTTTGTATATATATGTACATGTTATTGTGAATAAATACCTCGATTAAGGACGTTCCACAGTTATGTTTGTGCGCATTATGATCTGCGCATAGTTTACACTCTGCGCGCTGACGTCACAATGGATGAACAGGTATTAATTAGCTGCGGGTATGAGCTGATTTTTCTCGTCTTCTGCACTTTAACTGCAGATCCGATGCGTTATTTCATGAAGCTAAAAAATTGAATTATTCCATGGACCATTCAAAAAAATATTCTCTACAATTTCAAAATACTTTACTCTGCAGTGCTGCCAAGAATCACGAATATTAGCCCGAGTTTGAATAAATGGTAGAGTGGTTTTGATTTTTTCTTCACATAGATACTAAGCATTCGGCCCATTTTTGGTGTTTTAAAAAGCACATTTGCTCTAATAAAAATGCTGATAGTTTAAAAACAAGCACATGAACCCCTATTTTTTAATGTTTCTACCTCTTAGGTATACCTTCCTCTACAACTCTGCAAATTTTGGTGAAAATGACATGGATTTTGAATAAAGTGCAGCATTTATTGTACGTTTGTATTTTGTTACTGAAATTTTACATTTTTCAGATTGGGATTTTGTTATCTTTTACGCCATTTTTAAGAACTGACAGTGCTGTTAAACTTAAAATTGCAAACAAATAGCACTATTAATAGATTCTCCATTCTAACGATACAATTATTAACTCTCTTGCGAAATTTGATGACTTTTTCATGTATTTTGAATGAGTAATGGAGGTTTAAACTCATTGTAGTAATCTTGGGCGGTCTAAAAATGCCAAATTCTTTTGAATGCGCAATTCTTAAAGGACAAGTCCACCCCAACAAAAACTTGATTTGAATAAAAAGAGAAAAATTCAACAAGCATAACACTGAAAATTTCTTCAAAATCGGATGTAAAATAAGAAAGTTATGGCATTTTTAAGTTTAGCTTCATTTCACAAAACAGTTATATGCACATCTCGGTCGGTATGCAAATGAGGAACTGATGACATCACTCACTCACTATTTCTTTTGTATTTTATTATATGAAATATGAAATATTTTTATTTTCTCGTCATTGTCATGTGAAATGAAGTTGCATTCCTCCCTGAACATGTGGAATTCCATTATTTTAACATGTTGTGCTTCAGGCTAGGAGGTCCTAATCGTCAAATTCGTAAAAATTGAAATATTGTATAATTCAAACAATAAAAAACAAAAGAAATAGTGAGTGAGTGACATCATCGACTCTCTCATTTGGATGTAACTGGCTCGTTCATATAAATATTTTGTTAAAAATAAGCGAAACTTTGAAATGTCACAACTTTCTTATTTTACATCCGATTTTGATGAAATTTTCAGCATTGTGCTTGTCTGATTTTTCTCTATTGATTAAAATCAACATTTTTCTGAGGTGGACTTGACCTTTAAGAACATCAATTTGGGTGAACTTTGAAGCTCTATAGAAAAAAATCAAGCACATGGACCTATGTTAATTTTTGCATATTTCGAATATTAAGGTTCTAAAGTATCTATGTGCAAAGTTTGGTGAAAATGACATGGATTTCACTTTAACTGTGGAACGTCCTTAAGAGGATAAAAGAAAAAAAAATCTTATTTCATTACCATTTTGCATTTCATAAATTTTTTAATATCATTTTTAAGTAACCTGCTTCATGATTTGTGTCTTAACTTTTCATAATTATAGAATTTCTCCTGATTTTTTTATTATTATAAAATAGAACATTTTCAGCCTGAAAAGTGTGGAACTTTGTGCGCGCTTCACCTTTTTTGTTAAATTCTGGCGAGTTCCCCCAAGTTTGCGCAGTCCCCCTTGTCTGCGCATATGCGTAATTCTAGTAAAAGAAGATACGCAACGAACACTATACACATGCAGTACAGATATTCATTTAAAAAATTCCGACTCAAAATGGTGGAAAATAATGAACCAGGGGCATTTCATGTACATGTGACAGTCTCAAAATGCAGCCGTTCTAATCAAAATCCCCGAGGGGCGTACAAAGTAAATGGGTGTGCAGTCATAGGGCACCATTTTTTTTTGTTCAGTCTGAAAATGACTGCCCGAGGTTTTTTTTCCAAGAAAATCATATTTTTCTTTCAAATTTTTATATTTGGCACACTCATAATAATACAAGAAACATTATCAACTGTTAGATTTTGTGAAATGAAAAGAAATTCATGGTAAATTTAACTCAAATCGTTAGGTGCGCAGACTTGGGGACCACCATCATACTTTTTTAGCGTTTCCGGTGGCCTCAAAGGAGTGCGTTGTTGCTATATCCATTTTATTTTTACATCGATGTACTCACCATCTAAATCATCTTTCCCCGAAGTTTCATCAAGTATCAAATACTGCAAATAAAGGTGGAAATTGTACTAATCATTAACATTATTAACAGTATTCGATTTCAGTGTCGTGTTGTGTAATTATCGTAAGAAAAAAAGAAGAAACAATTTACTCAAAACTAGGAGGATATCCAATGTTTCGTGTTCTGTTTTGGGGTTGGGGTTTGGGAATGTGTATGTCTGGAAGAAAAAAAATAAGAGGAAGGGACGAAAAAGTTGAATACTTTTCGGCAAATACATTACTGACTGCATACTATAATCTTCATCATTTATGTTCAAAACCAAAATGCTACAATTGCCACATCCCAAAAATAAGTATGAGAGCACAGTTCATGTATTCTTTGCACAGTAATCGAAGCCCTAATTATTTAGTATGATACTTTCATCAAACATATACATATTGGATTAAGTGGACCCGATCATATACAACGCATGCATTCGTTATTACTGTAATTTAATGCGTTAGACCAAAAATATCAGTTTCGAGCGAGAAGGGGAGGAAATAAAAGTCATTTTAACAGAAAATTATTCAAAATGTATTGTACGGTTACCTTTTTCCTGCGGTGCCTGAAAACTAATTTATATATAGCGAAAATCGCTGGCAGAAGAAGTAGAGGAACTCCCAATAAACCAATGAATGCCAACGAACTGAATCCTAAACGAAAAAAGAAACGACATGGATCGAAGTAATTTATTAAGTGGGGGCGGGTGTTGCAAGTTGTTAGAGCTTTGTCAGTTGAATTTAAAAAGAACCCGGCTACAATATATGTTTAACGGTTAATTATTGTGATGTTATCTCATTCTAATTTCAAATACTAATACGCGTGACATTTATTTCAGCTTGCATTTGTTTAAAAAAATGTGGGGCGTCGTGTTCGAGTGGTTACGACTCTCGTATTTCAATCAGAGGGACATGGGTTGAATCCCAGCCATGTCGTTGTTTTCCTTCAGCAAGAAATTTAGTTATACCCACATCATGCACATTGTGCTGCACTCGACCTAGGTGAGGTGAATTGGTACCCGGTAGGATTTATTCCTGTAATGCTTTAGCGCAAATACGGCGCCTCAGCTACAGCCGGTGTAAATGATATGATGCCAAGTATCAAGCTCAGTAGATAGAGTATATGCAATTATAGTAGCTGCGCTATTCAAATGGAACGTATTGTTATTACATAAATACAGGCAAGAAATGTAAACCAATAAAACTTTTGCATTGAGAGGTTCTGCTACTACCGGCACGCATACATTCGTAATTCCGAAGGTTCGTATTTCCGAAGGTTCGTAATTCCGAAGGTTCGTAATTCCGAAGGTTCGTTAATCCGAAAACGAAATAAGGTTCGTAATTCCGAAGGTTCGTTAGTCCGAAAACGAAATGAGGTTCGTAATTCCGAAGGTTCGTTAGTCCGAAAACGAAATGATTAACGAACCTTATTTCGTTTTCGGACTAATAACGAACCTTCGGAACAACGAACCTTATTTCGTTTTCGGATTGAAGAACCTTCGGAACATCGAACCTTATTTCGTTTTCGGATTATCGAATCTTCGGAATAACGAACCTTCGAAATAACGCCACAAATGTTCGGATTAACGAACCCTTTTACGTTTTCGGATTAACGAACATCGAGGTATAGGCAATTTACGTGTTTCGGAATTACGAACCTTCGGAATAAAGAACCTTCGGAATTACGAAGTGTAACCCTACCGGCAATGCAACGCCAACGATCAAATTATCATTGTCGCAGAATGTGGTATTATGTGTTGACCGTCCATTACTACCACAGCTTTCTGACACATGACGATACATGACGTCACCTGTCACGAATCGTAATATCGCAGCAGATTCCTCATGCAATACGTCACGTGACACCCATCAAAATGTCGCAATGGCATTTGATAAAGGAATGGATT
Source organism: Lytechinus pictus (assembly GCF_037042905.1). Classification (NCBI taxonomy): domain Eukaryota; kingdom Metazoa; phylum Echinodermata; class Echinoidea; order Temnopleuroida; family Toxopneustidae; genus Lytechinus; species Lytechinus pictus. The sequence continues at coordinate 19,024,696 of NC_087250.1, read as the reverse complement.
TTCATTGGTTGAATGAGATGAGAGAGCTATATAAAACTGCGTTTCTCATTGGACATTTGTTCAAAGATAGGCGTGTCTTACAGAGATAAAATGAAGATGAAATGGTTTTTAGAATACCTATTCGGAGAGATTTTAAGGATATTTAACTCACTTATTTTAACGGAGATAAAATATTTTCTTCTGAGATAAAATGGATCTCAGAATACCATGCGAAATATTTATGTGAAAAATGTATTCACTCAGCATTTGTTTAAAGGTCAAGTCCACCTCAGAAAAATGTTGCTTTGAATCAATAGAGAAAAATCAGACAAGCACAATGCTGAAAATTTCATCAAAATCGGATGTAAAATAAGAAAGTTATGACATTTCAAAGTTTCGCTTATTTTTAACAAAATAGTTATATATGAACGAGCCAGTTACATCCAAATGAGAGAGTCGTTGATGTCACTCACTCACTATTTCTTTTCTTTGTTATTGTTTGAATTATACAGTATTTCAATTTTTACGAATTTGATGATTAGGACCTCCTTGCCTGAAGCACAAAATGTTAAAATAATGGAATTCCACGTGTTCAGGGAGGAATGAAACTTCATTTCACATGACAATGATGAGAAAATAAAAATATTTCATATTTCATATAATAAAATACAAAAGAAATAGTGAGTGAGTGATGTCATCAGTTCCCTCATTTGCATACCGACCGAGATGTGCATATAACTGTTTTGTGAAATGAAGCAAAACTTAAAAATGTCATAACTTTCTTATTTTACATCCGATTTTGATGAAATTTTCAGTGTTATTCGTGTTGAATTTTTCTCTTTTTATTCAAATCAAGTTTTTGTTGGGGTGGACTTGTCCTTTAAGATCTGTCGGCCAAAATGTTTTTGGAGGTGAGATTGTGATGGAGACGGGGCGGATCCAGGATTTTGGGAGGAAGGGGGGCATATACCTTGCATAATGCGTCGGGGGGAAGAAACATATGATGAAAAACAGGTCGAGAAATAGTCTTTTTCCGAACATCGCATGACTTACTATGGGGCAAGCCAGGAACAGAACTTGTAGAAGGCACAGTAGAAGAACTCGCGTCTGTAGGTCTATCCGCCTTGGTAGACATGGTAGGTACTGCCTTTGACGTTGGGTCCTTCTTTGTAGGAGAACGTGTGGTTGTACTAATATCTTCGGAGGTAGTTGATGAACCAGTCGTCGAAGGCATTCCTGTTGTCGATGGTGTGGTATGACCTGTGCGACTTCCCGGTGTTGTGCCATTTTCAGGTTGCGCCGTTCTTGTGGTAAATCTCCTCGGGGAGGAATGTTTATTTGTTGTCGTGGATGGTAAAGTGGTGTGTACAACATGATGTGGAGTAGATGTTGTCTTTGTCGTGGTGACCTGTGTGGTATGTTCCTCATTTGCTGTTAAATGAAATAATGAGGAAATCAAAGAATGGAAATTATCGGACATTAGATCTAATCTTGAGGATTTGTGTCCGATAGAGAATTGGCCTACAATGACGGAGAGGATGGATGAACCCAAATAAATTTCTGATCGGTTAAATTCACTCATTTGGAATTGGAATGTTTGATAACTTGCTTTTTTGAAAGGGAAAACAAATACGTTTTTCATCAAACCATTCAGTGTGCTTAAAAGTTGGTTCTCTAAAACAGTAGGGCTTTAGGATCCAAAAGACTAGAATTTGGAGTCTCAACGACCCTGGCACTGCATCCCTTCAAGACCATGGCCTAGTCCAGATTGGACGGGATTGGACGTCGATATAAAAAATCTTTCTTTCCCCAAGCTAACATTTGAGAGAGCAATTGTTCCCACGGACCCCGAACTCAACCCAGTGACGTGTCCACAGCTTTGCGGAGTGAACACTGGCTGAGGAAATCAGGAAGTCAACCCCTCTGTCAACGTCTAATATGAAATAGCCCTCGCTATAAGCGAGCCTCTGTACCCACCAAGGGAAATTTAGCTCTAAAATACTAGTGTGGACAGTATGTTGCCCAGGGTTATTAAAGAGTAGGGCATTTTTTGCCCAACTATTATAAGAGTGTACTTAATTGATCAAGCTAACACACACGCACCTTTACAGTGGGGAAATTTATCCGAAAGAGTTCCATTTGGCTGGCATCTTATTGCAGAACTCCCCACCAATGTGTAGCTGCTATCACTGCAAGCAAACTCGCATACTGTGTCGCACTTGATTCCAAGTTCTGGCGGGCAAGCTCCTTGGATGAGCAGGAGAGGGGATGAGTAAGCGGGCACCAAGCATGATGATGATTCTACCGATTAAGAGAGATATATATATTTCTGTTTATATATTTAAGATAATTTTACATTGGTCCATAAATTTATCTTGCAATTGTTTTCAAATGCAAACAAAAATTACTATCGAAACAAAATTAAAAAAATAAGTTTCTGCAATAACTTACGACCCCACTCTCAGTCCTTTCCGCGTGTGGTACGGGGGATAGGCCTACCGAGGTTTTAGCAAAAGGGACATGAAATAAAGAACAGGAGAAAAACGCGTACTACAAAAAATTCTCCAGATAGGAAAATTATGATGGAAGAACAAACATAAAAATATAGATTTATGTCAAGAAAACATATTTTAAGATCAAAACAGGGAGAAAAGAGCCAAAGGTGGTCGCTACCGAGCAGTTTTTTTTAAATTTTGTCTTTGGTCGGATTGAATTTGAAGAGGCATAATTGGCCGTCTGCATTTGGTATAGGGCTGAATTCTAAATGATAAATAGAACAATACAATTTTAGTACCTGTCATCTGTCCGGTAGATATGAGCCTGTCAATCAAAGCTTTTGTCACTCGCTGGAGACCCTCTTCCCGAGAAAAACATGACTGCAACATTGCTCGTGTCCCAGTCTGCACGTCTCTCACAAAAGCATCGTAAAGGTAGAAATGACGAAAAACCTCATAGATTCGCTTCTGTGTCATGTTTGTAAAAGTACGGCATGATATGCGAGCCTAGGTATTTTGGAATCAAAAACATTTTTGGAATATTAACTTGGTCAGTTGAATATTCTCCATTCGAGTTTTTGCCCATAATTGAAATAGTGACTATAATAGGACGTTGCTCATTAATTGCTATCCTGATTAGAGTCAAGAATTATTACAGGCAAGATGAAAATCGGGTGTAAAGCAAAAAACAAACAGCTACTTTTCCATTTGTAACTCCACTAGTGGACTGATCAATACGGAGTTACGTCACAAAGCCTGCTCTGTGTTCACAGTAGGGGAAGGCGGGGTTACTTTAAGTTGGGCCACCACCCCCAGGCCGATAATGAGTGGTGTCATATATTGATGACCCATTGCATAACTCCCTAACCCCACCATATTGACTGTTTTCAACGTTGAAACAAAAAAAAATTGAGAGGAAAAAAAAACAAATTTCTCAAAAAAAAGTATTTAAAAAGTGTGTGAAATAGATGAGCGCTTTTTACCCACATGCATCTTTAAATATAATGAGGACTTAATAACTATATCGTTAGTCCAGGCATGGATCATCATTCTTGTCATAGTCTTTGACATGATGGATGCCTAAGAAATGTGTGGATGCTAAATTATCGCACCCAGTCCGGACTGGGGTAGGTTGAGCCAGCCAACATGGGGGAGTTGAGCCATGGTAATTCATTTGGTAATGTATATTTAAAAAAAAGACTTTAAAAGCCATTGATATGCAGGCAGAAAATTCCAAATTCACAAGACATTGGTTTTACTTTTAGAGGATGTTAATATTTATAGAGAATTAGCAAGTGAAAAGACTTTAAATAAAAAAAATGTCATGCTGGTTCTTATCCCATATCTTTAGTACATAGTTTTTGTGGCTCAACTTATCCCATGGGTAGGGAAACTTGAGCCATCTATTTCTTTCAAAGGTGACAGTGACTTTCAGTGTGGTGGTAGAATGTTATATATAGGTATAAATGTGTTTCCCAAAAATTAAATTCTAAGTCAAGGTGATTGTTTCCACAAGATTATGAATCATATAACTTCTATCAGGAAAAAGGCAAACAATATGGCTCAACTTACTCCGCCTTCCCCTTCAGTTGGTAGAGTGACACAGGACGAGGCACGTATCGAGCATGTCGAGTATGCCTGACCGTCCTGTTGGCGACGTAGATGTGGATAACTGCTGCCACATATTTCAGATTGGGAAATGTGCTGTTGCTATGGCATGTTCAATTCTTTACGTCCACGCTATATTCGCGAAATAGTCTACTATATACATTACAAAAATTAATTACACAATGCAAATGTATGTAAAAAAAAAATGGGGAATACGTCAGAAAACATATGTATTCATAGAAATCGAATTGAAATTTACCGTGCCGGATTCATCATCGAAAGAAACACGAGGAAATGTTCGCATACTTTCCCATTGCTTATCTGCATCTGTAGGAAAGATTAGCGATATTATAATTTCAAACAGAACTAAAAGTCTGGAGAAATTTGAGACCATCATTTAAGAAAGAATAGTCTGATTTATTCATTGTAGCATAAAATTATGAATGTTTAATCTGCATGATTATTCTCGCTTTCTAGCTATACAGTGAGTCCCACAAAAAACGAAACCGAGATTTATCGATGATTTATCATAACTTAATCACAAATACAATAGACAATTCACGCATGAGTGAGCAAAAACAGTTTGAAGGATACCAAAAACCCATTTGGCGGGGGTTATCTGAATTTCAAAAAGAAAATCACATGCCTAAAAAGTTCTATATCTGCTCTTTTATTTGATACCTTAATCACAGAAAATGGTCAAGAAGTAAAAGAGTTCTGTTCCCTCGAAACAATGCTTATATTTCCATAATTTCATTAAATAAACGTGTTTTCACCGGTTCCCCACAGAAGCTATCGCACGGTTAACAAAAGACTTAATGAATGGCTGATCGTCAACAAAACGGAGTTCCAGTGACTCGGAACGCTAGCCTGTAAAACCTCTTCATTTTATGAAATTATTGAAATTCAAGCTTTATTTCAAATAACCAGAACTTTGTTATTTCTTGACCATTTTCTGTAATTGAGGTATCAATTTAAGAGCAGATTGAACTTTTTGAAAATGGGGTTTTCTTTTTGAAACCCAGATACAACCTGCTAAGTGAATTTTTTGTATCCCCTATTCAAATTATTTTTGCCCACTCATGCGTGAATGAGAAATAATTTAAGTAATTTCAGATAAAAGAAGAGATTCCAAGCTTTACAATGGTAGGTCACTTGTCTATTGTATTTGTAAGTTATGATAAATCATCGATAAATCTCGGTTTCTTTTTTTCTGGGACGCACTGTATAAACATATCAGATTAAAATTTAGCTACCATACAATCCAAATAAAGAAAGGAATAGTCGTATTCTTGGCTTGCATATTTTACCCTTATACCCTATAATGCCCTAACCCTATTTCTCCCTTAAGTATTTTATATTTTGATATACATGAAGTCAGAATCAATTTTGTTACTGATTCAATAATTTCATTTATATAGGCCAGTAGATAGATCTCCCTACAGAATTTAAGTGAGGTGGGAGCAAGAGGACAATTGGGAAAAAATGTTGGGAGAGGTGAAAGGTTGGATACCCCTTATCATTTGAAAAATGTAAAAACATAATCCATCGTTAATTCTTTTTTCTGTTTTAGCCCATTGTAAGACTTTATATTTGGTTACAGTATAGTGTACTTCAAAGGCAAACGGTACTATCTCGCCACCTTTCTCCTATTGGGTTGTGAAGAGGCTCTAAAGCAGGGGCCAATCCAGGATTTTCCAAGGGGGCGGGCACATTTTTCCCGAGGTAAAATTTGACAACCCCCCCCAAAAAAAAAAAAAAAAAATAAGGATTCCAACCAAAAATTATGGACACTTCGTCCATGATGAAATTTGGTGACAAGCATTAAAAATGGCCTTCACTTTCATAGGGAGCAAACTTGTGTTTTTAATGGCATTTTTACATTACACATTTTAATTGTGCCTCTCAAAGTGGGGGGGGGGGGGGACCGGCTGTGCCCCCCTTGGATCCGCCAGTGCATAAAAGAAAATATTTTTTTAGGCATAAATTTCCTCAGAACATTTTGTTTCATAAACATGAACATAAGCTATATATATGTTGTTCTATCTGATAATTAATTCAAGAAAACATTACACTAATGGTAATATTATAATAGTTGAAATTAAACACATACCTTCGTTAAATATTGGCGTATAAGGGAGGTCGCCAAGATTCGGTAACGGGTCTGTAGATGAGACTACTGGCGACAATATATTGCTCTCAGTGACGACATTTATTTGGTAAGGCACAGCAAATACAAAACCTTAAAAGGACAAAAGTTGGATACAATAGATTCTATTTTCCATACGCCTGAAAATATGCAATGTCATATTAGGCACAACATATATATTCAAAACGTGTTCCGCCGTAAGCATTGTATATAAGTAGGTAATCTAGATAATAAACTCTTGGGTCCTACACTGTTTAAATACCCCGTAATTTTACAGAAAAAAGGAGATTTTGCAGAAAGCAATAACAGAATCATTTTGTAAATTCATAAAACAGGAATTTTCTGCAATTTAACAGAACAGGTCTGTTCGAAAATGGGAAAAGGGTGTTTTGTTAAGGAAATTTGTAAGATTCCATCCACCAAATCCCATTTTCCTGTAAGATTACGCAATCTGGTATAAGATTACAGGTGTTGAGTCGAGATTCTGCTGCAGGAACTTCTTTTATTAATAAGGATAAATTTTATAACAGAGTAGATACCCATACGCATGCGCTAATGATTGTTTCAGAATTGCTTGTCAAATATATCTTATGAAGGCTTTTTTTAGAACTACCATTTTTGAATTCCTATTATTTCACTGAAATATTCGTAAGCCATCAGATTTTATTTCATTTGTGTCAGTAGCCTACTCTTCTGACAATCTTCTTGGTCGGCACATGCCGCATTTCAATGTTTCATCCGGTCAAAATAATTGAGAAACCATTAAGACATCGAGTAAAGTGTGAAAGGTAGCCACAAATGATATGAAAAAAAGGGATTCAAAGAAAATAGCCTCAACAGAGCTGCCAATTAGTAGGAGCTTATCCTATTCAATAGGATTTTTAGGGGAAAGCCTTACGACACCCCCCCCCCCCTCGAAATAGAATTTTGGAAACTTGTAAGAATGGTGGTTTTTTGGTGGGTTCTTCAATCTTTTAAAGAAAAATATGATTTTAGACTTGAATAGAGAATACAATCTTGTTTGTTTGTTTATTTATTTTCCGATTATTAAAAAACCCATAAAATATATATTATATAAATACATAACAAACATGGCATTAATATAAATAAACAAAATGAATTGCAAATGAATAGATAGAATAAAATAATCGAAAGGATTGCCCATTTCAGAGTTATTGACATAAAATTACTCTGGTCTTCCATGGGGTCCATAATCTAAAATATGATGTGATCTTTCACAAGCAAGGTGTCAGGTCTGCCTAATCCCTGAAAACCCCCATTCATGATTTAATAATCATTTTGGGTATCTGAAAGCGTTTTGCTTCCATGCGCTTCTAACGTTTGTATCACCTTTTCTCGTTCCTAATCCTATTTATTATCTGCTATTTTAAGGCGACCGTACACCTTACGATTGGTCTGCGACCCGATTTCAGAACAAAATGTAGTAGAATTTGATGCTAATATTTAGACTTGGAATATCTTACTGTGTAATGTTCCAAATCATCTTACGAATACCTATGTTCAAATCTGTGACTATGCTATCGTCCTTCTTAGAATAAAAGCAAATTTAATATCTAGTCGTAATGACGTCATAGCAGTCGTACGATTGGCTACGATTTTAAACTAATCTGGCCTTTACTCCAAAATCACAGCTTGCAATCTTTCAAAATGGTTATAATATTATTCTTTCAATTAATTTTAACCTCAAATAATATGACATGTTCCATTCACATTTTCAGAAAATGACCAAAATGCGATTTGTTCCAAATCGGATCGCGAACAGTCGTAAGGTGTGCGGTGGCCTTTAGGGGTATCATTTTTTAATGTGTTGAATTCATCACTTTTGAGAAAGTTTGAAAGAAGGAAAAGTCAATACTCGCCATAAGTCAAATGGAGGAGCACACACATTGCAACCGACCGCTGGAAATACAAATTTGTCATGTTTTTTTCTCATCGGAGACAGAGCGGAGAGCCGATAAAACTGTTTCTTTATAAACAGAAACAAACGAAGATAAAATTAAAAGAAAATATATTACACTTGAAAAAAAAAAAATAATGAAAATGCATGTTCAATTCATATTCGTTTATCGAGACTATTATCTATCTATCTATTATATATGTCTACACTGCAAAAACTCCGTTGTTGATTTAACAACACCAGTTCGGAATCTATATATGTCCACACCAGAGAAGTATTGAAACAACACTAGTTTGGAATAAAACCGATGCTGTTTTAATACTAATTGGTGTTGTATAAACACCTATCTGGTGTTAGACCAAAACGAAACTGGTGTATAACACTTCTCTGGTGTGGACATATATAGATTCCAGGCTGGTGTTAAATCAACACCATAGTTTTTGCAGTGAAGAGTCGTTTGTAACTATCCATCCATACAAATGAAAAATATCATATTTCAAATTGGCTATACCATTGTGTTACTGATACAGTATGCAGTGGTGCTCACAATTAAGAGTACACTCTAAAAAGGTTTACCCAATATTGGGTAAAATGGGAACATGCATGTTGGTTGGGTAAAAAGTTACCCAGTATGTTGTACATTTTACGCAATGTTGCTTTGAAATAGCCCAATTTCGGGTAAAAAATAAATACCCAGCAAACATGCATGTTCCCTCTCTACCCAATTCGGGTAAAATTTCACTCAGTGTTTTTAGAGTGTATGATTTAAATTGTACAATATCTGTCATATTTTAGATATTTGATAGTAAATCAGGGATAAAATATTACACTCATCCATAAATAAATCAATTTCATTTTTGCACAGAATGCCGCCCAGAGGTTGATAAACATTACTGCCAAATGGTTAAGCGAAAGATAATTTTGAGAAAAAAAAGTTCCACCATATTGAATAAAGAGCTACTTATTCTTAAACAATGCACCCATGGTATACACAATGTGTGAGAGAGAGGAAATCAAAATTTTTAAAGGAGTGAAATGAGGGTCAGCCTCATCGGTGCCGGGTAAAAATGGCAGAGGTAATAATAGCAGAGGTAATAATGGCAGAGGTAAAAATGTCTAAGGTAATAATGGCAGAGGTAATAATGGCAGACTGATGTAAAAATGGCAGAGGTAAAAATGGCAGAGGTAAAAATGGCAAAGGTAGAAATGGCAGAGGTAAAAATGGCAGAGGTAAAAATGGCAGAGGTAATAATGGCAGAGGTAATAATGGCAGACTGAGGTAAAAATGGCAGAGGTAAAAATGGCAGAGGTAATAATGGCAGAGGTAATAATGGCAGACTGAGGTAAAAATGGCAGAGGTAAAAATGGCAGAGGTAATAATGGCAGAGGTAAAAATGGCAGAGGTAATAATGGCAGAGTGTCAGGAAAGAAATTTAATACAATTCTAATCTTTCAGTTGAGTTCAAACATGTGCTTGAAATATTTACTTGGTCGAGGTTATGGTAGGCCTATAGACAATTGTATATGTACATATGTTTTGAATGTTTCAAAAGCAAGCGTTGGAAACGTTTGATACCCCCACCCCCCCCCCCTAGAGTACAGTACAAGATCAGGTGGATGCCATATTTTGTTCAAGTGTTCAAAATTTTCGTACTAGCTAAGCATCTTCATACAGGTGTCATAAATAGTTAATACTTTGCTTTAGCATTGAAGAATGTAAATGTACAGATGCACAGGAAGTCTTGTGTTATTAAGAATGTGTTGCTTTATGCACTCATCTGCTATTGAAATTATTTGAATTACTTTATAGAAATCTTACAGTCAGTCCTAGTAACGGTAGGGTATATTACGAGGTTAATTTCGGTAATTCAGGGAGAACCACCTAAGCTAGAATAGACCACAGATGTTCGTATAGGCAGTCTAAGTCAAAACTGAGGGACTACGTCGGTGACGAGATAACGACCCCAGCTGCCACCGGTTCTCCACCGACATGATTCGTCAAAATTCATGTCATCATTGGGGGCTCGATCTCGTCCACTAATTCGTTGAAGCCACATCTCTGATCTTGGGGCTGCTCATCGAGGGGCAACAGTCTGCGGAGGCCGAGGCCGAGTGGAAGAGACATCGCAAGCTGCGGAGGCCAGGAACTGGACCGACCACCAGGGCCAAGTGGGGCATGTCAGGCCAGATGAGATGATTGGGGCTCACATCAACTATTATCAGTAAGTTATGTTTTGTTATCTATATCCATGTATATTTTCATGTAAATCATTGTAAAAGAAATCAAAGGAGATCACAGAATGATTTAAGAGCTTTGATTAAATCTTTTACTAACTGTAATCTTCAGTTTTACGTATTCCTTATTTGGCGTCAAGCAGCAGTAGATAAATAATTTAAAAAAGTCACTTCCCACGTGACACAGAGGTAAAAATGTCAGAGGCAGAAATGACAGGTCATGACATGCTAGATCGTCAAAGTAAAGATAGATCCTTTCCAGTTAATATCAGTCATAATTATTGACCTTGAATGGACTCCTATCGACAAAATGAGTATTGTGAACTTATGAGATATTATTTGGATATTTTAATAATTTTAGGTCTATACTTTATCGTTGATATGAGTAAACTCAAACATTTTCATGCCAAAATGATTTGACTTTGTGAGTGATGAAAGTATTTATCTTGGCCAGTTCGTATAGTACAACAGCACTTCATCACATACATACCAAACGAATTGTAATATAAACACCAATGTGCGCTACCATTAACACATTGAAATAGACGAGTTTGGGATTTCTTTGAACCACTTGCATAACTTGGATAACAGAAAAATAACAAAACGTTCTGTAATAAAAGTAATTTTTCATATTTCAACATCATAATTGATCCAAATAGATATTGATATGATACGTATACAGTTTAATATCAACTAGTGTTCATTTTTTTCTCAGAGTAATACCTCATTGCAGCTAATCCAAGTGGATATCAGGTTCCTATGTTAACGGTTACCGCATGAATTTTGAAATGTGTAGCGAATCAGGGATATAAATTTATAGTTGTTTCTGAGGTAGGCCTACCATTCTATTGACCTGTTTTGAAGGAAAAATTCACACTGACAAATGATTTACTGTGAAAATAGCAGAAAAAAAATATAGGTGGAGGTTTGCGGAAAACCCATCAAAAAAATTAATAAGGTTATTGGAAGTTTGAGTTTATGATCTGTGACGTCATATACTAGTAACTACCCCGTATTTTATGCACTAAAATGTCTACTTTTCAATTTTTTAATCAGTGGTTCATGATTGCAAATAAAAAAAATATTTCAGGAGCGGGTGTGAAATTATTTGTATGTTAATATACTTAAAGTGATTGGTTAACATTGGTTTGACTTTAAAAAATCTGAGCTAGAAGGTCACACTTGTCACCTGTGTCTGTGATATGTTATAAAAATGAAGCCCAGAAAAAATTGCGTTCGAAAATAATTATTTAGTGCTTCAAAAATTGAAATATAAAGTGACCGAAAACACCATCTTAATTTCATCCCATACACTTATGTGTACTATTTAGGCGTCTATAAGATGCCTATTAACAAAATCGGGGTTTGCCTTGTAGTTTTAGCTTTTCATTCTCAATAATGGTTGTTTTCAGGGTTTATTAGTTCTAGTTCATGCAGTTGTACACATGTTTCATCTTGGTTTGAGAATTTTTTAAATCGGCTGCTCACAAAGTTAAACAATACCTTTAAGGTACAATTAAAACTATTTTTTTAGAAAATGACATTTCATTGGTATTTTTTATTACACCATATATGGGGAAAACTGTTCGCAAATGACGTCCCCATTAACGTAACATTTTAGTAGTTTTTCAAATCTTTGATGGATTCCCTAAAACCTTCACCAATATCATTTTAATAAACTGTATGTCAGTGTAAATTTCCCCTTTAATGAATTAAGTACAATATTTGGGATTCAAAGTGTTCTTCAAATTTGAATATTAAAAGAGCGATTTGACATGAGAAGGTCTTGCATCAAGTCCAGGAAAAATAAGAAATACCAACTAGTGTTATCATTTTTACCTCAGCCATTTTTAACACTGCCAGTATTACCTCTGCCATTTTTACCTCTGCCATTTTTACCTTTGCCATTTTTACCTCTGTCATTTTTACCTTTGCCATTTTTACCTCTGCCATTTTTACCTCTGCCATTTTTACCTCTGCCATTTTTACTTCTGCCATTTTTACCTTTGCCATTTTTACCTTTGCCATTTTTACCTCTGCCATTTTTACCTCTGCCATTTTTACACCGAGCCGTTTCATCATAGAGCTATTCTGTAATAGCTCTATGGTTTCATGGACGATTTTTGTTACTTCTGCCTTAATTCTTTTTAATGAAGCTTCGGAAATGACTTCAGAGTGACAATATCCCCCGGGGGGGGGGGGCAGTCAAATATATTGCTGTACACACGCGTGACCAAAAAAAAAAACCGCGTTTAAAGGTTTTTTTCAGTTTTGGACGCGGTCCGCGCGTGGACTCGTTATGGGTATCAAAAACACCGATTTTCAAGAAAAAGGGTGGTTTTAAAAGACTGGTCAATGGTCAATCGCAGGGTCAAACTTATTTTAGGGTAAGTTTTTTTCCCCCAAAGCCTTTTTTAAGACTAGCCAAACGTGTTTAGGGTATGTTTTTTTTTCCAAGCTTTTTCCCCGAGGTCATATTTTGGCGAAATCTTGCTAAGGGGCCAAAATGTGTAAATAAAGCCTGCAAAAAATGTTTTGGGGGTTATTTTGCACACAGAGAAAAATTCCTTTAGGGGGTGTTTGGAAGGTTCTTGGTCACGCGTGTGTACAGCAATATATTTGACTGTCCCCCCTTGGGCAATATCCAAAAGGCGCGCACTCCAAAATAATCATTCGATACGGCACAAAGTGGGGCCAAGGCCTTGAGCTTACTTCTCATTTGCATAATTTTTGAAAATTGTGTGCTCTCTGAGGCAATAGACATTGGGATATTCATAAGAATCAAATCAAATGAACTATGCAAGAAGGTTTGTGATAGATATCTATAGTTAACAATTGCATTTTTTCCCCAATAACGTAAAAAAAGAGCTTTTCACATTCCTCATGTTCATTCATGCGTGAATTTTAAACGCCTTAGAATCATTGAAGCATGTTAATTAGTTATGAACATTGTGAGGAAAAAAAAAACGATTGATGAGATAATTTTAGTTCCCAAAATGAAACAATACTTGCCTAAGATATTTGTTTTTTTTTTTCATTAAATGTTCATCGAACCGTGATATTATGAATATTGTAGGAGATACTCTTCCGAGAAAAGAAATTGTCATCATATTCGATCATTTTATTGATAGAAATCCAATCATAGCAAATTTCAACTGTTTATTCAACCGTGAAATTTAGTGAAAAAATTGTATCGTCTATTAGAAAGTACCTTTTACAAGCCTTCTGACGATTTTTCATGATGAGAATGTGGAATTCGTTCCAATAAAATTGTATACATATACTGTATATATATATATTTGTGAAAGAAATGGATGAGGGGAACAATTGTAGGTGTAGCTTAAATCAAGGTTCCCCAGAGCTATCTGCCCTTTTGGAAAAATTGGTGATGCCGAAAAAAATGTCTCTGCCGGGAATCGAACCCGTGCCCCCAGCTTTGAACGCCGGTGCCTTAACCACTAGACAACAGAGACGGGTTAGTGGCTAGGGTCGACCCCGATCCAATTGACCGTCAGATAGACAGATTTTCGACACTAAACCATTTATAATTTTTTTTTGTCGGGTGTAGGTGGGCTTAGAACAATGACAAGCCGCCAAGCCATATATGTATATATATCTTCAGCGCATTGATTTCTTTGAAAGGTGAGTTTCACAATCCGTATGCTCATGAACAGACGTGTTTTTCACGACTGTTTCAGAAACGGATTTTGAATTCTCTTTTTTTGTCACATCATGGGCACTGACGAAGAGTGTGACTTTACCTTTCATTTTTGAGAGCTATGCTCCTTTTAAAATCTACGATTTTATATTTACGGCATTTACTAAACCTTTTGTGATTATTTTATTCCTTATGCCGAAGCAGACTATTTCTATTTTATATATATATATATAAATATATATATATATATATATATATATATATATATATATTTGTATGTATAAAATAATCACAATTGGTTTAGTCAAATGCAGTAGAAAAAAGATAGTAGAATTTTAAAAGGAGCGTAGCTGTCAAAAAGGAAAGGAAAATTCACTCTTCGTCAGGGCCAATAAACTTATTAAAGATCTGATATTTGAAAAACTCTTATATTCTTCAAGAAAAAGTAATATATGAATTCTTAATTAATCAACTTTTGTGTTGAAATGTTATTTAATATAATAAAAAAATGCGAAATATAATACATATTGTTATACAATGAAATGTAATATGATATACCTGTACATGTTGTATAATACATAAAGTTATATAAGTCCATCCAACATGTTTTCTTTTAAGTAATTTAAATATGTTTACTTGATTAGAATTTAATTTACTTAATTGAGTTAAGCAAAAATTACTTGATTTTTTAAAGTGTTTATCACAGATTAAAAAAATCAAATTAATGCAAAGACACTTACATTTTCAGTTAATAATACTTAACTGCATCAGTCTCCTCATTTGCATACCGACAAGGATGTGCAGTATAACTGTTTTGTGAAAAATAAGCGAAACTTTAAAATGTCATAACTTCCTTATTTTACATCCGATTATGATAAAATTTCCAATGTTGTACTTGTTGGACTTTTCTCTTTTTATTCAAATCAACCTTTTGTTGGGGTGGACTTGTCCTTTAAACAACACGATTAAGAGCTCTTCAGTATCATACCTGTTAAAGCTAGAGCTGAAGATGCTATTAAGAGGCTATAAAGATGAAAAGATTAAAAGCAACATACCTTTCAAAAGTCTAAATGTTTTCTCAAGAGCGATATGGCGAGTTTCTCTGTGACTCTCCTGTGACAGAAATTAATTTATTTTTGCAAGATTAGTGCAAGTTACAAAGGCGCTGCTGGGAACATCGATTCGTCAATAGTGGGTAAAAACCAAAAACTGTACACGATTATCATTTGTACCACCTCCCTTATCTCCCTCTCTCTCTCTCTCTCCCCCCACTCTTTCTCCCTCTATTGCCTCCTTTGTCTCTCCCTCTGTTCTTTCTTTCCCTCGCTGTGAGGGTGTGTGTCGTGTGTGTATGTCTGTGCATGCGCGCCCCTCACTCGCCGTACATGTAATGCGCACGTGTATTTTTTGCGTGTATCTCTCCCCTTTTCTCTGTCGCTGTAAATGCATTCAGTTGTGTCAATATAAACCTATACAAATAGTAATTCTGGCTCATGATCAACCTAATTTTGAACTGCATTGTGTATTTTGTTTTGCAACCCAAACCATAACACCAGGGAAAGTCCCCAAAAAATGTATCTTCCAATTGTGTTTGATTTTGAAAACTCAATTAAAGAGGGGTAGTAGTCCAGTAGATATGTGAAAAAGATGCTCGAATCTGGCAGAAAGTGTGAAATTTGGCATACAGGGGTATTTTGGGGCGCTGATTAAAAAAATTGCCGGCCCCAAGCGATTTGACCATCGGGTTGGTCGCCATTTTGAAATCCAAAATGGCCGCCATGAAAAATCAGTTTTTACATGGCATGTGACACTGAAATTTGGCATATAGGGGTATTTTGAGGCACTGATTTCAAATATTGCCGGCGCTCAGCAATTTGACCATTTGGACGGCGGCAAAATGGCCGCCATATTGAAATCCAAGATGGCCGCCATGATATATTATTGCAATAATTTTCTCGAGTTTTATATGAACTGCGGTATTGAAATTTAGCATATAGGCTTAATTTGGGGTGCGGATTTCAAATATTGCTGGCCCCAAGTGATTTGACCAGCGGGTCGGACGCCATTTTGAAATCCAAGATGGCCGCCATGAAAAATCATTAAATGTCTTTTTCTTGAGTTTTACATGACGTGTGACACTGAAATTTGGCATAAAGGGGTATTTTGAGGCACTGATTTCAAATATTGCCGGCCCCCAGCAATTTGACCATTTTGTCGGCGGCAAAATGGCCGCCATCTTGAAATCCAAGATGGCCGCCATGAAAAATCATTAAATGTAATTTTCTTGACTTTTAAATGATATGTGACACTGAAATTTGGCATATAGGGGTATTTTGAGGCACTGATTTCAAATATTGCCGGCCCCCAGCAATTTGACCTCCAGGTCAGCGTCAAAATCGCCGCCATCTTAAAATCCAAGATGGCCGCCATGAAAGATAATTTGCTCAAGTCTTACGAATGGCCTGTAACACTTTGAATTTGGAGAAAAACTTGATCTTTGCATCCTTGATCAATGAAAAAAACATAATAAATGGATGTTATTTTGAATTCTCCAATATGGTTACCAAGTTTGAATGGTGTACAACATTATAATGGTGAGTAAAACCCATTGTAATGGCACTGAAAACAAATCCAACACAAACCACATCTTTGTCCGTTGCAAAGATTATAATACTTTTGCTCCCTTGATTGCTGATATAGATGTAACGTAAGTATGAAGCACCATAAATACACAAACCAGCTAGCTTCTTCTGCAGTTACACATTTGAAGTGGCTTTGGTTGAATAATAACCATCCGGAACAATCATTTTCTGTTGAGAGGCTGTAAATTATTTCTTTGAGTTTTATATGATCTGCAGTATTGCACTTTGACATATCGACAGAGTGCGGGGTGTTTATTTCAAAAATTGTAGGCCCTCAGCGATCTGATCCCGAGTCAGAAGGAAAATGTCAGCCATCTTTAAAGGCAAGATGGCTGCCATGAAAAAAGATCATCGAAAAAAAATCACTTTATCTAGTATCACGTAAGAGATAATAAAAATTCACCCAGTAATCTGTCCAATAGATATGCTGCAAAATAGCCACCATCTTGAAATCTAAAGAGGATCGACTGTCATGAAAATTCATTAAAATCATTTTCATAATTTGAGGCACTGCATTTTAGACATACAGGCAGGTTTTTGGCCTGCTGGTTTTGGAATATTGCTCCAATAATTGCAATATTTTATTACAAATCGACATGAAGAAAACTGCTCCAGACTTGAAGTACTGATGGTTATATAGTGGTATGATGATGATGATGAAATTAATATTAATGACGGATGATAATAATACATATTTTATCGTTCAAAATAGAATTCAGTAACAGAAATGCTCCGAAAATTTATTTTGCCCATACCCTTTACATGTAGATCGTGAGCCCGGCAGCAACTGAGCAGCGCCACATCAGACGTTGCTCTATCCCTTAAAAAGGGGAGTTCACCCCGGAGAAAAGTTTGTTGTAAAAACAAAAGAAAACATGATATAAAAAAGATATTGGTGGATCCATCAAAGTTATTAGAATGTCAAGTTTTTGATTTGTGACGTCATATACTGTACGAGCAGCTGCCCCATTATGTTGTGTGATATAAAATGCATAAATGGTTCATCATGGGTAATTTTTTTTTCTTTCTGGAACAGGTGTGAAATGATTTGATTGTTGATATACTGAAGGTCCAATAAAAAAACATTTTCACTTTTTTTAGGAGGCTACATTTCACTGATTTTTGTACTATAAGAAATATGGGGGAACTGCTTGCATCTGACGTCACAAATACACCAAATGAAATTCCAATATCTTTTTAAATATTTGATGAAATTCCCTCAAACCTTCAATATTTTTGTTTTCATTATTTATTCTATCCCCTGCGGGTTCGGGGATTAGAGAATAGGCCCGCTGTATTCTCTGCATGTCGTAAGAGGCGACTAAAAGAGACAGTCTGTTTGCCGTGGACTGCGACCCGTGTTGGGGGAGAAGGGGATCCTGATGATTGAGTGGATGGTGTGACTGCGGTCCTCCTGAAACAACACGTCATTTTGGCCCTGGATTCTCCTAGTCGGGAGGTTTTATAGGCCTGGTTAAAATCAATCGGCTGGTGATGTTCAGCCCTAAGATGCTATTTTAACTGGTTTATTTCTTGTTGTCTCTTCGATGTGTATTTTTGGGTTCTGTGCTGTTTGATCTCAAGCGATGTGATAGTTTGAACTTGGATTCTTTTGACACTACTTTCAATTTACTTTGGTATAGTATCTTAGAAGGCAACTGCTTAAACAGGTCAATCAGGGTGGATTTTGGTTTGCTCTGAGTATAGCACTGCTGTATCTCTGGCGTCAGTATAAGTGATTATCCTTATATATATATATGACGTCCCCTTGTTGGACTCCGATGGTGGGTGGGGAGCAATGGTGCTGAATTAAAAAAAGAGTAGTATGGCTAATTTCAACAAACAATCCAATAAGCGGAGTAGAAGTAATTCCAATGATGGTACTGAGCCAGTTAACTTCCCACGTTTTCTGGTCATTCAGGGTAGTGATCCAAATAAACCACTCAAACTATCGCCATTTGCTATAAATAAAGGTGTCGAGTCATTAGCTGGACCTGTGAAATCAATCAAAAGGTTAAGATCAGGTGATATTCTGGTGGAAGTCGAGAGAGCTGGTCAGGCGAGTAATTTACTCAAGACCGACAAATTTGTCAATATTCCTATTAAAGTCTCACCACATAAGACCTTAAACTCGTGTAAAGGTGTAGTTCGCTGCCCTGAACTTAGAGACTGCGACGATGATGAAATTCTTGAGGAACTTGCTGATCAGCAAGTAATCGATGTCCATAGAATAACAGTCAATCAGAATGGAATTAAGAAACCAACCAATACCTTGTTTCTAACTTTTAACAGATCTACCATTCCTCCATATATCAAGGTTGGCTATTTGCGAGTAAAGGTGGATATTTACATCCCAAACCCCATTCGATGCTTCAAGTGCCAAAAATTTGGCCATTTCAGAAGCTATTGTCAACTGAATGAGTGTTGTGAGAATTGTGGCAAGGATGATCATACTGGCTCTTCCTGCCAAGTTCCATCAAAGTGTACTAACTGTGGTGGCAGTCATCCTGCTAATTCTCGGTCGTGTCCAAAGTGGATCGAGGAGAAAAGAATCCAAGAATTGAAAGCTTTGGGTAACCTATCCTATCCTGAAGCACGGAAGCTGTATCAAACACAACATACTCAAAGTTGTTCATACGCAGATAAGGCCAAACAAAGTACTGGAGGAACTAATCAACAATCTAAAGTAACTCAACAGCCTAAGGCTACAGCTACTACCCAAACTGACATAACTTGGTTAAATGGTGATTTCCCTGTGACTCTCGAAAATAATAAAGCAACAAATACAGAGAAACCTAAATCTCAAACTAAAAAACAAGATCAACAGAAGAAGGGGCAGACTAAGACTAAGGATGGTCGCCGAAGTCGAAGTCTCTCACGGGATCCTCCCACTAGAAATACTTCAAGTAATCAAGAAACTAAAAAACCATCAACTAAAGTGAAAAGTAAACCTCAGATAAATGTATCAAAACCAAAGTTAACTGACTCAGTAGTAACTAAAAATAAATATGATGTATTATCAATTGAGAGAGATGATGATATGGATATTTCTCCAATTCATCAACCCTCCTCTAAAATTAAATTGGTTCAAAAATTAGATAATACGTAAATGTATTATAATGGGAAGGAAAAAGCCGTTGTTCAATGGAACTGTCGAGGAGTAAAACCTAATTATGAGGAAATCAAATGTCTTTTAATTAATCATAATCCATATGTTATGTGTTTACAAGAAACATTTTTGAGAGATTCAGATAATATTTCATTTAGGGGTTATGATATGTTTAATAAAACTAGTACTTCTTTGATAGATGGTAGACCTATTGGAGGTTCATCAATATTGATTAAGAAAGGAGTTCCACATGAAGCTCTTGAACTTCATACTAATCTACAAGCTGTTGCAGCTAAGATAACCCTCCACTGCACTTTTACAATATGTTCCATATATATTCCACCTAGACATGAGCTTTCAGAAGCTGAATTAGTTAGACTAGTTAACCAGCTTCCTGTACCTTTTTTGTTAGTAGGGGATTTTAATGCTCACAGTTCCCTTTGGGGCTGTCAGAACTCAAATAGATTAGGTAATATTGTTGAGCTAATGCTTGAACATTTTGATTTATGTCTTTTAAATGATGATTCTCCTACATATCTTCATCCAGCTTCTGGTTCCATGACGGCTATCGATATATCTATTTGTTCACCTAATATTTTTATGGATTTCCAATGGAAAGTCCATAGTGAACAATGTGGTAGCGATCACTTCCCTATTCTTATTGAAATTGTAAGACCTTTGCCAGAGGAAAAAGTTCCTAAATGGCAACTTCACAAAGCAAATTGGGATGCTTTCTCAAATCAGTGTTCATTAAATATTAACAATGATAATTTTCAGGATACAGAGGATCCTCTTGCTTTGTTTTCTCATACATTACTTGATATAGCTACCAATACGATACCAAAATCTGGTTCTTCTCATCGTAAACATAATCCTTGGTTTAATGCTGAATGTAAAGAAGCTGTTAAATGTCGTAAAAAGGCCTTAAGGAAATTTAAAAAATACCCAAATAATAACAATTTGCGAAAATATCGAGAAACAAGAGCAAAGACACGCAATATTATCAAGAAAAATAAACGTCAATCTTGGAAAAATTATGTTTCTAAACTGAATATTCATACTCCCATTAATAAAGTGTGGGAAATGGTGAGGAAAATATGTGGAAAACATCTGAGTAATTCTGTATCGTATTTAACTAAATCGGATGGTGATAAATGTACAGAAAGGACAGATATTGTTAATTTACTGGCAGAGGAATTCGAACATAACTCATCATCTAATCATTACTCTCCTACATTTCAGATTTATAAAAATCAAGCAGAAAGTCAGGAACTCAATTTTTTATCAAATAATGTAAAGGATTATAATAACCCATTTACTATCTCTGAGTTGAAAAACTCACTCGGTAAATGTCATGATACTGCAACTGGTCCAGATGAAATTCATTATCAATTTTTAAAACATCTACCAGAAGCATCTCTTTTAGTTCTATTAGATATATTTAACAAAATTTGGAGAACAGATGACTTCCCAGATTCGTGGCGGGAAGCTATCATTATTCCTATTCCGAAACCTGGTAAGGACACATCTAAGCCTACGAATTATCGTCCCATCTCTTTGACTAGTTGTCTTTGTAAAACCATGGAAAGAATGATTAATGCCCGATTAGTTTGGTTCTTGGAGAAGCGTGGTTTGATTTCAAAGTTTCAAAGTGGTTTTCGTCATAATCGAAGCACTGTTGATCAACTTATTCGACTTGAATCTTTCATTCGTGATGGCATTATTCGAGGTCACCATGTGGTATCTGTCTTTTTTGATCTTGAAAAGGCCTATGATACTACTTGGAAGTATGGAATTATGAGAGACCTTTTCAATCTTGGGTTGAGGGGCAGGTTGCCCATTTTCATTCAGAATTTTCTTTCGAATCGTGTGTTTCGAGTCCGCCTTGGGTCAACTTTTTCAGAATTACACAATCAGGAAATGGGTGTTCCTCAAGGTAGCATACTTTCTGTTACTTTGTTCTTATTGAAGATCAATAGCATTGTTGACGTTGTAAACCCTAGGTTTGATAAGTCCTTGTTTGTGGACGACTTTTGTATTTCTTGTTCGTCACAAAGTATGTCGACCATTGAAACAGTATTACAAAATTGTCTAAATAGAATTGAAAGGTGGGCAGATGAGAATGGTTTCCGCTTTTCAAAAACCAAGACAGTTTGTGTACATTTTTGTACTAAACGATCAGTACATCCAGATCCTAAAGTTAGAATAAATGGCTCTATCATTCCTGTAGTTCAACAAACTAAATACCTAGGCTTAATCTTTGATAATAAATTCAATTTTAAAGCTCATATTGATTATGTAAGACAAAAGTGTCATAAAGCTTTAAATCTTTTGAAGGTTGTGTCCAAATTGGATTGGGGTGCTGATCGCATTGTCCTTCTCCGTTTATATAGATCTTTAGTTAGATCTAAGCTTGATTATGGCAGTGCAGTTTATAGTTCCGCCCGAAAGTCATATCTTGAAAAATTGAAACCCATACAGAATCAAGGACTTCGACTTTGTCTAGGAGCATTTCGTACATCTCCTATGGAGAGTCTTTATGTGGAGGCTAATGAACCCCCCTTACATCTAAGATACGAAAAACTCTCTTTACACTATGCGATAAAGTTAAAAAATAACTCTCATAATCCGACATATGATTGTACATTCACGCCACGATATATTAATTTTTATACTAGTAAACCATCAGCCATCAAAACCTTTGGTTTACGTACTAAAGAAGCTTTAACACATATACTGGATGCTACTAACGTAGCTCCTTCCTTGATATCTAATATTCCACCATGGATGATTGCTGAACCAGTAATTGATTTTACACTAAGAACATATAAAAAGGGTTTTACAAGTGATTTAGTTTTCCTAAATAAATTTGGAGAAATAAGACATAAATATAGTAATTATCGTGCAATCTATACAGATGGATCAAAACACCAGAATAAAGTAGGTGCGGCTTGTATCAGTGGTCCTATACAAAGACAAGTTAGATTGCCAGATAGTTCTTCCATATATACTGCTGAGTTATTAGCTTTGAAAATGGCTTTAGGTGTTGTAGAAAACTGTGTCGGTAGACTTTTTGTTATTTATACAGATTCTTTGTCTTCTTTAACGGCATTACAAAATAGAAATCATAAACATCCTTATATTGTTCAGTTATTGGAAATTCTGTATAAACTCAATACACTAGGTAAACGAATAATATTTGTTTGGATACCAAGCCATACAGGTATTCAAGGTAATGAAAAAGCTGATAAGTTAGCTAAAGAAGCTTTAGATCTGGATATAACAGAAATACAGATACCTTACACTGATCTAAAATCAAAGGTTAATACTTATATTAGAAATAAATGGCAAACATCATGGGATCTAAATCCTAATAATAAACTCCATCAACACCAACCAAGTCTTGAATCACAAAATACTCTTCCATTAGCTAAACGACGGGAAGACATTGTATTGACCCGTGCTCGTATTGGACATTCTCACTTGACACATGCATATTTATTTGCAGGAGAAAATCCACCTCAATGCATATCATGTAATTGTACACTTACAGTAAAACACATCCTCATTGAATGTGCTGATTTTGCACATATTCGTACTAACTTTTATGATGTTCCTGACCTTAAGACATTATTTAGAGATATTTCACGACTATGTATTGTTAATTTCCTAAAGGAGATCAATCTGTTTATTAGATTTTAGGTGGGAAACTGTTCGATTCCCAATCACAACAGGTATACCCTTGGGCAAGGTATTTTATTCCAATTGTCTAGTCTTTCGGAGGAGACTCTAAGCCGTCGGTCCCGTGTAAGGGAGAGTCACACCATTTGCACGTTAAAAAACCTACTCCTCTTTTCGTAAAGAGTAGGGAAGTTATCCCGGGGAAGTAGTTAACATATTAATTTACTACTGATAATTACTAATTTATAATCCTGTTCCTTTGTAAAGTTGCATTGGTGTAATTTGTACTGTATTATAGTAACCTTTCTAGATTAACCGTCCGACACTTATATGACACGCATGTGTTGATAGTGTCGTTAAATTTTTATCAATCAATCAATCCATTAGCTAAACGACGGGAAGACATTGTATTGACCCGTGCTCGTATTGGACATTCTCACTTAACACATGCATATTTATTTGCAGGAGAAAATCCACCTCAATGCATATCATGTAATTGTACACTTACAGTAAAACACATCCTCATTGAATGTGCTGATTTTGCACATATTCGTACTAACTTTTATGATGTTCCTGACCTTAAGATATTATTTAGAGATATTTCACGATTATGTATTGTAAATTTCCTAAAGGAGATCAATCTGTTTATTAGATTTTAGGTGGGAAACTGTTCGATTCCCAATCACAACAGGTATACCCTTGGGCAAGGTATTTTATTCCAATTGTCTAGTCTTTCGGAGGAGACTCTAAGCCGTCGGTCCCGTGTAAGGGAGAGTCACACCATTTGCACGTTAAAAAACCTACTCCTCTTTTCGTAAAGAGTAGGGAAGTTATCCCGGGGAAGTAGTTAACATATTAATTTATTGCTGATAATCACTTATTTATAATCCTGTTCCTTTGTAAAGTTACATTAGGGTAATTTGTACTGTATTATAGTAACCTTTCCAGATTAACTGTCCGACACTTATATGACACGCATGTGTTGATAGTGTCGTTAAATTTTTATCAATCAATCAATCATTATTTATTCTGTTATTGTTTCAATAAACTTTTTGTCAGGGTGAACTTCCCCTTTAACTCGTTGGCCGCCAAACAGGGTAGAAGCAACTCCCCTCTTTTAACATACTTTGGTCTGATGCTGTCGGAGCTTGAACTCCCGATCTCCCGATTGTGAGGCGAACATTCACCACCCCATCATCCCATTGTCAGAATGTCCAACACACGATGGTTATCAATTGAATCGTTCCAAAGTAATTCCTTGAGATCTGTAAGATTCACAGTCAACCGTCTAGCATATAAATGATTGATAGCAATAATAAATGGATTGCCATCAGTTATACCATACATGAATTTTGATTCATGCTATCATATTGTACTTATTTTCCCCCACAATAATCAATATTTAGAACTAAGCTAGGTAATCATGTCCTTTGTGTCATGATGGGCTATATTGGAATTTAAAATGGCAGATAAAATTATGTGTTATATGTTCATTATCTATCCATATTTGAAAATAACATACAATACAAGTTTTTGCTTCATAATACCAATTTACAGTGTCACAGGTAATGTAAAATTCAGGAAAACATTTTTGAAAGATATTTCATAGTATGTCTTAAATGCAGTGCCTCAAATTATTTAAAACTCAAGAAAATGATTTTAATGAATTTTCATGACAGTCGATCCTTTCTAGATTTCAAGATGGTGGCCATTTTGCAGCATATGTACTGGACAGATTACTGGGGGGGGATTTCAATACCCCAAGATGCCAAAAATTCAAAATAATACCTACGTTATAATTATGATACTTGATTTGTTAAATGATTTTTTTTTATGGCAGCCATCCTGGATTTCAAGATGGTTGCCATTTTGCAGCTGAGGTATCACGGGCCTAAAACATTTCCCATAGACTCATGTGTTAAAGAGGTGCTCTAAAAAATTAAATAAATAAGGATAAAATTCGAGAATTGAATGTTTACTACCAGTGGATAGGATATATGTCTGACATTCCATTTATAACCAGAAAAGGGTACCTCGACCAGCTCATTTTAAAAATAAATCGGCATTTATGAAGACTACACATGACAGGATCATATTCATCACTTGAGACAGTAAAATGGTAATACTTCTTCCACCAGTATAAAAATAGTCCCAAAGTGGTGATATATCTTCCCAATTTAAAAAAAAAAGTTACTCTCACTAGAATCGGTGTTAGATTATCAATCATATTCATTCATTTTTGTCAATTAGTAATATCAAAATTAAAAATTGAGAATTAATGGGTGGGCTCATATGAATATCTTTGGCCTGCCAGTTGTAATTACGCCCGTATAACCCTGACTCAGGGGATCAGATCGCTGAGGGCCAGCAATACTTGAAATAAGCTTCCCACACTTCTTCTCTATGTCAAAGTGCAATACCGCATATCATACAAAACTAAACGAAATATTAATTGCAATATTTCTATGGCAGCCAGCTTCGAATTCAAGATGACGGCCATTTTTTCCGCCGACTAATTGTCAGATTGCTTGGAGCCAGATATGCTACAAATTTCAGTGGCACATATGTAAAATTCAAGAAAATTAGTTCAATGATTTTTCATGGCAGCTGACCCGATTGTCAAATCGCTTGAGGCCGGCAATATTTGAAATCAACGCCCAAAATTAAGCCTATATGCCAAATTTCAATACCGCAGTTCATAAAAAACTCGAGAAAATGATTGCAATAATATATCATGGCGGCCATCTTGGATTTCAAGATGGCAGCCATTTTGCCGCCGACCAAATAGCCAAATTGCTGGGGGCTGGCAATATTTGAAATCAGTGCCTAAAAATACCCCAACATACACAATTTCAGTGTCACATGTCATGTAAAACTCAAGAAATGACATTAATGATTTCTCATGGCGGCCATCTTTGATTTCAAAATGGCGGCAGACAGGATGGTCAAATAACTTGGGGCCGGCAATATTTGAAATCAGCACCCCGAAATAAGCCTAATGCCAAATTTCAATACCGCAGTATATATAAAACTCGAGAAAATGATTGCAATAATTTATCATGGCGGCCATCTTGAATTTCAAGATGGCGGCCATTTTGCCGGCAGCCTAATGGTCAAATTGCTGAGCGCCTGCAATATTTGAAATCAGTGCCTCAAAATACCCCTATCTACCAAATTTCAGTGTCACATGCCATGTAAAACCCAAGAAAATGACATTTAATGATTTTTCATGGCGGCCATCTTGGATTTCAAAATGGCGGCCAACCCGATGATCAAATCGCTTGGGGCCGGCAATTTTTTAAATCAGCGCCCAAAAATACCCATGTATGCCAAATTTCACACTTTCTGCCAGATCCGAGCATCTTGGCCATTTTTTGTCACATAACCGCTCCACTATAGGCCAGGAATGCGTGGAGAAGTGTACCAAAATAGGTTTCAACAAATTGTGGAAAAAAAATATTTGTACTTCCATTCCTCTCTGACCCGGCCTTTTCGATGTCCCAAGTTAGTGTGAATTCGATGTTTTCTTCTTTCAGAAACCATTTGTATTTTGAGAGTTGGTTTTGTTCCGGTAGCTTTCATGCTCAAAGGATTTGATGTGGTTAATATCAATCTTGAAAGGTCCCCCCCCCCCCCTGCAAGCCCGAACTGGTGCTTCTCTTCGTTGTCATGTCAGATCGTCGCCTTGTAAACTAGAGTCGTCTGCACTGATTTTTTTTCTTATACAGGGCATTGGGGATTTTTGCCGACAGTGCGTTTTTGCCTTTGACGTTATTTCGGGTTAAAAAGAAAACATCGAATTCACACCAACTTAGGAAATCGAAAAAAAGTCAAATCGAAACCAAAGAAAAGTGGCTTGTGCAATCATAAAAGAGACCGTCTGTAAGGTGTCTAAAATCAACCTGGCTTACACTGCAAAAACTCCGGTGTTAATTTAACACCAGCCTGGAATCTATATATGTCCACACCAGAAAAGTGTTAAACAACACCAGTTTCGTTTTTGGTCTAACACCAGAGAGGTGTTTATACAGCACCAATTAGTATTAAAACAGCATCGGTTTGATTCCAAACTGGTCATGCTGGTGTTGTTTGATTTGGTGGTGTTTGGTGGTGTGGTTTGATTGATTGATTGGTAGATTTATTTATTTATTGATTGATTGATTGAATTGGTTGACTGATAATTGATTGATTGATTCAATGATTAATTGATTGGTTGGTTGATTGATGGTTTAATTGGTTGATTGATGGTTTGATCGATTGATTGATTGATTGATTGATTGATTGGTGGTTTAATTGATTGATTGATTGATAGTTTGATCGATTGATTGATTGATTGATTGTTTGATTGATGGTTTAATTGATTGATTGATGGTTTGATCGATTGATTGATTGATTGATCGATTGATTGATTGATTGATGGTTTAATTGATTGATTGATGGTTTGATCGATTGATTGATTGATTGATTGATTGATGGATTGATACATAGTATGACTTCACTCAAATTTTAACGATCAAATTAACGATCATAATTATGAACCCAAAAGCAATGAGAGTATATTTTATCATTACAATTTTACTGTTTTAATTATAATTCTTTGGCTACCCTGGGTAAAATATATGACTTTCTTATTAGGATTATGACTATTATTTTTTAGCATTGTAATTATTATTTTTGTATTATCATCATTATTATTATTATCATCATTACAATTATCATCATCATCATTATTGTTATTATTATTATCACTAATATTATTATCATCATTATTATTACCAATCGAAAAAATGCAACTTTGTCAAAACATAGACACACATACAATAGGGCCATATCAGTCCCACAGATTGACGAATTTGTGTGCTTCCATGGACATCTGGGGGGCGTTTCATGAAAAGACTTGTCGGACGTTTTATCCGAAAAGTCCCGTTTTATCCGACAGTTACCATAAGAACAATGCCTCCCAGCCAATCAGAATCATGGAAAGATGTCAGATCTGACAACTTGTCGGACAAAAATATTGATGAAACGCTCACCAGGGCTCCGTTTCATAAAGACTTGTAATAATAACAAATGCACAATTTCTATATCGAATTTACTATCAGCCAATCAGATTGAAGGATTTCAGCAGCATTTAACTGATAGTAAATTTGTTATTGCAACATGTTTTATGAAACGGATCCCTGGGTAGCGTTTCATGAAAGGATTTGTCGTACTATTAATCCGACAAGTGCCATTTTATCCGACAGTTACCATAGTACCAAAGCCTCTCAACCAATCAGAATCAAGGACAGATGTCGATCTGACTATACTTGTCGGACAAAAATGATGATGAAACGCTAGCCTGGTCCTCAATTGAATTGTACAATTGAATAATCATAAAATTTCACTGCAATCAAACCGTACAACTCAGCCCCGTACCCATTTGAAGCTTTTGATGTTTCGAGGCTCTGATAGCTGAGTACACTTTGGGTATACACTGTAAAAACGCTGTTTAATGTTTTAAGCACGTTGTTATCGTCACTCTAACAACTATTGCTTAGACTTTTCAAACAACTGTTTAAACTTTGTAAACAAAACTTTTAAACAACTGTTTAAACTTTTCATCCAACTGTTTAATTTGTGTAAACAAGTTGTTTAAAAAAGTTTTAATTATTACAAAAGAAAAGTTAAACAACTTGTTGTTTAGAGTGACGTGCTTAATCAACGTGGGTTCGGCCCGGAAATCCCCCGCCCCCCCCCCCCCCCCGCGCCATGGGGGAGAACAATCAAAGAGTGTTCACGCACTCTTATTACACCTTTTTGCTTTGTCTTTACATGAAGGTAAAAAAAAAAGGTGGAGTACTATCAATCTCATTTCCAATAAAGCCAAGTTTGATGATGCAAGGATATTGTCATATGGTTGATTTAATTTTTATTGCAGACTGTAGACCTCGAAAGATTTCACTCTTTACTACAGACCTACTGGCCAGTTACAAAAGGAAATATACTTTTGTAATGATAATTACCTTTGCTGCCTCTGGATACATCGCTTACTTGTGTTTATTTGTTTATCACTCTAGTCTCGTTATTTTATTATGTTTTCTTATTCTTTTAAATTGTGATCATTCATATACTTGATTATAATTTTTTTATTATTTTCTACAGAAAAAAAGTAACGTGGTCGTACATAATTTTAATGACGTTCACAAATGGAACTTATACCACAGTAGGTCCATGCTTATACATACAATATAAATTGAGGTATGTGATATTTTTTCCATAAGTAAAACAAAGTATTATGTATAACCAAATTGTCATAAACATTATAACAAAATCTGAGTGGATGGAGGGATCCACTAAAAGGCAAATGCTTGTAGAGTGTGGACCCCTCTAAGTAATTATTGTACAATTGCCTACGAAGACGGACACAGAATGGTGAAAGAACAGAGAACAAATTAAAAGAACAAGGAAAATGGGGACTGAACGATCGGAAGTGAAACAAAAACGAAAATAAATAAAACTAATATAAAGCAGGACTTCAGTGCTGTGAAAATGAAGATGATTTAAGCATGCATGAAATGGTGAATTTAATAATGTAATTCAGGGGCGGATCCAGGATTTTTCAAGGGGGAGGGGCACATTTGCTCGGGGAAAATTTGACAAGCAAAAAAAAATGAAAAAAAAAGGTCTTCACTTCCAAAAGAGGCGGGGGCATATTGTGTTTTAACGAATTTTTTTTTTCATTACAAATTGTGCCTCTCAAGGGGGGGGGGGCACGGGCTGGCTGTGCCCCCCCCCCCCTGGATTCACCAGTGATATGACCTGAATGATTTAAGAAAATGATTTTAAGGTTATTTTTAAGAACTCATCGAGGGATGGTTTATTAATGATCTCTTCACTCAGAGAGTTTCAGAATCTTTGGCCATCATACATAAATGTGTTTTTAGCTATAAGTATGTTCTAAAAAGAGGTAAATGAAACTCACGTGAGACAGTCTTGTAGGGTAATGATAGCCTGCGGGCACAGACCCTGATTGAAACTTTGATCAACATGTGTGTCTCCACGCAAAGACTAGCACATACAAAACTTGCTGTTTCAATTCCCGAGAGAGCGAGAGGGCCTTCAGTATACAAGGTATGAGTAGGCTGCACGTTCAGACCCTTAGCTCGAGTGAAGGGTTTGCACAGCAAACTAGGGTACACTGCAAAAACTCCGGTGTTGATTTAACACCAGCCCGGAATCTATATGTGTCCTGTCTAAACCAGAGAAGTATTGAAACAACACCAGGTTGGAACTATGTATATATAGTTTGTTTATAATTAGTATTGAAACTAAGTTTAGGGGCTTGCCTTCTCTACAAGCTTTTGCTTTTCTTGGCAAGTCCCTCCGTTCATTTCTTGTTTCTTTTCATTGATAATATTACTGAAACAAATTGTAGTTTTGTTTAATTTATATTCAACATTTGTAACGAAATTTCATTGATTTGTCTGTATTATCGATTATATTGAATATGTATTATTGTTACTTTGATTATATTTTGAAAAAATTGTTGAACGGAAATAAAATCTAAATCTAATCAAAACTAATGCTGTTTTGATACTAATTGGTGTTGTATAGACACTTATCTGGTGCTGTTAGACAAAAAAAAAAAAATGGTGATGTTTAACACTTTTTTTGGTGTGGAAATGTACAATAGATTCCGGGCTGGACTTTGTTAAATTAACACCGGTGTATTTGCAGTATAATACGATTTTGAGGGAATATTGAATCGAATACGTGAGGAATTAAGTGAATTTTATTTATACAAAAATTGACCTGAGTGAAACAGATTTAGGTCGTTTATTTTTAGCAGCTTGTTCTGACTAGAGTGATCCAGTCGTATCTTTTTTACTGCATACATTCGTAATTCCGAAGCTTCGTTATTCCGAAGGTTCGTATTTCCGAAGGTTCGTAATTCCGAAGGTTCGTTAGTCCGAAAACTAAATGATTAACTAACCTTATTTCGTTTTCGGACTAACGAACCTTCGGAACAACGGACCTTATTTCGTTTTCGGATTAGCGAACCTTCGGAACATCGAACCTTATTTCGTATTCGGATTACCGAACCTTCGGAATAACGCCACAAATGTTCGGATTAACGAACCCTTTTACGTTTTCGGATTAACGAACATCGAGGTATAGGCAATTTGCGTGTTTCGGAATTATGAACCTTCGGAATTACGAAGTGTAACCCTTTTTAAGTAGGCCTTCTTTATATTATTTTGTTTGTCAATCACATTTGTTATAGGTCCTACCGTTATGATAAATCGTCCTCTTAGTTTTTTATTTTTATTCTGGATGCCCTCTACTGGTTTTGGGGTCATATTCCGATAGTGAAAATTAATATACTGAGAGGAGAGATCAGTTCGGAAAACGTCAGTGGATAAACTTTATGAAGTCGATATTGTAGTGTAATTATAGCGCCATCTATCTGTGAGCAAAGAATATGAATTGTGGCGTGCGCCTGTAATCCAAGCTGTGTGGGGAAGTTACAAATTGATGCAGAGGTTCGAGGTTCGAGCCCCGGTCACGTCTTTCGGATGGTGACGTTAAAGGTCGGTCCCAGACGTAAATAATCATATCTGATTGATACACGTCTGACAAAAACTCAAATACACACACACACAAAACCTTATTGAGAAGCTGCCCCCAATCCTTTAATAGTATTGCTTTGTTTTTTTCTTCTTCTTCTTCGTCTTCTTCTGATAAAGTACAGTTCATCGACAATTGATAATTATTCATTCATTTTCCAATTATCTTTCATGGATATGACTTTTTTATATGAAAAAAAAATGCTTCGTGGTATAGTTTTTTTTTTTTTTTTTGGTGCAAATATTTCCCCCTCTTTTTAATCATCTTTCTTCTCTGCCAAATGCATAGTACAAAAGCATTTATTCTTAGGAAATGTATAAGGTCAAGGCCTTCTAGACTTTGTTTTTATGGATAAGCTAAAAACAAATAGTAATTCAGTAATTGATTTTGAAATTCCATATTACCATCAATAACTTTAGTATTTCCAGCTCTCTCTCTCTATATTTTTTTCATTCCAGATAGCTTCACAAAGGACATGAAATATGTGATTTTAGTATTTTTTGCCCACTTTCCCGAATTGCCCTCCTTCACTAAGGCTGTTCCGTTCGATCCACCCCATCCCCTTCATCCACGTTCGTTCTCAAGATAGGCCACCTCATTCCTCCGCTGAAAAAAAAAAAAAAAAACACGTTCCATTTCATATAAGGCACTCTAAAAACAGAGAGTAAAATTTACCCAATATTGGGTGAAAGAGGAACGGTTACACCTCGTATTTCGGAAGGTTCGTAATTCCGAAGGTTCGTAATTCCAAAACACGTAAATTGCCTATACCTCGATGTTCGTTAATCCGAAAATGTAAAAGGGTTCGTTAATCCGAACATTTTGTGGCGTTATTCCGAAGGTTCGTTATTCCGAAGGTTCAATAATCCGAAAACGAAATAAGGTTCGATGTTCTGAAGGTTCGTTAATCCGAAGACGAAATAAGGTTCGTTGTTCCAAAGGTTCGTTAATCCAAAAAAAAATAAGGTACGTTGTTCCGAAGGTTCGTTATTCCGAAGGTTCTTTATTCCGAAGGTTCGTAATTCCAAAACACGTAAATTGCCTATACCTCGATGTTCGTTAATCCAAAAATGTAAAAGGGTTCGTTAATCCGAACATTTGTGGCGTTATTCCGAAGGTTCGTTATTCCGAAGGTTCAATAACCCGAAAACGAAATAAGGTTCGATGTTCCGAAGGTTCGTTAATCCGAAGACGAAATAAGGTTCGTTGTTCCGAAGGTTCGTTAATCAAAAAAAAAACTAAGGTTCGTTGTTCCGAAGGTTCGTTATTCCGAAAACGGAATAAGGTTCGTTAATCATTTCGTTTTCGGACTAACGAAACTTCGGAATTACGAACCTCATTTCGTTTTCGGATTGACGAACCTTCGGAATTACGAACCTTATTTCGTTTTCGGACTACGAACCTTCGGAATTACGAACCTCATTTCGTTTTCGGACTAACGAACCGTCGGAATTACGAACCTTCGGAAATACGAACCTTCGGAATAACGAACCTTCGGAATAACGAAGCTTCGGAATTACGAATGTATGCGAAGAGGAACATGCATGTTTAATGGGTAACTTTTTCCCCCTCCATATTAGGCAAAGTGCGTGTTTGAAGGGTAAATCTCATTGCGTCAAATTTACAAAATATTTGGTCTCATTTTACCCAACAAACATGCATGTTTCCATTTTATCCAATATTGGGTAAACCTTTTTTTAGAATGTACCGGGGGTCGTTTTAGCACAAAATATGATTGTCAGCTTTGTTCCATTCGGCGCAATCTTTGGTTTTGATTGGCCCACGTCATCCTACAAGAAATACTCGTGGGTCCCGTCCATAGAGATGTAGTCCCGTCTTACAAAGAGTTGCGATCGATCCCATCAACCACAACTATGGAAAGCCAGCAATGCAAACATATAAAATGTGTCTTTGTTCAAAATATATTTTTCAGATTATTATGTATATTCAATATTCATATACATCCGTTGTTTTCTTGTAAATTCAAGTGTGCTTCTTTTTATTTACAAAGGACATTGTACAAATCTACTGTAGTAGAAATTATGACATTGAAGAATTTCCATATTAGGCCTATAGCTGAAGTTTATCGGATCAATCGTAACTCTTTGTAAGACAGGGCCCCGAAAGACACTTCGCTTCACCTATTTAGGTAATTGATAAAAAAAATCAAAATCATGAATTTAAGGGAGGTGCGGTGTCATGAAAGTAATTAGAATACAATTTGAATGTCTGTTCTTCCCATTCGGTGAATTTGGTTTGGATTGGCTGAGATCGACGCAATGGTCTCTGATTGTTACTTTGGTAACGGTCAGAGAATGACAACGAAATACAGGCTATCTTAACGCCAATTGCCAATTCGTCTATTGCGGATCGTCCACTCTTCACTTGGTGTACTTTCATTCAGTCTAATGTCATTCCTTCCATCAATATTTCATCTAAATAACAGTCATTGGTCCAATAACCATTTGGTCCAATAATCAATTCGTCTATGACCATCCCGTCTAATAACCCGTTCGTCTGACACCCATTCACCCCCCCCCCTTCATTTCGCTCAATAACACTTATAGCCCAATTAGACCAAATGGTATATAGACTAAATTGCTATTGGACCAACTGGTTATCAGATAAATCGGTGAGTGGATGAAATGGCAATTAGACCATGTGGATATTGGACGAACTGATGGTAGACCCAATGATAGTAGATGAGTTGGTAATTGGACGAATTAGCATTGGACTAATTGAAAATACACCATATTTACTGGCAACTTCCATCAAGCCGTCTCCTGTTAGAGGCCTAGTCTGCTGTGCAGACCCTTTACTCGAGTTAAGTGGGTAGAATGTGCAGCCTGCAAAGACTTGTGTATCAGTGAAGGCCTCTTATGTGTTAGTCTTGTGCGAAAACCCACTTGCTGACCAAAGTTTAGATTAGGGGCTATGTCTGCAGACTAATCTCCAGGTGTGATAAGGGGACATTAATATGACTTAGGGAAAATTGCTCTGAGAGAAAGTGAAAATTGAATAGGCAAAAATAAGAACACTTATTATATTGTGAAGTGGATGTTTACAATGAAGAACAGGGGCCCGTCTCACAAAGAGTTGCGATTGATCCGATCATTCACAAATCAGATAATTGTTTTTGTAATTCAAAAGAAGCGTACACCCTGACTGCTGAACCTGAAAGTCCTAAAAAGATACCACGTCCTCAATAAAAAGTTAGCGGTACACATCACACTTGGCTCCCCATACTTAAAAAGTTTTAACCAAAAAAAAAAAAAAAAAAAAAAAAAAAAAAAAAAAAATCTTTTTCCGAGATGCTTCTAGGCCTATCTGCCTATAGTAAAAGTGCCTGGGAGCTGGGATTGATTTTTAAAAGAGGCGTGCTAGTTTGCTAAAAACAAAAATAAATTAACAAATAGTAGAGATAAAATTTAAAAAAAATAGGAAAAAAGTTTTCACTACCAAATGAATTGGATTTGGATAAAAAACATTAAAAA
Organism: Lytechinus pictus; assembly: GCF_037042905.1. Taxonomy (NCBI): domain Eukaryota; kingdom Metazoa; phylum Echinodermata; class Echinoidea; order Temnopleuroida; family Toxopneustidae; genus Lytechinus; species Lytechinus pictus. The sequence goes on along the minus strand of NC_087250.1, from coordinate 18,989,118 downwards.
TGACAATCACTATTTTATAATCTTGGGGTTTTCCCGGCACACCCCCGCTTCAACCATCAGCCTGTAAGGAGTCCCCCATCCCCGAAAATTTCCTAATCACAATCGGGTATCCAAATTCAATATCTCTTATTCCTGGCATAACTTGAGTTTAGTTTGACAAATTGTATGTAATCTCTAATCAATAGATCACTCTCAAGGACGGTGAAGTCACATTCATTGTTGCAAATAAGTTTATATACCTAATTGTAATGATAGTGCATGGAAGAATAGGCCAACCGCCCAATTAACTCGGCTTAAAAACCTAACAAAGATTTAACAGACCATAAACAAGGTCATCTTTCAAAATGTTACAAATCGCTTTTGAAAAGGACTCCCTCTATAGGCGTAATCCAGACCAACTGGGCGTTGTGGGGCACACATGAGTATTACAGACCCCCATTCACTCACGTGTTATATCATAGCTCATCAAAAAATCATTAAAAATCAATCCCTCGATATATTTGGCTTTAATTCACTGACATTAATCACAATTAACAGTACATTAAGACTTGATATGTTAATCAGGTACTTGCCCAGCTCAATCAAAAGTTAAATGGCCTGAAATAAGACTAACCATAATTTCGGCCAGTTCATTGCCAGAAAACCAGAACTGCATTGTGGGTAATAATAATTAAAATGAAATACAAAAATGCAGTCTAGCCTCCCCAAACGCCTTAATTATGAAAGAGTATGAACATAGCATTATCTCTATCGTTTTTCTTTTGATATACAAACATTTGATCTATTTTTAATGAATTATTTTAATCAATAAAGTCATGTGATCTTTACTTACGCCTGTCCGGCATGCTTTGCGCGCAGATGAATTACACGCGTGTGCCCTATACTGAGGGTCAAATGACAAAAAGTCAAAAATTTTGGTCTCAAAAGAAAGAGTGGGTTCTCCTGAAGAGATTGATACCTTGCATTCAATATCTAATCTGACTAAACGTATTAAAAGAAAAGAAAACGTCTCATTAGACACCCCTCATTTTAATGTAAAAATGCAATGTTCCATTCATATATTTTGTGCGCTTCCTATGGTATTGCAGCTACAAGTTCTACTTGCTTGATGTCCATCAATGGGCTAAATATGTATTGTGTGGATTTACAACTTCTTGTTTACATGTTTATTTTGGTCGAGGTGATTTATTACCTTTGTATTCGCATAAAAATAAACAAAGTAAAGAAAAGAAAATTGATAGCAAGCAAAGAATGTAAGCATTTCTTTTGCTCATTTCGCCTCTCTTCCTCATTATAACCGTTAATTTGGAGGAAGAATGGGGGGGGGGTGCTATAGGGATCAACCCCGCCATGCTTACAAGCCAGGAGGATGGGGTATGTACCCCGACTCAGTTCCACCCCCAACCCCCCCCCCCCCGCCTGTAGCTTTCAACGGAGTGAATAGTATTCAATTGCGCAATGATGTATAACACCTGACTGAGACAAGTTTATGTATTTTAATGTTTTGTTCATCTTTCTTTCTCTGCGTGCTCTAAATATTGAAAATAGGAATCCTGATGATAATTAGAAGTTATTTATCATTTTGAAATCCCTACTTATTTCATTTCACACTCTCAAACCAACGTGATCTCCTATTGGCAGTAGAAACTCGCATTTCTGCATAATAAATGATAAAAAGCATTGAATATACATTTGAAAGCGTCATTTCAGCATCGTAAGCGATAAATGCACTATATGCCGAGTTACATACTTATCAACTGTTGTTAAACATAACCTATCACTTTGCATAAAACTGTTTGAAGCTTTCTCACCACCGATTTCTAGCAGACGACGCCCAGCCATAGCAACGACAGTGTAGAAGTGTAGTCGCGATATAGGGCACACATGAGTATTACAGACCCCCATTCACTCACGTGTTATATCATAGCTCATCAAAAAATCATTAAAAATCAATCCCTCGATATATTTGGCTTTAATTCACTGACATTAATCACAATTAACAGTACATTAAGACTTGATATGTTAATCAGGTACTTGCCCAGCTCAATCAAAAGTTAAATGGCCTGAAATAAGACTAACCATAATTTCGGCCAGTTCATTGCCAGAAAACCAGAACTGCATTGTGGGTAATAATAATTAAAATGAAATACAAAAATGCAGTCTAGCCTCCCCAAACGCCTTAATTATGAAAGAGTATGAACATAGCATTATCTCTATCGTTTTTCTTTTGATATACAAACATTTGATCTATTTTTAATGAATTATTTTAATCAATAAAATGCATGTGATCTTTACTTACGCCTGTCCGGCATGCTTTGCGCGCAGATGAATTACACGCGTGTGCCCTGTGGCGTACCCGCGTGCGCCTGTAATCCAAGCTATGTGGGGAAGTTACAAATTGATGCAGAGATTCGAGGTTCGATCCCTGGTCACGTCTTTCGGATGGTGACGTTAAAGGTCGGTCCCAGACGTAAATAATCATATCTGATTGATACACGTCTGACAAAACTCAAATACACACACACACACACCCTCACACATTTCAGCAGCCGATGACTCATAAGGACACCGGCGTAAAAGTGAGAGATCAGTGGCGTAAATCCACTCTGAGGAGGGGGGGGGGGGGATGATTGACTTTTTTGACGATTTTATTTTCTGTCGATCTCACACATAGGTATAAGCACACACTCTCACTGACCCCCACAGACCCACTTACACACATTTTAATATTTATTTTGCGAGCAAGTGAGCCAAAAGTAACAATTTTTTTAGTTTTTAATCGCATTTTCGAACAGAAATTATAAAATATGAGCGAGCAAAGCGAGCAAGCCAAAAATAACAACTTTTTTGGTTTTCAATATCGCATTTTCAAATAGAAATTCTAAAATATGATGGTTGTTTAATACAGATATTCAAAGATTTTACCAACGGATTAATTAAAATATATTTTCTTTCTTAAAAAGTGTGTGGGGGATATTTGTACACGCCACCCCCCCCCCTTCTTCAAAAAGTGGGGGAGGGATATATCCCCCCGCCCCCCGGGATTTACTACGCCAATGCATAACTTGGTACTTGATAAGTTGATGAAGAAAAGTTTGGTATGTGTACATGAAGTATCAGTCTTAGTTTGATCTTTTTTGCAAAATTCTGATGAATTAATCGTGATTTTTTATGTCTCTGCATGAGTATAATATAGGCCTCCGTACCCTTTAAAGGTATTGTTTAACTTTGTGAGCAGCCGATTTAAAAAATTCTCAAACCAAGATGAAACATGTGTACAAGTGCATGTATTAGAACTAATAAACCCTGAAAACAACCATTATTGAGAATGAAAAGCTAAAACTGCAAGGCAAACCCCGACAGCTGTTTAAAATAATCATAAATTGATAATAATAATAAATAGATATCAAACATATCCATTGAAATTAATGTATAAGAACTACGAATTATATTATTTGCCTGATAATAAGGCCAGTCAGGGGCCATCGCAAGTTTTGGGAGGGGGCGGGGTGACCTTGAAAACAACTATCACAATCAAATGGTAGTCTTTAATTAGACTTTTACTTCACATTTATTCCCAAAAAGTGTGTGAGTGTGTGAATTGGAGAGCTGATGCTGGACGAAGCCCGTCCCTGCATGGTTTTATGCCCCTATAAGATTTGAATCTAAAACATTTAAGATTAAAAAAATAATGAATCTGTAACAATTCAATTTGATATATTTTTGATATATTGCTCAAGTCGCTATGGATTTGATTCATTCCCATGTGTCTTAAAGTGTCTAAGAAGAGTTGCACGTAGAATAGAATAATATGATAAATATGAAGTGCCTATTGGAATATTACTTGTATTTTATTTAATGTTTGATTCATATTCACAGTTACTTTCATATTTATCCGCTTACTATAATCATATCACGTGATATAGGCAGCTGTCTCGTTGGTTCAAACCAAAACTATCCACATTGTGATCTCCATAGCAACGCATCACAGATGATATTTTTCGATGCAGCTAGGCAACTTAAGACGGACCGAACACTGGGAGGCAGGCATTTCCGCTTCGCTGGCTACGGCGCGCCCGAGAGACAGGGGTCGGCGACAAGATTGCGGAGGCCCAGTGCGGGGGCGACGTCTAGACCCACCCCTCCCCCATTTTTTCGATCATAGAATTTGATTGTGTGCTTTTTTTTCATTTTTTTTTAGTTGGAGGAAGGTATGCCTGCAGGGTATACAAGCGCTTTCAGATGTTTTTTTTTTTTCAAACATACGTTCAAAGTCTCTAAATTTTGAGAAAAACGCCTGGAGAGAGTAATAATACAAACCCATTTCCTGATAACCATTTTATGCAGTCCTACCTCAAGTAACCTCATCAAAGCCCTCATCTACATACTCCCATCAGACCCCGAAGCATGTTTAGGTTAAACATTCTCAAGCATTTTAAAATATGATTTTTTTCTTGCTCGGTCGCTATGCTCTCTCGCATGATATTAGAAATATCTTTGTACAGGGGGTGGGGGGTCAGCTGCTTGGTCAGTATAAGGCTACCAACAACAGGCCATTTTCATTGTATTAGAATAAACCAATGTCGAAAATTTCTTCTTCATTTCTGTAAACAGTGATGTACAGACAGGGGGGAGGGGGCTTGGGGGCTCTTGCCCCTCCAATTTTTTCACGACCAGGAAAAAAGGAGAAGGGTGAAATATGATATTATTTTCTGAAAATGACGTCAAAATCTATTGAAAAAATGGGATTTTTGTAATAAAATGTCAATTTTTGTTCCCTCACTTCGCTTTCTCTCAACTTAAAAAAAAAATTTACGCCACGCCATGGGTGGATATCCAAGGGGGATGTGTCCCCCCTACCCAATAGTAGGGGGACACAATATCAAATGTCCCCCTACTATTTTTGGTGTTTTATTACATGCATTCAAAATCGAAATAAAACATGTATTTTGGACGAGATGAACTTACTTTTTGTTGGTGGTAACCTTTTTATATATTTTTAATTGCTTGTCAAATTTTCCAGCCCCTGGTCCCCCTACATGTACCTTTGGAGAGAGATTTCCGCCCTTGCGCCATATGGCCCCTTCAATTTTTCTCAATTTTTTTTTGGCTCGATCATTATTACACCACTGTCTGTACATAAATAAATAGATTAATGAATGAATGAATTCTAATACTCGGAGTGTTTATGATGACTCTGTCTTCTTTGGTTTACGGGGGCTGGCTTTTATTGCAGAATATTCTATTTTTGCCCTAACCCAGGCCCTCAACTTGGAAAAAAGGGCGTTCCTGGACTGACAAAATTATCACTCATTGAAAGCCCTCCGTCCACGCGTTCTGCGATGTGTTGGTATGCTAAAACGTGTACGCCCATAATAGTTTGTTTGGCTTTTCGAGGTCATGTGATCAGTATATACTGTACATTGCCCATTGCATCCAACAACACACAAGGAACCCATTTATATTACGTACAACAAAGGTAATTGATTGGCAAGCGTGCGGTAAACGTACATGCAATTTCTGTGTACGGGACTGAGGCACCTGATCTAAACGGAGAAGTTGCGAAGGATCACTAAGCGGGTCTGCGACATTTCCACCTCATTTTTCGCTATTGCTTTTTGGCGAAAGAGGAAACAAAGTGTACTTCGTGTGGAAAAATATCACAGGATTCTCTCTAGGTGGAATATAGGAGGTGTCATTTTGAGAATTTCGTCGGAAAGTTGATCGAAGAAGGGGATCTCGAACGCGAAACTGAAACAAGCTGAAACCATGGATCCGCCCGGGAAGCCGAGGTTATGTGCGTTGGAACGCGGGACCGACGGGTACGGCTTCAATCTGCATGGGGAAAAGGGACAACATGGGCAGTATATACGTGCAGTTGATGAGGGTAAGTAAATTGTGATTATTGTGAAAATGAATTGTGGGACAAGTGACTGCACTGTTTGCCAAAGTTTGAAGTGGAAGTTATGAAAGTAATGAAGCAAATACCAAGGGCAAGCCAAGGCCAGCAGAGACAGAGTCGAGAGTCAAGTCAGACTCTGATCAGAATTTTATCATATTTTCTTTATTTGGAACAGGATAGCTTGTGTGAAAACAGAAAAATCAAAGTAACAAATCAACGAAAGTTCGAGAAAAATCGGACAAATAATGAGAAAGTTATGAGCATTTGAATATAGCGATCACTAATGCTATGGAGATCCTCGCATTGGCAATGCGACAAAGATGTGTGATGTCACTCATGAACAACTCTCCCCATTACTTTAGTATATATTTCACTTAAACTGCCTCTTTTATCACATCTATCAGTGGATCATGTGTTCTTTCTACAGGAGGGCATGTAATACAGATTTTTAAAGAATACATCATGGATAAAGAGTTTGTATCACCATTAGAAAAAGCAAAAAGATACATTTTGGGGGTATTTTATAGTCCATCATACTCATAGGGAAAGTTGTTCACATGTGACATCACACATCCTTGATGCATTGCCAATAGGAGGATCTCCATAGCATTAGTGATTGTAATATTCAAATGCTCATAACTTTCTCATTATTTGTCCGATTTTTCTCAAACTTTCTTAGTTCTTATTCTTTGATTTTTCTGTTTCGACACAAGCCTACTTGTTCCAAAGGTTTCATTCCCCTTTAAACTTATGAAGGGAGGGCGAGGCGAAGGGGAGATACATGTTCTTTAGATTAGAGAAGGGCAAGAGAGATTGGAAGGGGGGGGGGTTGTTGGTGAAGCAAGGGGTATTGTATTGCAGATATTCAGGGAGTCCTTTATAGACTAACGTGACTAAATTCATGTTAATTAATAGCTAGTCAACAACTTTATTTAATGAGTTATCTTTGCAAGAGGGTGTATCCAGGAGGCTCCTAGAGAGTAAAAATCATACTAACGTGTGCTTACTCTCCACGGAGCCAGGTATTGCGTCCCATTCATGTGCGTGTACCGTGAAAAAAATTAAATTTTCGCCCCCAAGATTTCTACTTTCCTTCTAAAAGATCTAGCCCTAAGTTATAAAATGGGATACAACTTCATTTCCGACATTTATACGACATTGATTTCATTTTTAAACAAGAATTCATTTAAAAAACAAGAAAAATATTATGAAAAGACAGGGAAAACCTGCCGCGATGTTTACGTCACCATCTTGTTTCTTTTTGTTCTTTGCCAAGCTACATGACGCATACATGTACCTCCGATATGCAAAAATTATTTATACAAGATTTATTCATAGATCACCCAAAAAATGCTTCTTCTACATGTATGTAATTTCTTCATCAATTTCAATTCTGTTTCCTCATTTTATGTGACCAATATAATTCACTACATTGTCAACTGGGCTGAAATTAAAATTGTGTTAAATTTTGATGCGAGATGCCGGATGAGCTCCACATCATTGATGTGCTAGTTTTGAGATGCTAGAGCCATTATTATAATTTTCGAAAGAGAAGAAAATATCATTTAGTAATAGTTTGATATATTTTTTAATGGTCATGCTGGACCAGTAAATATGGCTTTTTCTGAAAAGTTACAGGCCCAACAGCAAGTTTTTACCGGTACGTTATGGAACCGTTGGACTGGTGTCAGTGTCGCGCTGAAACGGATAACGGATAATCACTGCCTCAAAATGTGATTGAATTTTTGTTGTAAACTCAGATCTTATGATAATGATATATTGATAAATATGGATCTACTTTTTTTTATGGATTCATTGTTTACTTTTATAGTCATCTGGATGTGAGAGTTCAGAATCAGATGTTTAGCTGATTTCAGATTTTGTTGGTTTTGATTTTCAGCTTATTTTTGGCTTTCCTCTCTACAAAAGTATAGGAGCTCTTTCTATTTCAGACATTTTTTTTAACACTCTCCAGCTTTTTTTCAGATCTTTTTATTTGTGACCACTCACACCCCTGAGTCGGCCCACCTTTGCGCTTTGAAACACCCATAAAGGGCACCCTATAAATGTTAGCATTATTATCTATTATTACAATGTACAGTAGGGAATGCAATCTTCTATTATACCATGGAGCTACATGTACATGTACATGTATTAACAGTCGCATAGCTCCATGATTATACAAACATTAACAAGCCTATGTATGTACGTACATGTACATGTTCATGTAGGAGCTTTGTTGTTGGCAAGCTAAAACCTGCACTGAATTTGAAAGATCAACCAAAATGACCCAATATCATACTCTGTAGATACATGTATAATATTATTTTTTATCATATCATACACTGTACATGTACATATTACTTTTTAATCTTAAAGGTCCACCCCAGAAAAATGTTAATTTGAAGTCAAACAAGCATAATGCTGAAAATTTCATCAAAATCAGATGTAAAATAAGAAAGATATGACATTTTAAAGTTTCACTAATTTTTCACAAAACTGATATGCATTACATGTAATTCAGTCGCATGCAAATGAGACAGTCGATGATGTCCTTCGCTCACTATTTTTTTATTTTTTTATTGTTTGAATCATTCAATATTTCATTTTTTGCATTTCATAATAAGGACCAACTTGACCAAACCATATATTATTAAACAATGCTAGTTCCACAGGTTCAGGGAGGAATATATCATTGTTTCACTTGACAATGAGGAGAAAATTAGAATATTTCATAAGATAAAAAAGAAACAGTGAGTGGATGACATCATCAGTCCCTCATTTGCATACATTGTACATGTACATGTACCGACCAAGATTGTTTTGTAAAATTAAGCAAAACTTTAAAATGTCATAACTTTCTTATTTTAAAACCGATTTTGATGAAATTTTCAGTTTTATGCTTGTATACATGTAACTGTTTTGTGAAATTAAGTAACTTTATGTTGGGGTGGACTTGTCCTTTAAGTATGTAATGTAGATGTAGGCCTACAGTACATGTCTGTAAATGATTAGCATGTGCTTCAACTATAGTTGAAAGGGAAATCATGTTAGTTAATAATAAAGGCAGATTCTGAGCAATACATGTACACATGTTTAAAGAGAAATTCCAGTAGTTGCAGTAAACACTGATTTCATTAGAAAGTCTGTAAAACCAGGCTTAATTGTCAGTATATCATCGAGGATCTAGATCTGGTACAGTTACATAAACTGAACTTTGTGAAATCTTGAAATCTACGCTGAAAAATGTTCAGACTGAACTTCCCCCAACACAGATAAGCGCACGTGGGACAGTGTATAATTATTGCTTTGAGCGTCGGGCCCGACGCTCTACCCGAATCCTGTGCTTATTTGCTGATTTCTCAGCAATTACACAATTTCTTCCAGAATCTTTTGGCACATGCGTTTTATTTAAATACAAACAGACACTTTGGTGGTCATTTCATTGGATTCTGTATGAACTCATTTTGATATCGTTACCAAAAGTAGCATTTACCTTTAAACATGTGTACATGTATAATGCTTAGAGTCTGCCTTTATTATTAACTAACATGATTTCCCTTACAATTATAGTTGAAGCACATGCTAATCATTTACAGACATACATTGTAGGCCTACAGCTACATTTCTCTTTAATCAGAATACTTGAAATGATCACCAAACCGAAACCGAATTAGAGACCATGATAGTCCTGAAGAGAGCTTGATTTGTTTAGAAAACTGGTAAGTGGTACTTAGTTTTGAAATTCATACAATAATGGATATTGAAGCCTGGCCAGAAATGAAATGTAATGGACATGTATCATTTCAACATAAGGGCTTCCTATTACTGTACATAGACACATGATTGTAGTACAGTACCTACATGTATTTTACGTGTATGTACATGTACGTGGTATTGCTGTACAAGTATAATTCAAACTCAATTAAGCATATATAGCCTTTATTATAGGGGGAGTTCCCTATTTATTGTATTGGTGCTTCCCACTAGTTCTATAGATCTATACGGACTCCATGGATCTTTCAAATCAGGGATCACACTACTGTTTATGTGAAAGTCTAAAGTCTGGCTTTGGTCCTGGAATGGATATGTCATTCAGAATATAATCTCCATTTAAAGCTAAATGAAAGTAGTTGCAGTAAAACAGTAATTTTGTGAGAAAGTCTGTAAAACCAAGGTTAAGTATGACTATAATCATCGTGGATCTAGATCTGGTACAGTTACATAAACTGAACTTTGTGAAATCATAAAATCTAAGCTGAAATACGATCACACTGAAGATCGCCAACAAAGATACATGTAGGCACACGTTGGACAGTGTATTATTATTGCTGGTATAAAGACCCGACAGATGACCGAATCCGCGCTTATTTTGCTTATTTCTCAGCAATTACACAATTTCCTCCAGAATCCTTTGGCACATATTTTTTATTCATGAATACAAACAGACACTTGAGTGGTCATTATATTAGATTCTGTAAATGTAATAAGTCATTTTGAGATCGTTACAGAACTGGAATTTACCTTTAAAGCCCAATTCTCCATGATCCTAACGTACATGTATGAGGAAACTGTAGTTTTTAGAATAGTGTAATGTACATGTATGCAGGCCGACTTGTACTGATATTACATTGTATGTACAGTGTATGTCTTTAATTTACATGTAACCAGGCCTTTTATACTGAAATGACCATACATCAGGGGTGTCAGAGTTCAGATTTTTATCTGATTTCAGATTTTTTTTTTTCAGCTTAATTTCAGCTTATTTTTGGCCTTCCTCTGTACAAAAAGTATGGTCCGCTCTTTCTATTTCAGACTTTTTCAACACTCTTCAGCTTTTTTCAGATCTTTTTATTTGTGACCACTCACACCCCTGATACATGTAATTCTGAGTCTGTTTTATATTGATTCTTCAGCAATTTGTATGGGGGGGGGGTAGGGGGTGATGTATGTAGTTCTAGATCACAGCCCATTTGCTGAGAATAAGGCGCCTTAATATGTACATGTACATGTATGTTTTTAAAGGTTCCGTTTTTTTGTCTCACCTGCATAGCAGAGTGAGACTATAGGCGCCGCTTTTCCGACGGCGACGGCGACGGCGGCGGCGGCGTCAACACCAAATCTTAACCTGAGGTTAAGTTTTTGAAATGACAGCATAACTTAGAAAGTATATGGACCTAGTTCATGAAACTTGGACATAAGGTTAATCAAGTATTACTGAACATCCTGCCTGAGTTTCATGTCACATGACCAAGGTCAAAGGTCATTTAGGGTCAATGAACTTAGACCATGTTGGGGGAATCAACATCAAAATCTTAACCTAAGGTTAAGTTTTTGAAATGTCATCATAACTTAGAAAATATATGGACCTAGTTCATGAAACTTATACATAAGGTTAATCAAGTATCACTGAACATCCTGCATGAGTTTCACATCACATGACCAAGGTCAAAGGTCATTTAGGGTCAATGAACTTTGGCCGAATTGGGGGTATCTGTTGAATTACCATCATAACTTTGAAAGTTTATGGATCTGATTCATGAAACTTGGACATAATAGTAATCAAGTATTACTGAACATCCTGTGCAAATTTCAGGTCACATGATCAAGGTCAAAGGTCATTTAGGGTCAATGAACTTTGGCCAAATTGGGGTATTTGTTGAATTACAGCCATAAATTTGAAAGTGTGTTGGTCTAGTTCATAAAACTTGGACATAATAGTAATCAAGTATCACTGAACATCCTGTGCGAGTTTCAGGTCACATGATCAAGGTCAAAGGTCATGTAAGGTCAAAGAACTTTGGCCACGTTGGGGGTATTTGTTGAATTGCCATCATATCTCTATAAGTGTATTGGTCTAGTTCATAAAACGTGGAAATTAGAGTAACCAAGTATCACTGAACATCTTGTGCGAGTTATAGTAGTTTTCAAAATCAGCACTGCTGCTATATTGAATCGCGTGATGCAGGTGAGACGGCCAGAGGCATTCCACTTGTTTTACTGATAATTGATTACTGGGACTTTTCCAGGATTGTGAAATATAGAAGTGTATAAATAAATAAATGAATAAATCTCGACCAAATCTCAGATTAAATAAAAGAAACAGAAACAAAAGCAAAACAAAACAAACATTTGCACCTCCATAGACCATGGACCTAATAGGTCCATGCATAGACCAACCCACTACTGGTAGGCCATTACAGAGTAGGCTTTCATTATTTTCTCTTTAAAGGTACAAAACATAAATTATAGATTAGGTCTTTATACTCTATCGTAAAAGCTTTATGGAAACTAAGCTAATCACATACAGCGCTACACATACAATGTGCTGTGTGTTCCCGAGTAGGATTGTATTGCTATTGTATTGCTATTGTCTTCATGAAGGTAATCCCTCTCAGGTTCCAAAATAATCACTTCTTCAAGTGGGACTTTTCAATAGTAGTGTACTACTACCAACTGGGGGTACTATAGTAGTATGACCGACTGGAACATGCTGGTTGATGCTTACATGTATGTAGATGTCTGGGACTCTGAGTTCTACATTTACCTTCATGTTTTGTCTAGTGAAGTTCAGAAAAGTAATGATGCATGTACATGTAGGACCTACAATGTACAATTTTGGGCCTATAATTAGGCAACATCAAAACATTAGTTCTTTTCATGAAGAACTTGTTTTCAAAGTGTGAAATTCCTTTTATGAAGATAGGATTCAGTGAATGAAATAAATGTGTCACAGACTCGAGAGAGTAATTTAATTATTCATGCTGCTGTACATAATAATTATTGCATTATTCATGCCAAATCAGCAGGGGTCCGTTTCATAAAACTTGTTACAATAATAACAAATTTACAATAACAGTTATAAGCTATTGAAATCCTTCAATCTGAATGGCTGATAGTAAATTTGTCATGGAAATTGTGCATTTGTTATTATAACAAGTCTGAAACGCCCCAGAACCAACACTAACACTGAGACAGAATGACAGATCTCTATTATGCTTTTCACACTGTCCTTTTTTTTTCTTAACCCCGGGAAATGGGTGGGGCTAAGGGGGGCCTTAGCCCCACCAATTTCCCGGGGTTAAGCTTAGCCCACTTCGTTTTCACACTACGTTTTAGCAAAGTGGGCAAGCACGGTAAATAGTACGGTACTATCTGGCCCTGCAAAAAAGCAGGGTTAGCCGGTTTATTGCGGTGCTAGCACCACAATTGCGGTGCTAAGAGATGCAGTGTGAAACAAAACTGGGCTAAGGAAAAGTGGGGCTAAGCAATAGCCAATCACAGAAGTCAAAATTGCATGTTAATCACGCTCTGTATGGTAAAATCATCAATATTCATGAGCTGTGGGATAGTCCGGGGTTAAGGCGTTAACCCCGGCTAAAGCAGATAGTATTGGGTTAAGAAAGACCGTGTGAATCCAAAAAAAAGATAGTATGGGGTTAAGGAGAGTCCGGGGTTAAGGATAGTCCGGGGTTAAGGATAGTATAGGGTTAAGGAAATGCAATGTGAAAAGCATATATTTGTCATTGCCATTAATAGCCGCCCCTTTCCTTCTCTGAAAGGTAATGCTAAGCTTATTCAAGCATTCCATAACACTTTGTATTCTATTCTCCGTCTGTGATTGTTCAAACAATGTACCTTCAGATCCCATTGTTTGCTATTCTCAGTTTGTGACTGGAAAGTGTATAGTGTAAAAGTACATGGAAATGCCAAACCCTGACTTTATATCCCTTTTTTTGAACTACAGATGAACCCATCTATGATTGTAGCCACCTCACCTGTCTTGAGCGAAACCTGTTTTTAGTGGCCATCAAAATTGTCTTTCATTTGCAAAGGTTTAAAGGGGAAGTTCACCCTGACAAAAAGTTTATTGTAAAAATAGCTGAAAAAAAATAATGAAAAATATTGGCAAATGTTTGAGGAAAATCCATCAAAGAATAAAAAAAGTTATAAGAATTTTGATTATTTTATTTGTGACGTCAAACGCTGGCAGCTTTCCTACAATATCGACTGGTAACAAGGGCTCCTAAATAGAAAATAAAAACAAGTCATCACAAACCATTTAAAATTATGCATTTTATTATACATTCACAAACATATGAGGCAGCTGCTCGTTCATGATGTCACAAATCCAGAACTTCAAAGTCTAATAACTTTCTTAATATTAAATGGATTTTCCTCCAACCTTCACCAATATTTTTGGTTTTTCTGCTATTTTCACAACAAACTTTTGTCAGGGTGAACTTCCCCTTTAATACAGGATGTGTTGACTGCAGGCAGAAAATCATTTTTTTTTGTGTGGGGGCTTCTTTCACAACAGTGTTTAAAGGTCAAGTCCACCCCAGAAAAATGTTTATTTCAATAAAAAGATAAAATTCAAACTAGCAAAACACTGAGAATTTCATCAAAATCGGATGTAAAATAAGAAAGTTATGACATTTTAAAGTTTTGCTTATTTTTCACAAAACAGTGATATGCACAACTCAAATGAGACAGTCGATGATGTCCCTCACTCACTATTTCTTTTGTTTTTTATTGTTTGAATTATACAATATTTCCTTTTTTTTAGATTTGACAATAAGGACCAACTTGACTGAATCATAAAGTGTAAAACAATGCTCATTCCACATGTTCAGGGAGGAATTAATCGTTGTTTCACTTGACAATGAGGAGAAAAATAGAATATTCCCTATTTCATAAAATATAAAAGAAATAGTGAGTGGATGACGTCATCAGTCTCCTCATTTGCATACCCACCATGATGTGCATATTAAACTGTTTTGTGAAATTAAGTACAACTTTAAAATTTCATAACTTTCTTATTTTACATCCGATTTTGATGAATTTTCAGTGTTATGCTAATTGGATTTTTCTCTTTTCATTCAAATCAACTTTTTGTTGGGGTGGACTTGTCCTTAAACAAGTCTGTATAAATTTGCAGCACTGGATACATTAAGGTTTCACATTGCAACAAATGGGATTTTCAGGGTGCTTGTTTTATTTTCAAGGGCTCTTTTGAACATTTCTTTGGCAAAATCTCCCGAGCCCCTGGCCTGTGTATTTTTTCCGCTGGTTTACTTGACTGTCTACACTGCAAATATGCCGGTGTTAATTTAACACCAGCTTGGTATCTTAATCGGTCCACACCAGGGAGGTTTTGAAACAACTCCAGATACGAATCAAACCGATATTGTTTTTTTCTTGTGGTGTTGCTTAAATGCCAAATTGGTGTTAGCCTGATGCCATGAACCGGTGTTGTTTCAACACCTCTCTGATGTGGACCGATATAGATACCAGGCTGGTGTTAAATTAACACTGGCGTTTTTGCAGTGTACAAAGGCCATCCATTTTAATACATTTGGTCCTTTTTTTCTGTTTCCCTTGGATGAACAGGTTTGATTGTATAAAGAAATACTTTTATTTCAATATATTTCTTAAAGTGATGACTCCTGAGAACTGAGAAGACAGAATATCTTCTTTGCTCAAAGTTCAATGTTTAAAGGAGAATGAAACTCTTGGAGCAAGTTAGCTTTTGTGAAAGCAGAAAAATCAAACAATAATATCAACAAAAGTTTGAGTAAAATAGGACTAGCAATAGAAGAGTTATGAGCATTTGAATGTCGAGATCACTAATGCTATGGAGATCCTCCCATTGGCAATGCGACCAAGATCTATGATGTCACAGATGAACAACTCTCCCCTTTTGGACACTGAAAATATACCCCAAAACATCTCTTTTTGCTCATTCTAATCATATGACAAACGATTCATCAATGATATAATGTTGTGAAACCTCTGTACTTGTCCTCTCATAAAGAGAACACCTAACCTTGTGATAGACTCTATAAAAGTGAGAATATAAGTGAAATAAGTACTAAAGTAATGAGGGAGTTGTACGTGTGTGACATCACAGATCTTGGTCGCATTGCCAATGGGAGGATCTACATGGCATTAGTGATCTCAATATTCAAATGCTCATAACTTTCTTATTATTTATTCAATCTTCCTCAAACTTTCAACAATATGTTTCTTTGATTTTTCCCTTTGATATGGATTCAGCTGGTTTCAAGGGTTTCATTCTCCTTTAACCATTTTGAAGTGTGTGGTTTTAATTCATGCATTTTTTTAGAACTTGCTTGATTGTGATAGTATTAAGACAAACTATAGTATGTATAAATGTAGAATGCTATTAAACTAGTGAAATTATATGTGGACATCATCAGGTCCAAAATGTATATTCCAAAACAAATATAAAAAAAGGTTTAAAACAGCAAAACACTTTATAAATAGAAATATTGTCAGACAGACACGCAATATTGAGCTCATACATTGGAGTCCTTGAGAACACTATGCCTTTTCTTTTCTTGGTGTCTATTCCAAATAATTTACCTGCAACAAACAAATATTCTTCATATCAAGTAACATATTACATGTATTATTAGCTTCAACTTATTATTAAGATTGTTGTAATAAATTTCTTGCTGGTACATATATTTCATTATTACTACTGTATTGGATATACATGTAAATTTAACACCTCTCTAGTGTACAGTATTATGACATAAATTGGCCTGTAGGTATAGTGTGATACATTATCTGGGTTTTTTTTCTCTCTCTTTAGAGCTATATTACACATGGTCATTTTCAAATGTGTGTGACACGACAATTGGAGAGAGTTAAGGGCTCATATCTTTAAACTTAAAGGTTATGAATCAATCATGACTACCCTATTATGTACAATGCAGGACTGGCATGGGCCACTACCAGTTTGATTTGAATGCTACAATTTGTTTAGTAGATATGATTGAAAAATGATGCGTGAGTGACACGACAAATTTTGGACATGGGTTTCTGACCATTATCACTTATGATTGGATTCGTGCCCAAGTAGCTGTCCAGGAGTACTGTGAGTACCCATACATGTACGTAAATAGTGAACCTATCTAGCACATATAGTCAGAATCAATCAAACCTTCTCTATGGAAAATGGTGCCCTCCTATATACCGTGAGTGACACGACATCCAAAACGTGAGTGACACGACAAGTGCAAAAATACAACATTTATCTCAACAATGAAAGTATTTTTTGCATGATTTACAAGAGTTTAATCCCATCAACCAAAAAACAAGCTTAATTACATAACACCTGCCTTTTCAAAGTTGATAATGTGTCATCCTAATGATTTATTCTTGGTTTATGGTCATATTTGCCCATCAACTCACATTCCCTATACCATACCGCATTATTGTCACACTCGGGCTTCTACCACTCTCCTCTTTGGAGGAGGAGGCACTTGAAGGAGGTGTTATGTGGTCTTGGCATTGACATCAACTCAAACATTCTTTTTGTGGCCTGATTTCATTCAAAACTTTAACTCTTTATCTGTATTTGACAGTTTACGGGTTTACAATTCAGCATCCACAAATGATGGAATATTTTTTCCTTGTAAGAAAGGTATTCTCAATAGTCACTCGCACCATCTGGCATGGTTTGGTAGCCAATGATGTCATTTATGACTCCTTTTTCTTGAAATATTGGATTACAATATTATCCTCCTTAAATATTTTAGGCCTTGTCCAAATAGGACTTGGCAGCTTCAATGTCTTTTTTTGTACACTGTACCAAACCACAGTTACTTGGCTGCACACTTCAGATAGATAAATCTGTGAGAAACTTTAATAGGGATCAAGTTCAACTCATCAAGCATTGGTTTTCTCCTGAACACTGCTTGTATGTGGACCCCTCCAAAGGCACTGTACCAAAATTCAGAGTTATGATTTTTTTGCAGGAATCTTGCAAGCTGTTTTTCATTGCTAATTATCATATCTGATAATAAACCAAACCACGAGTAATACATGGAAAGCCACAAGGTGAAAGACGCATAGTTAGTACCTGATTCTTGCAAAAAGCCACAGCACAGTATGTTTAGTATTACCTACATGTACAACTTCATATCATTAGCCTTTCCTTTGATGAGCCCTTGGATGTTACACTGAAATTCAATTCAGCATCCCCAACCATCAAATACTCCCCCTATACCTCTATAAATTTTTCCCACGAGGTCCAGCTCAGTTCTAACCAGGGTACCCCCCAAGAAAAATTGATCTACATGAAAACAAGGCAACTCACCAAAGTTGCTTAAATGCAAATTTTTGGTCTTGGTTGGGACTTGTTGGTACCTACCTAATTTACTCTATCAATTTTTGTGTGTAATGCAAATCTGCTCCGAACCCACATTGGCCCGCTCACGGTAGTTTGCTGTGTAGACCCTAGTTCATCACTAGGGGTATGAATGGTGGCCGAACAAAGAATGATTTTGAACCAGGCATGTGCTCTTTAAATCTCAGTGTATTCTCACCTGAGATGTTCTTGCAAAAAATTTGTTTATTTCATGTCCTCGAACACATGCTTTGTGGCAAAAAAGGTTAATTTCAATTAATCAGAAGGAAAGAGGTTTTTCTGATTTTGAAAGAATGTTTGGTGTTCACAGAGATTTCTTCATACTCTTTTCTACCATAAGAATATTTTATCTATTTCTGCAAATTTCAAAATAAGATCCCTGACCTTGTTACAAGTAGCTTTAAACCTTTCTTAATTAGTAAAACAAAGAAATAACATTCCTAAAAAGATAGGTGAATGTTCTGCTCATTTCTGTAAATGGAGACAGGGAATGTTCAAGTCATACCTGACTAACTTGAACCATCGCCAAATCTTTATGCACTATAAATATGTTCATTACTATGTATAGTGGTTTTCTCTTGATATATTCATAATTTTGTGTTGATTGATTATGTTATATTCTTTTATCTCAGTACATCATTAAATATGAATTAGGATCCGAGTCTTCACACGAATGGAAAGTTATCAAGATTTTTGAAACTGAGGAAACCATGGAGAGGAAAGAAAATAGATGAACTCAACGTCAAATTCAATATTTCCATTGATAGGGGTGAAGTTGGGAAAATGGAAAAAAATATTAGCCTTTCATAGGCCTAAATGATGTCAGGAACAACATTTTGACTCCATCCCTGAATTTATCTTGTAAAATGCTTTAAAAATTATTCGATGTCCTTTTTTATACACAAAATGAGACCGTGAGTGACACGACATTTCATGAGTGACACGACATTGTGAGTGACACGACACAACTTTAACAGTTAATTATAGCTTAACCTTAACACTTTGGACCAAGTTACTTTATATACAATAAGGTATGGGAAAACTGTATTTGCTCCTGTACTGGGATAAATTAATTTTCAGAATACACATAACTAGAAAACTTTTTGTCTTTTAAACGTGAGTGACACGACATCCAGTTTTGAAAACTTTAAAGATCTACTTTTTTTCAGAAAAACACTTCAGATAATTTTTTTTTCTTATTTAGGAGTTAGATACAATACAGAACTTGTATCTTACCAACAAATACGCTTCTAATACAAATTTTATATTGTGATAGGCAATATGTGAATTTTAATGCAAAAATCAGCATTTTGTAACATTAAATTTCCCTTGCACTAAATTCACTGTATTTCCAGACAAAATTAATAATTTTATGTAACTGAAATGAAAAAACATACTTTGAGATGTCTAGTTTCAAAAACCATTGAAGCCTACTGATTTTGAGCAAGTTTTAATTTTCACCCCCATGTCCACTTATGTTTGAAAATGACCACATGTAAAGCACATAAATGTATAATTGCTGGTGGTAGTCTGCAGGCACAGTAAGAGTGCGAATTATAATGCAGGGTGTGAATAGTCTGCAAGCACAGACCCTGATTGAAACTTTGATCAACAAGTGTGTCTCCATGCAAAGCCTAGCACATGCGAAACTGTTGTTTCAATTCAGCGAGAGGGCCTCGAGTACACAAGGCATGAGTAGGCTGCACATTCAGACCCTTAACTCAAGTGAAGGGTTTGCACAGCAGACTACATATACAGTAGGGTCTGAAGTACATGTATACACATGTAGGAGACTAGATACACTCATTTACAGTACATGAAAGATAGGTACTGTGGCTACTTTTGACACTCCCACAGAGTTTTGAGTCTTTCCACCCTGCATGTACACGTACATGTAGACATTTTGTTCAAATTTGAGTCTGTGATTGCAGACTAGGCCTACAACCTTCCTGCCTGCTAGTACAGTGTACTGTACAGTATGTCTGCTGATTTGATATTTTTAATGGGTCTGTCACATCTGGGTCCCTTTTCTTAAATTAAAAGGACAAGTCCACCCCAACAAAAAGTTGATTTGAATAAAGAGAGAAAAATCCAACAAGCATAACACTGAAAATTTCATCAAAATCGGATGTAAAATAAGAAAGTTATGACATTTTGAAGTTTCGCTTTATTTCACAAAACATGTACATCCTGGTGGATATGCTAATCATAAATGAGGGGACTGACGACATCACCCACTCACTATTTCTTTTGTATTTCATCATATGAAATATGAAATATTTTGATTTTCGACATGTTTGTACCTGTTTAATTAAACCTAATTTCTTATGATAAAATACAAAAGAACAAGTGGGGATATGACATCATCAGTTGCTCATTGAATATTCATGAAGACACACCGACTTGTAGAACTGTTTCACCAGAATAATGCAAAATTTTAAAATATCATTGTTGTTCCTTGAGTGCAATTTTGATCAAATTTTCAGTGTTTTGTTTGTCTGATTTTTCTGTATCTGTTCAAATCATAGCCTGGAGTACCCCTTTAATGGACAATGAAGCCATGGGAACAGGTTCAGCTTGCGCGAAAACAGAAAAAAATCAAATAAACAAATCAATCAAAATCCAAGAAAAAAAATTGAACAAATTGAACTAAATGGTAAGAAAGTTATGAGCATCAGAAAGTTGAGATCACTTGTGATGTGGACAGTTGTCATCCTCAAATTGGCAATGCAACCAACATGTGCTACATACATCACATGGGGTGTGTTCAATGTCGGTTTCCAAATTTTAACGGCCACATGAAATGTGATTGAAAACGTGATTACAAAATGCAGATATGAGAAACAAAGGATGTATTCAGTATCCACCATTCCCGGTCGTAAAAGTAAACGTCTTTCAAATCATGATTCCGAGAAAAATTTAAACGTAGAAAAAGATGCATTTGTAAACGCGATCAGCTCAAATTTTTACGACCTTGAGCATTGTGAATGCGACATTGAACACAAACGAGTTTTGAAACGTTTTTTAATTTGCTCTCGCAGTGGAAGCCTACATGTACACAAACAGGTGCCAGAACTGACCTTTCTTGTGATGAGTCAAACTGCGCACTAAAGCCACGCTAACGAAAGCGGCAAATTTATTGACGATCAACATACATAAACAGCTTTGTATTTTCCTCCAATAGCTAAAAAAAATGGATTGACAAAAAATAGTGCATTAGATGTTTATTGCTTCAACTTCAAATAATATAAGGGAGACACGTATGAAATAATGATACAAAATATTATTTCATGTACATGTAAGAAGAGTAAAGTAGGGATGTGTGACATCAGCCCACATATTCATGATGACGTGCAGTCATGCATATAACTTTTCTCAAAATATTGCAACTATAAAAATTCAATAAATTTGTTATTTGTAATAAGATTTTTGATGAAATTTTTAGCATATTGCTCTGTGAAGTTTACTCTGTTTATTTAGATCAATATATAAATTTTCAGCCCGGAGTATCCCTTTAATACAGTCCATGTATATTCCATGTGACCTCACCTGACAAAAAGCAGACCTGGATATTATTTGAAGATACCCTAGTTGTAATATCATTAATATTCAAAGACACCTGAGGCTCATAGAGTAGTTGGGGGCTGGTGAAAGGGTATTAACAAACGGAAGAGAATAAAAAAAAGAGACAATGAATGATAAGTAGCCCTTTTTAATAGGATATCACAACATCCCTACATGTAGATCCTTGTTTAATTCTGATTTCGCTCCTGTATTTGACAGTCAATTTCAACTTTTTTCAAACCCATTTTTCTTTTATTTAAAAAATATATATCTCAAAGTGAGTTATAGCAAATTAGCAATACATGTTTAACTAAAAAAAGATGGGGTTTTCAAGTACATACACAAGTAGTGCTAGGGACAAGGATACATACATGTACAGTGGACATGTTTTTTTTTCCGAAGGGAGAGGAACTTTGTATCCAATTCTGAAGGTGGCTTCAATCAAAAGCCCTTTTTACTTTGAGAGGAAGATTTCATGAATGATAATTTGTCTATTGACTATAAGCCAATGAGATGTAAGGAATTCGGTAGCTTATAACAATAACAAATAGCGAAAATCAGCAAAGAGGATCTCCTCAATCCCCATCATCAGTTGATGTGTTTTTTTTTCTCAAAATCTTTCATTTTAACTAATATTTTTCATGAAATTCTCCTTAGAAATGGAAGCAGTCTGGCTAACACCAGCAGATCCATCGCAAGCACCCTATCTCATTACAGAAATATCCCATTTCAATGTTATTATCATAGACGCTGCAGGATGGTCCTAAAAACTCCTAATACCTTGGCTGTCTCATAAGCTTGTCCAGTGCACTGTGAAATCGATGATACGCTGTGGGATGAAAGTGCTTTAAAAGTACCTGTTCACATCTGAAAAAGCATCTGAAAAAGAAGCCTATCAAAATGGTTTATTTCCAATTCGTCCAATTGCCAACTCGTCTATTATCATTTTGTCTATCATCAGTTCGTCTACTCACCACATGGTCTACTTTCATTTTATAGTCTAATGCCATTCCGTCTAATACTCAGTTGGTCCAATAGCCATTTAGTACATTTACCATTTGGTCTAATTAAACTATTAAAGGTTTTAATTGAATGAAAAGAAAATGGGTATTAGACGAAATGGTGATTCAACAAAGTGATGTTGGACCAAATGGTTATTGGACCAAATGGTTGTTACACAAAATATTAATGGACGGAAATGGCATTAGATCTACTGAAGTTGGACCATGTGGTGAGTGGACAAGTTGGCAGTGGACGAATTGGCAATTTACATACATTTGTGTAGCTCATAAAAATAAGCTTTAAGGTAGGATGCTCGTTGTTCACTGTGAAATTGGTGATACCACAGCTCGAGTCTGTTCACATCTGAAATTCAATTCTAATTTAATGAAGGGATATAACTTAAGCATATTATATGAGTATTGGTTTGGGTTGGCTGTCCATTGCACTGTGAAATTGATGAAATTGGTGATACCATGGAAGTAGAAAGAATGGTGATACCATGGCTCAAACAATACCTGTTCACATCTCAAAAGAAATATCAAATTAAGGAAGGAAGACAACTATTTCTATATGTAGGCCTATTATATTAGTATTGGTCGTCCATTTTGCTGTGAAATAGGCATGATGGGGCTGAAAATACAGGTCTGTTCACATCTGAAAACAAACTTTATGCTCAGGGCTAAATATATATGATAGACACGCAGCTTGACATGATGATGGTCATCCGTTGCAATGTGAAATGTTGATACCTTTAGGCTAAAAGTGTGTAGAGGATACCTGTTCACATCTGAAAAGTAAACCGTAAGGAAGGGGCTCAATATAAGTGATATGATTAGAAAAGTTGAGGTTGGCTGTCCATCCAGGATATTATGTTGTTGGCAAAAATCGTGTATGTAGACTGAAATTCTAAAGAATGCCAGTTCACATCTGAAAAACAAACCTATCATTGGGTGAGTTCAATGTTGAAATTGGCTGTCCCGTACTCTGTGAAGAGTTAAGACCAAAGAGCCTAAATCACAAATAGGGCCGACCAGTTTGTATGCACTCTTTCTACTATCATATGCTTTTCACATTGCATTTCCTTAACCCCATACTATCCTTAACGGTTAACCCCGGACTATCCTTAACCCCATACTTTATTGTTTTGGATTCACACTGTCTTTCTTAACCCCATACTATCTGCCTAGCCGGGGTTAACGCCTTTATAACCCCGGACTATCCCACAGCTCATGAATATTGATGATTTTACCATTCAGAGCGTGATTAACGTGCAATTTCGACTTCTGTGATTGGCTATTGCTTAGCCCCACTTTTCCTTAGCCCAGTTTCGTTTCACACTGCATCTCTTAGCACCGCAATTGTGCTAGCACCACAATAAGCCGACTAACCCTGCTTTTTTGCAGGGCCAGATAGTACCGTACTATTTACCGTGCTAGCCCACTTTGCTAAAACGTAGAGTGAAAACAAAGTGGGCTAAGCTTAACCCCAGGAAATTGGTGGGGCTAAGGCCCCCCCTTAGCCCCACCAATTTCCTGGGGTTAAGGAAAAAAAGTACAGTGTGAAAAGCATATTTGTCAGATCTCTTGAAATGACCATGGGGGGTATTCTGAAAAGTCTCGTAAGTTTCCACTTAAGTTTCCTCATAAGTTACCCATTTAATGGAGCGCTAATGTACCTCCAAATTCGTATTCTGAAAACTCTATTAGCGCTCAATTAACTCCCTTTAGGCCACGCCCCTACTGAGCCGAATTAGCCAATCAAATGCGCTCTTACAACGTAAAATTTTCTCCCAGCGCGTAGTGTCTCTTCACTTTGCTGGCTTGCAGCGCAGCGCCCGGCTGCTGCAGGTGGACTGCACCACGATATTGATACAAAATTTTTTTGCTGAAAAATAATGCTAAAAGCATTTGCATCAGAGATTAACAGGAGGGTCATTATGTTGTTGAAGCTAACTGTTGTCTTTTCCCTTTCTCTCATTTATTGTACCTTTGTGATTTTCTCTTTTTTTTCGAACGCGTTCTGATGTAGCTTTCTTTGTTTTGTATTTTTAACAATATTTTATTTGCCTCTGTCTCGGGGTCATGATGGGGGGGGGGGGTTCTTCTTTAACTTAATTCCTACTTATTTTAAAAATAACATACTTTTCATTTTTATGAGAAATCTTCTTCAACAAAATGCTGATTTGAATAAAATGATTTTAACAATCAAACTAGCATAATCGTTAAAAAAGCCAAAATTTAATTGAAATTGGATGTACAAATGTTATGATATTTAAGATTTTATAGGTGGGGAAAACGATGGCATCCCTCACTATTTTTTTTCTTTTGTACCAAAGGGGTCAATGCTTATTTTTTCATTGTCGGAAACAAGGTTTGATTCCTACCTGAACATTGCTGCATCTATTGTTACTTGGCAATCTCATTATTGTCAAAATAATGTGCAAAAATACTTTATGATGCTTATAATAAAAGAAAATATAGAAAAATAATAGTCATATTTCCCCTATAAGTACACAATTTCTGTTTTCTTTTTCCTTCTTTTCTAATTTCTTTATTACCAAATATAGCCCCCATTCCTTATTTTACTTGTATAAATTGTGAATATTTTTTGATCAAATTTAAGCCTGAAACATATTGTTTAAAAGTCCGCCAAGTTTGGACACCCATACCACCTTCTTTCCCTTTATTCCCTTTGTATACCTTTCTCCTTTATTCTCTTGCTTCCTCCTAAATTTGGTCGCAGTATCAAACCGATTTGATGGTATTTATACGAAATGAAAGCCACATTTAGCAAGAGAAAATGAGACTTAATGGACCTCTTATCACCATTATCTTTCCCCACTGGAAAGTCCGCTAATTGAGCGCTAAGAGACTTTTCAGAATACCAAAAGTCTCGTAACTACTCAATTAAGTCTTCGCGCGGTCATAACGCGTACTGTTGCAAGTGCGCGCAACGCAACCCTGCCAAATAAGGAAAGGGGCACTTAAGTGACTTTTCAGAATACCAAAATGCTAATTGAGCGCTAATTGACCGCTAATTGAGCTTTCAGAATACCGCCCCATGTAATTGTGATTTTTTGGCATGGCCAGTCCCCCCCCCCAACAAACCCAAAACAATTTCATAAACCCAGTGAACAGATACACCCTTCACATGTATTGCTCCTTTATAGTGCATCGACTGAGGGACTCTGAAACCTTTGGCAGCCTCACCGTATAGTGCCCTGGGGATACTAAAGGAAGATTGTGATGGTTAGCAATTGAGAATCGAATGATTAATTGATGAGAGGGGGGGGGGGGGGGGGCTTGTTTCTTAATCTCGTAGCTTGTTCTCCAAGCCAATGGATGCTGTGTCTTTGGCTCAATGGATGAGTCTCTTGACTTTGAACCACACATGGTTCGAACCCCATGCACGGCACTCACGTCCTTAGGCAAGGCATTTATTTACATTTGCCACTCTCCACCCAGCTGTACGTGCGTAGTAAATTGGTTCCTGACATGAAGGAGTCCCTTGAATGCTCAAACACCTGATCAGGGTAGCCGTGCTAAATACATGTACAGTAAAGCCGGCTACATTGTATTAAAGGGCTACTCGGGGCTGAAAGTAATTGCATCTATACAATAAATATAGTAAAATTCACCAGGCAAAGTGCTGAAAATTTTCATCAAAATCTATTTGTCTGATTCATCAGTTAAAATCATATTATTTTCAGCCTTGGGTACCCCTTTTAGCACTACAGTATACAGTATGTACATCCAAATGTTGCATATTACTACGACTGCTGCTGCTGATTTATTTTAACAAACCCCTCAATAACTAAAAAATAATTCTTGGAGTTGGTATGTATTAAAACTTGCAAGGAATAATTTAATTCTTAATACAGTCCTTTCAAGAGGATGTGCATTGTGCAAAATCTTATTGGGACTTTAAAGGTAAAAGACAGTAGTTGCAGCAAACAATTGTTTCAAGAGAAGTCAAGGTTAATTGTCAAAATATCATACATCTAGATCTGGTACATGTACATTTTAATGTAAACTTTTAGTACTTATCTTTGTAAAAGCATGAAATCTTAGCTCAAAATGGATAATTCTGATGATCACTAACTCAGAAAAGCATATGTGGGACAGTGTATTAATTTTGCTTCGAAAAATGCCAGACATTTGAAGGAATTTTGTGCTTATTTTGCTCATTTTTTAGCAATTACGCATTTTCTTCCAGAGCTATTTGGCACATATTTCTTATTCATGCATACAAACACTTTGTTGGTCATTTCATTGGATTCTGTTCGAACTCGTTTTGAGATCATTACCACAACTGGTATATAAATAAAAACTCATGTTCATAATTCAGTGTTGAAAAGGAAGCTAGCAATAAGGTGCACTGTTCAAAACCTTGACCTTTACAGGCAGCGTAAAGAAGATCTGGTCAGTCAAGTGTGAAAGGGTATTATCCACAGTGCACTGGAAGTGTTCACACTGTAATATATTCCAGTTTGTAGGCATCTTTACAAACCTGACATTTTGTAAATCATATCCAAAGCATTGGTAAATGGTCAGTGATAAGAATACTAGAGTATATACTGGAAATGTATTGACCCTTGTACATTCCAATCATACAGAAATAGAGTGACCATTGATTTTTTTACTGGTCATTGATTATCTACAATGGTCAAGGATATGAATACTTGAGACAGTAGTGAGTAGGCCTGAATATTGTATTTCAATCTTACAAGGGTGAATAAAGTGACCATTGGTTTTTCTATCGGTGATTGAAATTAAAATTTTGAATTGTGGCCTTAATCTGAATACTGTACACGTATGGGTTTGCTTTCCTGGGTTCCTACCGTAAATTGAAGCGTACTTAATACTCTGGCTTCCTTTAATACAGAGACACAATATGATGTAAGTATGGAGGCATATACATGTAGATGTATATGTATATGTACAGTGTTGAAATGTGCAACTACATTTCTTTCCCCCAGAAACCAATTCCAAAAAATTCTTTGAATTATTCATTGGTATTTCTTGGAAAATTGTAAATTGCAGATTATGATACATTAGACTGCTGCAGTAGGCATATTGTCCAGAAATAATGGAATTCAGTACTTCACTTATTCTTGCCCCTCTTGAAAAAGCTGAAAACAAGATTAGTCTTAAATAGTCATAATGCGAGAGTCAAATGTACAAAAGTTTAGCATGTGAATTTTGATTCTTGTACATACATCATGAGTACATGTAGATACCCATTATGTCACAGGTTTTCTCAGATTTTCCTTGGGTTTTAAGTTTTCTAGAGGTTAGAATTATTTTTTGAAAAGCCAATATTTCCCGGGATTCAAGAAATTTCCCTCAAAGTGGTAATACTGATGATAGGCCTACATGTATACAATGTATCCTCAGATGCAAAGAGCTCAGAACTTGAACTGAAGTTTGCCATGGTATTTGTAATACATGTAGGTTTATGAGTTTTCCAACATTTCTTTTTTATGTCTGGCAGGTCTCTGTCAACAACTTTTGTCTTATGTACATGCAGGTGAATTTGACTGGGCCTAAAATGCTGTCTGCATTCTCGCTAACTTCTGTGAATGGAACAATGGCCTGACCATTGATTTAATTATAAGACGTCGAAGGCTGCTTGATTTCTTAACATGACTTTTCCAATAGCTTTTAAAAATTGGCATCATGCGGTGCCGTGCAGATTCGCTTTTCAATGGGTTCGCTTTATGAATTGAAATCAATATTGAATTCTTTGCTCACTGGAGCGAGCGTGGGTTTGGAATCACAGTTTTTATAGCATGACTGTTTGCAGGGGAAAATTTTGTGTTAAAGAAATACTGACATGTTTGTATACTTTGGCCCCTAAATGGGTATTTCTATGACTTGTAAGGACAGTTCCTTTATATCTATTCTATTTCTATTTATTGGCATACATTAAGCCCCACCAGACCTGCAGAGGGAGATAATAACAAAGAACCTTATTAATAAAACTGATCCTAACAGTATGTACTCCAAATGATATGGAATCGTTCTTGTCATGGTACTGGTAGTGATGGTACAATATAGTACATGTACAGGTATGTACATTGTACATGTACATTTATCCTCTTCACAGTATGCAAAAATGGGTGAAATTCAGCTGATGATAGAATGACTATGCTACCCTCCTTTAATAAATGCTGTTCAATCAAACGGACTGTGAACAGTGGTGCTCAAAAGTTAGTGAACCCCATCAGAAAATGAACATATCTAAAGTGTTCAAATTCTGCTTTGTTTTAGATATTTTACTTGTGCAATCAGGTGATAAAATATTACATTCAATAAAGTTTGTTTCTCCGGGCTTGCTGAAAATTGTAGTGTTGTTTACGTACGGTACTCTGCATGAAGGAGTGCATTTTGTGGTGGGGCCTGCTGCCTGCATAAATACCTCATTCACTCTGCCAGTAGGCTACTGTTCAATGATGTTTCATGAAGCAAAGATGTTTGTTGCTTTGTTCCATGTTTCTCTTTGAAATTCACAATTTTCTTCATGAAACATTGACTCCCCCTGGGGATTTTCTTCCAATTCATCTAATGCCAATTCGTCCAATTGGATCGTTGTGGCCCAGTGGATTAGTCTTCTGACTTTGAAACAGAGGGTCGTAAGTTCGAATCCCAGCCATGGCGTAAGTTCCTTCAGCAAGAAATTCATCCACATTGTGCTGCACTCAACCCAGGTGAGGTGAATGGGTACCTGGCAGGAATTTATTCCTTGAAATGCCACCGCGCTGTAAAAGGCTGCGGGGCTAAGGCCAGGGTAATAATATCCAAGTCCTTCGGAAGCGCATAGGGACGTTATGGCATAATGTGATATGCGCTATACAAGAACTGCGTTATTATTATTATGATTACCAACTCATCTACTATCATTTGGTCTACCATCAGTTTGTCCACTATCCACATGGTCTAATGGCCAAATTCGCCCACTCACCATTTTGTCTAATAACCAGTTGGCCCAATAGCCATTTAGTTCATATACCATTTGTTCTAATTGGACTAAGTGTTTATTTTTCAAACTGAATGAAAATAAAATGGATATTAGACCAACTGGTTATGAGACGAAATGGTCATAGACAAAATGGTGATAAAAGAAGTGATGATTGGACCAAATGGTTGTTTGACGAAATGTTGATGGACGGAATGGCATTAGACTAAAAATGAAAGTAGACCATGTGGTGAGTGGACGAGTTGGCAGTAGACGAATTGGCAATTTACCCCCCCCCCCCGGGAGGTTTTCATAAAAAAGTGTATTCAGAGATTTCACTGACCATTTTGTTTTGAGCCAATTTCGGATAATTTGCAGTACAATCACCATGTACACGCACAGGTGTAGCTTTAATATAATGATAAACATAGTCAAGAAAACTACTTGTTGCTTCAAAAGTTCATGAAGGGGAGCTTTTCATAAAAAAGATCAGTCTGTGATTGTCACTGACACCAGTCACCTGTTATAAGCTATTGAAATCCAGGCATCTGATTGGCTCATGAACAACAAATGACTAAAAATCACTGACTGTAACTGTATGAACCTCCCCCACCCCATATCTCTCATTCACTTTTTGATTGACACCCACTTGCTGAGTAGTCTGCAGGCACAGACTCCTTGGTTTCCGCCATTCGCATACATGTAATATGTTATGCAGAGTCTGAAGTAGTGAGACTAGATTCACTATGTACTGTGGCGGGTTCTACCATATTTGGTAGAATCCGAGAGTTTGGCGTCTAGTCTTTACTCTAGACATGGTACAGTATGTAATTGGTCAAAGTGTCAAATGTGAGTCTGTGCTTGCAGACTACTTGCTGACTGACTGATGCATTTGAGGGCTGGTCTTTATGACACAGAATTAGACACAAAAGTACATTTTGTTTTCTATATTTCTGACCTTCCCGAGTGCCAGAATGACAAAGTCCTGTTTGTTCTGCTCAATTACACCCCGTTGGCTCTGTAGACACAGTAGTTTGATATGAGAACAAAATGTATTTTAATTCCCATTATCCCTTGTTGGAAGAATAATTGTGTAGTTGATACATGTACATGTAGTTTGATTAAGGAAACGTTTGAAAGAAATATGGGATGATATTGTTTCCTTATAATCATATGATGATCTCCCCCTTTATATTAAAGCTAAATGAACGTAGTTGCAGTAAAACACTGATTTCGTGAGAAAGTCTGTAAAACCAAGGTAAAGTATTGATATATCATCGTGGATCTAGATCTGGTACAGTTACATAAACTGAACTTTGTGAAATCATAATATCTAGCTAAAAAACGATCACACTGAAGATCGCCAACACAGATAGGCACACGTTGGACAGTGTATTATTATTGCTGGAATAAAGACCCGACGGAAGTGACCGAATCCGCGTTTATTTTGTTTATTTCTCAGCAATTACACAATTTCTTCCAGAATCCTTTGGCACATATTTTTTATTCATACAAACAGACACTTTGGTGATCATTATATTAAATTCTGTAAAAAGTCATTTTGAGATCGTTCCCACAACTGGAACTTATCTTTAAACTTGAAATAAAGAAATTGATAATTATCAATACCTTGATGATACCTGATTTAAACTGATTATTTTACAAATGAAACTTAACTCCACTGAATCTCTATAATGACTATACATGTAGATCTATTTTTATTAATACTGCAAGTTTAAGTTCCTCCATTGACTGACCAAAATTGAAAGTAAAGTAGATTACAGTATACATGTATGTCTATGATGATAGCGCAGTTCTTGTATAGTGCATACTATAGTGCATCCCAATCACATTACCCGGTATGTCATAACGTCCCTATGCGCTTTATAGGACTTGGATATTATTACCCTTGCTTTTTAAATAGCCCTGCAGCCTTTTACAGCGTGGTGGCATTTCAAGGTATAAATTCCTGCCAGGTACCCATTCATCTCACCTGGGTTGAGCGCAGCACAACGTGGATGAATTTCTTGCTGAAGGAAATTACGCCATGGCTGGGATTCGAACCCACGACCCTCTGTTTCAAAGTCAGAAGACTAATCCACTGGGCCACAAATCTCCACATGTGTCACTTACAAAAGTTGATTGTGTTTTGTTGTGAAAAAATATAACTGTATGTGTTATATTTCTTTATTTTGTTATTTGTAATTGTGTTTTATACATGTTGTATTTTTTTATTTTTAACACTTTTTATTCAGTGTAGGCTACATGTATGGATATCATTTTATGTGCAGTGTACGTACCGCATAATAATACTTTGGTTTAACCCACCAAATTAATGAGAAATATAGAGGTACCATAGGCTATGTATATCATACATGTATTATTTTAAAGTACATAGAGTCACTAGAGTGTACTTTTACATACTGTATGTCCGAAGGCATGATATTGAATCGGTTGAAGCGCTTCTCACTTTCCTTTGATGGGTTGTCCCAGCCCTGACCATGATCACACGGTTCATACCATAATCTGCTTTATAAACCAGATTGAATTTCCTGCGATGATTTCCTGTTCATTTTCAGCCCTCCCATCTTCTCATCTCCGCAGCAGACGGGTCATCTTTTTTGTTCTTTCAGGGATCGCATCACTTGGGTAGATCAAAGCTGATGTACTCCAGTCAAAAGGGATTTGGTAGCATTGCGGAAGCTTTATTTTATTACCTGTAATTTACAGTGTACCAGGGACAGTAATATCATTTGCTCCTAATACTACATTTAGCCTGTTCTGATAATGATGACTATTATGATGATGGTGTCGTGACGATTTGGATGATGGGGATGATGATGATGACTGTAGATGATAAATGATGGTGATAAAATGATGACGATGATGATGATGGTGGTGGTGGTGGTGGTGATGGAGATGAATGAAGAGGATAATTATATGTGTATCCCGTAACTATAACTCTTTCATAATTCAAAACAATGCCAGAACATGCAATTATAATGTCCACTCTTCAAATATAAGTTCAAAGAGAATTTATCTAGAGATCAAGAACAAATTTATATTAAAGGAAAGAGTGAAAGAAAAATCAAAGGAAAGGGAAGAGAAGACATGATATAAAATTTAAAATGGGATGAGATGAATGGAGTCAAGAAAATAAGGGAGGAAGGGGGGGGGGGTTAAAAACAAGGGAACATGGTCAACATACACGTATGTACATGGAGAAAAGTCATTTTTAGTCATAATCAGAAAGGCATTTTTAACACACACACAAAAGTACAATAGTGGTCTAATTGTTGTTTCATGTAGGCATGTACCTGTACAATTGTATGTTGATTGTGGAGGTTGTAATTGTTTGTTTTGGTGTGTTTATACACAATTGCTGTCTTTGTAGCTAAATTTGTGTTTTTATAGGAGTAAAGGCACATCAATGACTCCTGGCTTGTAATATATAATTACACACACATGCATGAAGGCACATGTCATGGGGAGAGTTTCATGAGAAGTTTAGTCAGTGATTATCACTGTCTAATTAACTCTCAGCCAATCAGATGCAAGGATTTCAGTAGCTTGTAACACCTTGTTTCATGAACCTTGTTGATCTGTAACTCACTGTTCTTTGGCAATGTGAATGACCCTTAGACTTTAGTTGAAGTAGGCATATTATGGTGGCGTTATGGCTCATTTAATGTGAATGAATGCGCTATTCATCGAAAATCTTCCGGGTCTCGGTGTTGAAATTATAGGTCTATTCGGATTCAACTTTATCAGAGTCACTCATTGCTTTCCCATGGCCTGGCATAGGAAACAAGATGGAAAAACAAATTGTCTTTTAATATCCATTGAATAAAATATTTGAATTTGGAATATTTTGTAACATGAATAATTATTCTTTAATATAGGCCTGTATTGTACTGTTTACATGTGTATGGCAGAAAAAACAGTCTCATACATTTTATAATGGCAAAGACCGATATTCAAATTACTGTTCCCGAACATTAACAATGCATGAATGTTCTGAGTATTAATGCATGATCTGAAAACACAAACTTGTACTGTTGAAGGTTTGTGTCACAATATAGTTAAAGGAAACCAAAACCCAAGAAGAGAAGCAATTTTACTAGAAAGAGTAAAACAAGAGGAACAATTTTAAACAAGTTTAACAAAAATTAAAGGAACCAGAACTTTAGACCAGAGTTTGAATCAAACCCGAATACGGGGCAACATGCAAGTACTGTACATATATACATTTATGATGTGCTATATTTCATTTTTGTCCTAATATATGCCTCGTAATCCTTAGGGCCGTCCGTGCTTCGTTCGATTAGTATCACGCCAAGAGTCGTAATGACTGTAAATTACATTGCATGCAGAGACATTCTGCTCCAAAACTTTTATTGACCTTTCAAAACTCCTAATGGGGAGGATATTAGAGGCCAATTAATCATATTTTTATGAATAGTGAAAGATCCGCATGCATTTATAACTCAAAGGGGGAAATGTTACCAAACAATAATATTGGTTTTATGGTAGTGCAAGCATATTAAAATGGAGACTGGTAAAAGGGAAAGACACAGTGTACTATGTATGTAGCATACATTGAGAAGATAGCACGTTGTTTAAGCCTGGTACTCTAACAAAGAGTTGTTCTAACTTTTAAACTATTGTTTTTCATAACTTGTTGTAATAAAAAAAACTTTGAACAATATATGTTCAAACAATGTGCTTGCTATTTTAAACAGTGTTTTAACGGTAAATTGCCAATTCGTCCACTGCCAACTTGTCCACTCACCACATGGTCTACCTTCATTTAGTCTGATGCCATTCCGTCCATCAACATTTCGTCTAACAACCATTTGGCCCAACAACCATTTGGTCCAATCATCACTTCGTCTAATCACCATTTCGTCTATTACCATTTCATCTAATAACCAGTTGGTCTAATACCCATTTTCTTTACATTCATTTTGCACAATTAACACTTTAGTTTCCATATACCAAATGGTATATGGACTAACTGGCTATTGGACCAACTGGTTATTAGACGGAATGGCATTAGACGAAATGAAAGTAGACCATGTGGTGAGTAGACGAACTGATGATAGACCAAATGGTAGTACAGTAGTCCACTAGTAGACGAGTTGGCAATTGGACAAATTGCAAATAAAACGTTTTTTAAAACTTAAGTGTTTCTTTAAGTAATAAGTTCAGGGATAAAGATGCTTATAAAGTTTTTTAAAAAACCTGTGATCAAAAATAGTTGTGGATGTTTTAATGTTTCTGACCTACATGTATACATGTATAATGATATGGATGATAAAGAATTCCAACTTCAAAGTTGCAAAGGTTTTTTCTTCAAAATACGCAGAGTGAAAAAAGTCAAATACAGAGTAGGCACTAGGCCCATACTTTTGATTTTTCTTACACTCTCAATTCCAAGAATTTAAATTATTCAGATCGGCTGTGAATAGTGACCAGCCATATTTCAAATTTCATTTTAAATCTTCAGGATTATAAGTTCAAATCTTTTAGATTTATATTTAAATCAACGCGGTTTAAATCTCAATCTAATATTCGGCAGGGTACTATATGCACAGGCATCACAGCCGATCTGGATTTATTTAAAATCCTTGGAATTTATAGTGTACATCCAGATCATGGATCCCAATACTCCATGATGATAAACTAACTTGTTGAGACTAAACAATAAGCCAGTTCGTAGTTCCATTTTGCGCATGATCAGAAGATTCTGCGCATGATCAGAGAAAGGTCATTTGTACTAAAGTGGCATGGTGGTTTAAAATTTAATAAGATAAGCATCAACTTTGGTGTCTTGATTATTCATATATTCTGTTCAATTGTGTTTTTCATTTGCATCCACAAAGAACAAAAATGTGTCCACGACTGGTATTTCACTGCAGTTTGCCAAGTACATTGTACAACATGCTAATATGCATTCAAAGTAGAAATGCAACAAATACCTTCATGGAGTCTTCAATGGTGTGCTTTTCTAGTCATATAATTCAATTTCTTCATCCTGCTATGTAAGGCATGCATATCCTGCTTTGAAATCTGCCTATCATAATGAAATAAATGAAAGGTCATTTGATTTTAAAATTGTCCCTGATGTAACTACGAACTGGTCTATTGCCAAGTGATTAGCAAGTTAGAAACGTCTTTGAACTTTGACCTTGTCTTGTTGAATCAAAGGCGTGTAAAGGTACATTAGGTGGTTTCAGACCGCCTCGAAGTTCGCCAGTTCCAGGTATTCTCTGATCGGGAAATTTACCCCGATCAGAAAATACCAGGTATTTTGGCGGTCTGAAAGCAAACTACGCGTAATATCCCCGAAAGAAAATACCCGATAAATAGTAGGTACTTGGCGAAATTACGAGAAATTTCGCGGGGATTTTTCCAAGGTCGTGGGTATTTTGGCGGTCTGAAAGCAAATTACGGGAACTTTTAGCCCAGCGTGTCGTTGGGTACGGCGCCGTGCATGGGTTGCTGCTGGGCTAGTGATTTTGAATTTCGCGCCTTGCTGCTTATCAGACCATACTGCGCATGCTCGTAACTTCAGGAACTTATCCCGAAGGGTATGTTTCAGGGCGGTGTGAATGCAGGAATAATTAATGGGTATTTTTCAGCCTAAAAAAGTTCTCGTAATTTAACGGGGATTCTTGTGATCGAGGCGGTTTGAAACCACCTATTGTGTATTTGTTCTGTGACTTGAAATTTAGACTTCTATTGTGAGCGATTAACCATGTATGAATAAGCGAAAATACAGCAATACAATGTGAAAGCCTACATAAACATATTTGCAAATGATTGATGTGTAGTGATCATTTATATTGGTATTGTAAGAACATTCTAATGGGGACTGGAGTGAGCAAGGGTGTGTTCAGTGTCGGTTTCCAAATTTAAACGGAAACATGGATCATGATTGAAAACTCAATTATGAAACATAGAACACAAATACGATCAGCGGCGCACTGTTCAGTGTCGAAAATATAAAGCCGTTTATATTCTGATTGTCTTTAAATTTCCCGCTTTGGTTTAATAGCGCAGTTTGACCCATCACAATATAGGTCCGTTCTTGCACCTGTTTGTGTAGGCTTCCTCTGCGAGATTAAATTTAAACACGTTTCAAAACTCAATTGTGTTCAATGTCGCATTCGCGATGCTCAATGTCATAAAATTTGAGCTGATCGCGTTTACAAACGCATCTCTTTCAATTTCAATTTTCCTCTGAATCTTGATTTGAAAGACGTTTACTTTTACGACCGGGAATAGGGGACTTTGAACACACCCTTTGTTTCTCATTATATCCATGTTTTGTAACCAAGTTTTGAACCATGATTCATGTTGCTGTTTATATTTCGAAACCGACAATGAACACACCCCAAGAGAACGAGGGGTGTATGCAGAAGGAGGTCAATGTGTGGCCACATGCAAGCAACAGTGTAGTTCATTGAATGGAACATGCTAAACTTTGAAAAAAATATAAAACAGATTTTTAATATGCTCTTACACCTCTATGCCGTAATTCTTAAAATGAAAATGATGTTTCACCAATGCATGCATAATCGGCAGCGAATCAGAGATACCTGTACATCATACTACAGCTCCCCTGGTCAAAGTAGTCAACAGTTTTACACTTTTGTAAAAAAAAGTTTACCTACATCAATCAATACATGTTGTACTGTACATACATTTAAAGGTCAAGTCCACCCCAGAAAAAAGTTGATTTAAATAAATAGAGAAATATCAAACATGGTTAACGCTGAAAACTTAATCAAAATCGGATGTAAAATAAGAAATTTATGACATTTTAAAGTTTCGCTTATTTTTCACAAAACAGTTCTATGCTCAACTCAGTGATATGCAAATGAGAGAGTCGATGATGTCACCCACTCACTATTTCTTTTGTTTTTTATTGTTTGAATAATACAATATTTCAAATTTTATTAATTCGACAATTAGGACCCCCTTGCTTGAACCACAAAATGTTAAAATAATGGAATTACATGTGTTCAGGGAGGAATGAAACTTTGTTTCATATGACAATAACGAGAAAATAAAAATATTTCACATTTTATATAATAAAATACAAAAGAAATAGTGAGTGGATGATGTCATCGGTCCCCTCATTTGCATGGCGACCAGGATGTGCATATAACTGTTTTGAAAAATTAAGTGAAACTTTAAAAT
The DNA here is from genome assembly GCF_037042905.1 of Lytechinus pictus. Taxonomy (NCBI): domain Eukaryota; kingdom Metazoa; phylum Echinodermata; class Echinoidea; order Temnopleuroida; family Toxopneustidae; genus Lytechinus; species Lytechinus pictus. The sequence goes on along the minus strand of NC_087250.1, from coordinate 18,951,304 downwards.
GTTATAACTTTCTTATTTTACATCCAATTTTGATGAAATTTTCAGTGTTATGCTTGTTTGATTTTTCTCTTTCTATTCAAATCAGCTTTTTGTTGGGGTGGACTTGTCCTTTAACATACATGTACCCCCCAAACACATCATTCGTTTTTTGACCTTCAAACTACTGGTGCAGTACGTGTATACATATTGGGCCTATCCTGTTTACAATTTCAATAGTAGGATGAGGGTCGAAGGTCCTGTTTGTTTTTATTTGTTTATTTGTAGCAGAATATCAAATAAACGACTATCACCACATTGAGCCTACATTGTAAAAAACGCCTATTAGTTTGTAATCCTTATAGAGAAAGCACTTTGTTCTCATACATTTACAATGGGACAGTGTGGTAAATTACAAGGGTGATGAACATTACAGGGTGGATGGATTGTTGGTAAGAACAAGGCAATTGTTCTGGAAAGATTACAATTGCGTTTTGTTTGTTCAAATCACAATTCACAATGTTAATCACATATGAATTTATACAAAAGTTGTAGGCTTACATAATAGGCTGTGCAAGGTTAATACTGTAACTTACAAGGAAACCCTTCTGTCAACCCCGAATAAATAAAAAATGAGGGCACAACCTAGCTGCCATATGGGGGCAAAATTTCAAAAATTTGCAAGCTAGCAAAATGCACATATTTTGACCGTTTTAAAATACAAATCTAATTTTGTGATAAGTTATTAATATTCAGAATATTATATATGTAAATGTACAATATCATATTTCACCTTTATTCTCATCTCCTTTCTCTTTTTCATGACTTCTATTTTCTATTTTGTCTTAATCATGGAACTTTTTTTTTTTGGGGGGGGGGGTGCTTGGGGACTTGGAGTCCTGTAAAACCACCCCCTCCATCTACACGGCAATTGCCTGTGCATGTTGTATGTAGACCCTATTTTAGTTCAGTGTGTAGTGAGAATACACATTCAGTATGAACAAGGCCATTGTGAGCTTGGTATTCATTACACAAGTCAGTGCAATGAGATCCAAGTCAAACAGTATTCATTACTTGCTGAAGGGGCTGTGTTCTCACTTTGGGGATTAAACACAATACTGCATTGTTATGAAGAGAAATCCATCCCTTGACCTACTTGCGCTTCGTGCAAATACGGATTAAAGAGGAAGTTCACTCTGACACCAAGTTAATTCTAGTAACAGAAAAAAATGTAATGGTGGCAAATGATAATTCATTTGCCTAAACCTGGTTTTGAATATTTATTGGAAAATAAATCATGCACTTGCGGATGCCAATAAGTTTAATTCAATTCATTAATTTTTGTTACCACATGTACTAAAGTTGTACATCAAACAAACATTTGCCATCGATAATAAATGTACATGTTTATTTTGTACAAAATTTACTGTGTAGTCACGAGGAGTTTACCCTGCTACATTAATGGAACATTTGAAGCCTTTGATAATTTGGTAGAGTGACATTAATTGCAGGTATTGATATTGTATATTAGCACTAATAATGGCACAAAAGACGTTATAATAAAGATGGGAATGGATTTTGAGTGTACACACACACCTGCACTCAAGTGTGCTCATTTGCACACATGAAACGCTACCTCTATTACCGTGTTTACACTTAATCGGCATTTGAATCAGCTCGCGGTTCTGAACCGCGAGCCGATTCAGCATCGGCTTTTTCATAGCGTGTAAACGCGAGCAACTTGAATGGGCTCGCGGTTCAGAACCGGCAATTTGCACCACCAAAGTAGTAGGTTCTGAACCGCGAGCCGATGCAGAATCGGCTTTTTATTACGTGTAAACAGAAAGCCGATTCTGCACCGGCAATTTGTGCGCATTTCAATTACTTTACCATTGTGACGTAATTGTAAGCGCACTGATCCAGCGTTGTCTTTATTATGACGTATATTGTAGGTATGCGTATCATTTCAGGTTTTTGCATCGTCTCGCGGTTCCTAACTGCGAGCTGTAACAACGTGTAAACGCAATCCAAATGCCGATTCTGCATCGGCATTTGGTTCTGAACCAATTGCCGATTAAGTGTAAACATGGTATATGTTGTACAGTACATGTACATTGTATATGTATGTCGGCCTCGGCCTACATATAGAGTTTAGGTTTTCACCTACAGATCATTTCCGACAATATGTAGATGTGTTTTTATGGGGACCTATTTATATACTGTACGACTACAGTGTGTTTAGATAAAATTGAAAGAATCTCTATTCTCTAGGACAGACTATCCAAGTATACGGTACAAACATACAATATATTCTGGAAATTAATTATTGGCAATGATTGCAAAGGAATTCCAATAAAATTCCTGAAGTTGTGGTTTTCTTTTTATTTGTGCTTATGCCTTTTTTCCTCTCAAATTTAAACTTATTTACATATTAATGAACTGGCAGGCTCCTTACAGAGTACTACATAATTTTGAAAATCCTGTTTTTGGACACTTTATACCTTTTTTTAATTATCACTTGTAGACTCTGTCCATGTATATTGACACAGCTTTGGTTGATGGTTATTTCCCTATTGACATTGCACTAATAAAGCCAGCAATTAAAACTGCACCTCACCCAAACTTGTCATACAATGTATATTGAATCTGGTCAATGGGGGGGGGGGGTATAATTGTTATACTGTAATTACATAGGGATACAAAACTAGAGAAAAATCTCATCACCAGCATGACGCTGAAATTCTCATTAAAAATTAAATATGAAATGAAATGGGACCCACAGGTATCTGTAATCATCTCCCCTTGATCTTCTCTCTTCTCTCTCCCCAGGGTCCAGTTTCATGAAAACTTGTCAACATTTGCAAGATTTCTATAACAAATTAACTATCAGCCAATCAGGGTGAAGGAAAGTTTCATGAAACAGACCCCAGGCCTCAAATTTATCCAGGGTCATCCAAAGCCATGCCCTCAGAAACAGGCTTGCTGCCCTTCCAAATATTTTTATATCAAAGGCCAAAATAAGTGCCCTTTTTGCCTGTGGCCTTGGTGTCATATGGTAATCCAGTGAATGTGTCCCATTGAAAGTATATTTTACTATTGATGCTCTCTTTTAATGGCTTTGGATGCTCTCTAAAGCGAGCACCACTTTCCCTTTTCCTTTATTAAAGTGGCCTTTTTGAAAAGTGGCCTTGCCCCTTTGAATCCTGTAATAATTTGAGCCCCGTTCCTCTATCTCTGTTCTTTTGTCTGTCTCATGTTTTCTATGGATCTTGTCTGAAGCCAAGCACAATCACATTCTACACTCATGATTACCTTCTTTCCAATATATCTTTGTTTCAATCTTCTGTCCTTCAGGATCACCAGCCGAACTAGCCGGCCTGCAAACAGGAGACAGAGTCATCGAAGTAGATGGCACCAACATCGAACGCGAAACACACACACAGGTTGTTGCCCGCATCAAGGCCGGCGGCGGCTCCACCAGCCTACTCGTCGTTGATAGAGAACTTGATGCATACTGCAGACGGAATGGCATCACAATAAAAGAGAGTATGGCGGAAAGGGGCGTGCAGGAGTCGCCACGGTTAAACGGTGACCACCTAGAAGTTCAGGGGGAGGTGCACATTATGAATGGGAATGCCAAGGATATGATGGGTGACCATGATGTCATTGAGGTAAATGTGGAAGCTCAGGAGGAATCGGCACCAGATAGACAAGAGGAGATAGAAGAGGAGCATCAGTATTCTGAGATTCAAAGACGGGAGGAGGAAGAGGAGGTCGTAGAGGAGCAATCAGAAAATGAAGAAATAGAAGATGAAGAGAGGAGAGAAGTAGAAGTCGAAGTAGTCCAGGCAGAAGAGGTCAATGTGGAAGAAAGCATTCCAGTAAGTAGATTATAGTATAAATGGGGTTCCACAAGGATGTTTTTGTGCACCTTTGAGTTTCTTTGTAAGCTGTAGTTATTGAGGATAGTCTTTTTTTTGTGTGTGCCAAAGCCTGAATTTAGGCCTTGGTAAATTGTTTCTAAGTCATTGGAATGTGTGCAAGCTTTTACCCAAGGAATTCTCCCCTAAAGCCAACTACTTTACACTTCAGATTCTGTGTTCTCATCTGGTGTTGGTCACAATATTTTGTCAGGCAAAAATCATGAAATTTTCATGGGTCATATCTATTCATAATTGCCTGGTTGCCACCCAAGTGTGCCAGCACTTCAAGGAATTGATATTCTTCTTGCCAGGATTGCATAGATCTACTGCACTTTGGTTGATTCCATGACATTTGCTACAGCAACAATCGCTCCAGTCTAAATTCTACACACTAATCGAATGACCAACTTCAACCGTGGGTTTATCACTATACCCTACTCTTAACCTATCATAAAACCCTATTGCAACCCTAACCCTAGCCCTATATCCTAGACAAAATTAAACCCGGAACAATTGTCGCAGGAGCAAATGTTGTGTCACCCTTTGGTCAAGTGCAATGTTGCTTTAAAAAAAAATTAATGTCACATCTGGGGATTAGAGTCAGACCATATGCATTTCAACTTGAAAGTGTCAAGAAAAATAAGTTTTATTTTCAATGAATTTCTTATGACCTTGATGATCAGGCTCCACCCATAGATCGTGATGAAGAGCCAGAAGTCAACATTCCTGAGCCAGAACCTGAACCAATCTTAGAAGCAGCCACCGTTCCTGATGTGGAATCTGCCCCACCCTTTGATGACGAAACAGACACCCCTGCTTTCACAGAGGAGGAGCCAGAGCGCCAACCGACACCTGAACCGGTCAGAGAGCCAACGCCGGAACCAGTTCGAGAGCCAACGCCAGAGCCTGTTCGAGAGCCTACGCCTGAGCCTGTTCGAGAGCCAACGCCTGAGCCTGTTCGAGAGCCAACACCAGAACCAGTCCGAGAGCCGACACCGGAACCGGTCCGAGAGCCGACACCGGAACCGGTTCGAGAGCCGACACCAGAACCAGAGCCCAAGCCCTCTCATCAACCTACCAGGGTATGTATACATTCTTTGGTTCATACTTTTATGTTTGCTGAAATCAAGAGCACTATCTGAACTTGATCTATTCACCATTTCTTGAAAGATTCTATGGTTCCGTATCTTTTACGTCAGTGACCAATGCTTCAAAGTTTTGGTACCTATTTCATATAGACAATAAATGTATATTTGTCATTCTTGTAACTTCAATAGAAACCTTGATTGTGATTGGCTGCTGAGCCCTGTTACCATGATGGTAGTTACAAGTTTTATATAGTTAAACCTTTCATGAAGCAGGCCCCTGGACTTTGAGCAAAGCTTGAAGATCTTAATTCAGACCTAACCCTACAAATCCTACATTATCCAAACGAATACACATTTAATATAGCCCCTTACAAAGCACTGCACACACACACACACACACTTCTGCATGTTTTGGCCACTAAAACAATAATTCACCACCTCAGAATGATAAGCTTTTATTAAAGTCCATGTAATCCATTGTCCTCATGATAGCAAATAGACAGGGTTCCCAGCCCATCAGGGAAATCAGGGAAAATTATTTTACTTTTTTCCAGTCAGGGAAAAATCAGGGAATTTGACAAGAAATACCTCAAATCAGGGAAAAATGCCTCAAATGAGGGAAAAATCATGGAATTTTGATCGGCCCTAAAGTCGAACAGTCAGACGGCAGGTCCCAAGAAAGTGGCTTCTTTCATCCAAGTGATATTCATAATTTGAGATGTTTTGCATATTTAATGAGCTTGATGCGGACCAAAACACCTCTTTTCATTCGGTCATTGCTGCTCTACTTGTGCATCGAATTTCATGAATTTGGTATCATTGTAAAGAAGAAGAATCATTCTTTCAGGTCATGTGTTTGAATTTATTCAAAGATTTTGTAATATAGGTTAAAATTTTGATCTAAAATATGCTACAAAATAATTATTTTCACCTGACAAAAGCTGCTATTTTCACACTTTATTTTTGTTTGAGCCCAAATGATTTTTAGATCATAATAAAGCTGAATATGTATGCTTTAAAATGATATAGGTTTTAAAATAAGAATTGGTTTAATCGGGTCAAGATCACACTTTTCATTTGCCAAGTACATAAAGCAGCTTGAAAACAAGAATACTGCACTCTGATTGGTCAAAGAGACCACACACTGGCAAATTCCAATGGTTCCAGTGCCTGGGTTCATGGGAAGGTCACACTTCCCATGTGGTAATCTCCTCAAATACCCTGCGCCTGTTGTTCTGTGAACCTTATCCAGCCAATCAGAACTCTGGATTTCATGCAACTACAAAATTTCAGAAATCTCGTCTTGTACCTTTGTGGGAAAAGTGTGATCTTGACCCGATTAAAAGGTGCCGCATATCAAGAGTGGCATTGTGAGAAAGTACAGAAGTTCAGCTTTATGGTGATATAGATATCATTGAGGCTCAAAATAAAAAGTTTTGCACAATTTGCAAAAGAAAACAGAGGAAGAAAATCTAGTTTTGAGGCACATTTTCAGGCCAGAAATTTACTTTTTTAGGCCAGAAATTTACTTTTTTAACAAAATATTGTATATAAAATAAATGACCAATATGAAAGAGTAACATTTACTCTATCTGATGGTGCAATAATATTTCATTTAACTTGAGGTTAAAACAGGTAAATTCTTAGAGAAAGAAAATCTCACGAATTACGAGATTTTGCAAGGAGAAGGATTCAGCCACGAGATGATTTGGATGAATCTGGCCTTTTTGCTCATTAGCATAGGGACCTGCGGTCTGACTGCGAAAGCATGATAGTTGGTCAGACTCTGTTATATTTTGTTGAATATTGAAACAACATCCATTGAATGACTGGTTATTGTGATAATAATTAGTTTCACATTATTGTTTTTATACTGAAAATCCAAGTAATTCACTGCAACAACTTAGAAACACATGCGAAAGTGGGAATGGGTTTAAATAATTATCAGGGAATTTTTAAACTTCATCAGGGAACAATCAGGGAATTTTGTTTTCTTGAAAAGCTGGGAACCCGGATAGATGCGATTTTTGGCTTCCTTGAACTGGTCAACCATGGACCTATTAGAAATGGACATTCAATGCGTTGAGTCAGAAAATGCTTTTCAATCAAAATGCTTTCAATTTCGAGCAGCAAAATCGAAAAACAGATGATTTTGTGACATGAAATGCTTTATTATTTGATCCGCACACTTCCACACACATATAATGACCCCAATAACATGAAGAGATAAACAATCTATAATAATAATAATCCGCTTTTATATAGCGCTTAATACATCGGAACGACGTGTCTATAAAATAAAGCACTATACAGATATATTAATACCCCGGTCATCAGATTCAATCAGTCATTCCTGCACACAATGTGTGCACATCCTCCACTCCATGGGGAGTATTCCAGTCAGTCGCCGGTGAGGCGCACACAGTACTGGCCAGGTTACAATGACTTTCACATCCTACCAGGTACCCATTTAGCACCTGGGTCGAGAGTGGCAAACTGTGGATTAACGCCTTGCCAAAGGACGCCAGACCGTGGTGGGATTCGAACACACGACCCTCTGTTTACAAGGCGAGAGTCAGAACCACTACACCACGGCTCCTCCACGATCTCTACGATGTCTCTACTATGTCTACACGATGTGAGCCATGTATCTCTGGAATATTAGGAGGAAACTTGGAAAAATTGAATTATTATTAATCAACAATCAATCACAATATTGCCTCTATCTTAAAATATGCATACATTTTCCCAAATAAAACACATGGAACTAAGCTTCCCAAAGGTAAGCCAGGACTGCACATTGATTTTCCAGGATTTAAGAGATTTATCATCAGCTACGCATAGAGTTTGTGAAGTATCAATATTTAAAAACGAACTGCTTCTTTCAACACATGGCTTATTTGACGGCGGACCTCACCATGAACAAAGAAGCTGAATATGAAGAGAATAATATTCGGAGGACAATGTCAGTTGCATGCCAGTGAATGCATTAAAGGACAAATCCACCCCAACAAAAAGTTGATTTGAATAAAAAGAGAAAAATCCAAAAAGAATAACACTGAAAATTTCATTGAAATCGGATGTGAAATAAGAAAGTTATGACACTTTAAAGTTTTGCTTAATTTCACTAAACAGTTCTATTCACATCCTGGTTGGTATGCAAATGAGGAGATTGTTGACGTCATCCACTCACTATTTCTTTTGTATTTTATTATATGAAATATGAAATATTAAAATTTTCTCCTCATTGCCAAGTGAAACAACGATTAATTCCTCCCTGAACTTGTGTAGCTAGCATTGTACAATACTATATGGTTCAGTCAAGTTGGTCCTAATTGTAAAATCTGCAAAAACTGAAAAATTGTATAATTCAAATAATTAAAAATAAAAGAAATAGTGAGTGATGGACATCATCGACTGGCTCATTTGCATGTCACTGAGTTGTGCATATCACTGTTTTATGAAAAACAAACAAAACTTTCAAATTCATAACTTTCTTATTTTACATCCGATTTTGATTAAGTTTTCAGCGTTATGCTAGTTTGATTTTTCTCTATGTATTCAAATCAACCTTTTTTAGGAGTGGACTTGACCTTTAACTAACCAATGAATGTCCATCTCTCATAGGTCCAAGGGTCAACAGAGGATGCCACCTTGACTACAGTACAGGTAGATGATTCCATAGTTTTCCAGCTAAGGACATTTCACCTACACATCACAATGTATCACCATCAAGGACACTGGCCCGTATTCTGAAGTCGGGTTTAACTTAAACTCAGGATTAAAGTTGTGGTTTAAGTATGGCGAGCCAATTGTTACATAAATCACTAACAGTAGAGATATCATACTTCAGCTCATTTGACTCTCAAATCATTCATAATTGTCTAGGAAGTATAAAAAGATTATTGGCTTCACCATCGATGAATCAGGAAAGAGCACAGTAAACATAAGAAACATACAACTGAATAACAAATTTGATACTTTTGGCTTCCCATACTTAAACCACAACTTTTAAACCTGAGTTTAACTTAAACCCGACTCCAGAATACGGGCCACTGTTGCACAAAAGTTACTATAATCATAAAACTTTGCCATCCAATGGTAACTACCATGGTAACATGGCTCATCAGCCAATTAAAATTAAGGATTCCATGAAAGATACCATTGGATGGCAAAGTTACCATAATGGTAACTTTGGTAAATACGTCTACTGCCAACTCGTCCACTCCCCACATGGTCTACCTTCATTTTAATAGTCTAATGCCATTCCGTCCATCAACGCTTCGTCTAACAACCATTTGGTCCAGTCATCACTTCATCTAATCACCAGTTGTCTATGACCATTTCGTCTCGTAACCAGTTGGTCTAATATCCATTTTATTTTCATTCATTTCGCCCAATTAACACTTAGTCCAATTAGACCAAGTGGTATATGGACTAAATGGCTACTGGTTATCAGACAAAATGGTGTGTGGATGAAATGGCAATTAGACCAAATGGATAGTGGACGAACTGATGGTAGACGAGTTGGCAATCAGACAAATTGGCAGTATACCATTTGAAAATAAACCGGTAACTTTTATGCAACAGGGACCTGTAACATCAACTTAAGCGATTGATCCTGGTTCTGAATTGATTGTAGTTGTATGATCAATCGTAGGATTCAGCTTCATGATCAGTCATTACATGTATGTTTTAGAGTCCAGCTCTCATACATGTATAATTCCATGAAATCACTTCATATTGAGCTGCTTCAAGTTGGAGTTTGGATCAGGGTGACCAGGCTTCCAGGATTTCAAGGGACAATCCCGTATTTCAGTAATTGGTCCCCCGCCCCGTATGACCCTGCCCGGGATGCCCTTTAGTCCCATATTTCAGGACTTTGAACACATTTGTGTGAGAATATTCAAGCATTAATTTTTTTTCTCGTATGCATAGTAGGAAAAAATGTGAAATATGATATCGACTATCTATCATGTCGAAGTCTAACATTTTTGTCTAAATAATAGGTCAAAATTTTTACTCGCATCTTTCGTTCGCTTGCAGCTGTTTAGAAATTTTTGCCCCTTATGCCATGTTTAACCCTCTGAAAAAGTTTTGGATCACTACGCGACTGATTTGACTTGACATGTCTTTATTTCGACTTTCCAAATCTGGTCACCCTGGTTTGGATAGCAAACATTCCAAGTTTACCAGTTATTCCTACTGGATCAAATTGAGCAGGAGATGCATGTTGGCATGCCTTGAAATTGGCGAGCGCCATCGTTGATAAAAAAAATCAGTCAAATGCTATCCCATTGTAACAATGCATCGTGTTTGCGTTTGATTTGTCATTCATAATACATGGTCCTTGTAACCCTTGTATCCTTTATAGCTCGATAGCTCTTTTCTCCTATGAGCTATGAATAAAATATTACATTTTCATTTTATGTTTCACTGTTCTGACATTGCATTCTTTGATGAGACTTAGAAGTCTTGACGTCCCTGATAAAAGAAGAAACACATTTCCGTCTATAATTCATCCTTATTAGTTATTGTGCCTACTCAAAATTATCACTATGATTGAGCTTGCTTAAATTGTAATAACTGCATGACAATTCTGGTTCCTTTTTCCATACTGTACATGTTTACAAATTGGGAGAAACATGAGGGCTTCATCTAACAAAGCATTGCGATTGATCTGATCAATCTCGACTTTGGAATTCCATAGATGCAGAGCTGCCAAGTAGTACGATTTTTCCGTATTTAGTACGTTTTTGCAACCAAAATACGGCAGTACGTTTTTTCTTTAAAAAATATGTTTTTTGTATTTTTTTTTTAATTTTTTTTTACCAAATCGAAGTTTATTGAGAAAAATCATCTCTTTATGTCTCTATTTCATAAAACGTACACAAATATGGTTATTAGATCAATGTAATTTCAGGTAACTTGTTTTTTTTTCAATCATTTTGTAAAAATCAGGGTGAGATATACACAAGTTTCAATGTTTTTTTTTTCATCTTCAAGAGCAGTGCACATTTTAGTTTGCATGCAGCTTGAGCGCCGTGATGGGCAAGTGCGCCAAGCATTTTACTATGAAATACACTTTTTTGGGGAAAAATACAAAATATTTATCTCACACGGTAAAATACTGATTTTGGGGGATAAGTATACTGAAAATGCAAAATACAACTTGGCAGCTCTGTAGATGCGATTGATCAGGGCCGCGTTTCACAAAGAGTTACGGTTGATCCAATCAATCGTAACTTTATGGAAATCCATCAGTGTCATAACTTTTTCTACAGGAACTTTGCAAAATGTCTTTTGTAAACAAAGGCGAACTCACAAAAATGTCAAGAAAACAATGATTTTATGTAAATATGCATCATATCTAGGAAATATTTTGAACAAAAATGCATTTTAGATGTTGACGTTGCTGGCTTTCTATAGTTGAGATTGATCAAATCAATCGCAACTCTTTATAAGACTGGGCCCTGATTAATATCATCTATGGGAAGCCATGGATGTCATAATTCTTTGTACATGCGAATGTACATGTACACACTGTCCTCTTGGAAATATATGAGAAGCACCCTGAACATGTGTGAAAGATGATGTAAGAACTAGAATAAGAAAAACGTACAAACGACTCGCACAAACATAATATTCGGTTAAGTGGATTTTCGTAGTTCAGATCCATCAGAATAAATCTCAATTTCTTTGTTATATGGGGCTCTCATATAGATGCTCATACTGCAGCATGCTCTTTCATTTCTGATTGTTTTCTTAATATTGTTAACTTAATATTCATGTATATTTAATTTAAGTTTAAAGGTAATATATTGATTTTTTTCTCCCTTTCTCTACTCTTTCCCTTTATATACATACTGTGCATGCATCATTCAGTGTTGTTGTTCCTTTAAAAAGAAGAAATTCCTCACCCGAAGACCGGTTATTAAGGCTATATTCATCACACTGACTGTCATCGTATTAGCTTCATTGTTGTCAAAAATCATGTTTATGAAAGATTTTCTAGAACACACTTCAACACACACTATGGATGATCACCATGAATAACATGATAATGATCCCGTACCATAAAGACTTTCATTTTAATAACAAAGGCACAGTTTCTGTCCCAAGTTTACTATCAGCCAATCAAATTGAAGGTTTTCAGTAGCTTTTAACTACTGTTATTGCACATTTGTTATTACAGACTCATTGTGTTCAGAAAAAGATATAGTAGAGAAATGGAACCAGATTACAATTGCATGAATTTGGATAGTATTCTTTCAGAAAATGTAGTCATACTTTTGGATTGAGAGAAATAATCCATTTCATTCATGTATTCATTGTATGTGTGTGGTTCTGCCGGCCTGGAATCCCCATTAATTTATTTGTATTTTGTACGATATTTGTGTATTCATGTATTCATGCGTTGTTTGTATGCTTGTCATTTTAGGCTCCATACCAAAAGTTTGATTGAGCGTCTTTCACTCGGGAAACCCACAACCATCTTTATATTTTTTGTTTCAATGAAGAGTAAATAAAAACAGTGAAATTTACATGAATGTATGTAATTTAGAATGATCCATACATTATTGAATCATGGGTGATCCTCTTTTTCATCATCATCTTAGACAAATCAGTGGGCAATGGGGACAGCTGCTTTGAAACGATGCTAGTCTGCGAGCACAGACTCAAATTTTGCACTTTAACCAGACTACCATGTCTAGAATGAAGACTAGACTCCAAACTCTCTGTCTGTGTTAGATGCAGTGCAAAGTGAAGCTAGTCTCACTAATTCAGACTCTGCAATATGCACCATGCAAATTGCAAAAACCAAAGTTTAAGGTCTGTGCCTGCAGACTAAGAAGTTGCAGAGTACCCATTTACACTGTACCTGTTCCAAATTGTTGTTTTATTTTTGATAAAAATGGGAATGAGCAATTTGAAGAACTTGCAGAATTTCTGCATGAAACTTGTACATGTACATTGTATGTGTACATGGCACTGACTATAATTGATGTGGTTATGATTAAAAGCCATCGGAGGCCCGTAACACAAAGCTTAGCAATCATCGTATAAAATTTTTCTACGATTGATTGCATTGACTACAATGTACAATCAATCGTGAAAATCAAGCGTACGATCAATCACTATCCTTTGTTTTACAGGACCAAGGACTATCAATCAGATTTATTTGTTTATTAATAATTTGGTTTTGAGGTGGGATTACAATGTAGTCTCTTCATTATTGTTTTTGTGTCTTTTAATTTGATACAAAGTTGGTTTATGGGTAAACACAGCTTCGTTTACAAGGAAACAAATAAATTTCCATATTCATTTTGATTATTAGTTTACCAAGGTTATTTGTTTGGAACATTTTAGTGATCCGCATACATGTATGTGTGACAAGCGAGTATGACATTGTTGGTCCAGCAGTTTTATTTGCGTATCATTTGTGAACACGATTCAATGAATTCTTTGCGGTATAGAAAAGGGAAATTTCATGGTTCCCCTTTATCGGTATTCATACTGTAGCTCATAAATAGAAAATAATTATATTGGTTTATTATTGTACTGTATGTGTATTCATGATGAAGGGAAGAGGTATATTTCTGAAGGTATGATTTTCTGGGAAACATTTTATTTTTATTTGGGTGTGAAAAATACACAAATTATATCAATAGATACAGTATTAAAGGGGAATGAAACCTTTGGAACAAGTAGGCTTGTGTCGAAACAGAAAAATCAAAGAATAATAAACAAAGAAAGTTTGAGAAAAATTGGACAAATAATGAGTAAGTTATGAGCATTTGAATATTGTAATCACTAATGCTATGGAGATCTTCCCATTGGCAATGCAACAAGGATGTGTAATGTCACATGTGAACAACTTTCCCTTTGATGGACTATAAAATACCCCTAAAATGTTTCTTTTTGCTTTTTCTTATGATGATACAAACTCTTTATCCATGATGTATTCTTTAAAAATCTGTATTACATGCCCTCCTATAGAAAGAATATATGCTCTACTGATAGATGTGAAATAAGGGGCAGTTTAAGTGAAATATATACTAAAGTAATGGGAGAGTTGTTCATTGTAAGTGACATCACACATCTTTGTCGCATTGCCAATGTGAGGATCTCCATATCATTAGTGATTTATTCAAATGCTCATAACTTTCTCATTATTTGTCCAATTTTTCTCAAACTTTCGTTGATCTGTTTCTTTGATTTTTCTGTTTTCACACAACCTATCTTGTTCCAAAGATTTCATTCTCCTTTAAAGTTAATAGTAAAAGACCCTCCCTGTCTCCATTCCTATGTGAAATGTCATGGTTCAAATGGTGGTGGTGGATTTGGGTGGTAATTTCTTTTTGGGTAGGGGTAGAGATTTATGAAAAGCTGAAGTTTTTTACCCCCGAGCTTGCTATTACTACGGTTGGAAGAGGTATAGGTAAGTTTAACATCCTTCCACCCCCCCCCCCCCATTTAGCCCCGAAAGCAAATGATGAAAGAAGAAGCTCCGAGTACCGGACAAATGTGCAAATTAACCGGAGAAAGTACGGATTAATTTTCAGAGTATAATTGATGAACAACAACTACAATAATAATTTAATAATAGTTATGGTATTAATGATACAGAATGATCATGGTATTATTACTCCTACACTACTACTACTAGTACTACTGCTACTACTACTACTACTACTACTACTCCTACTATTACTACTACTACTACTACTACTACTACTACTACTGGTACTACTACTTCTACTGCTGCTTCTGCTGCTGCTGCTGCTGCTACTACTACTACTACTACTACTACTACTACTACTACTACTACTACTACTACTACTACTACTACTACTACTACTACTACTACTACTACTACTTCTACTACTACTACTTCAGCTACTACTTCTAATATTACCACTACAACTACTACTACTACTACTACTATTTCTACTACTCCTATCATTATTGCTACATGTACTACAACTCATAATAATGATGCTGATACTGGTGATGATGCTGGTGTCACCATATATTATTGACTGATTACGTTAAAACACTTCAAATAATTTTATTATTATTTTTTTCTTCTCCCGTGTAGACTGAGTCTATGCCTCCAGCCAGACCCGCCGCCCCACCCACCACGAGGCAAGCTAGTCTGAACATCGATAGCAACAAGTCCGGGCTGGAGCTGTCTACGATGGAAAAGGCAAGGATACTGGCCGCAGGAAGGAAGAAGAAGAAGCAGGCGTCGGCCAAAAACTGGGAGGATAAATTTGCAGCGTTCAACAATCTATAGGGCGCCGGTTTGCAGTGGTTTCAATTGTACTCTGTAACAGGTTAGCACTTGAAGTATTCCAAGGTTTACCAAAGTGATGGTGTCACAAAGAAAACTCTTTTCTGCATTTCAGTGATTTACGCATCATATATTGGCAGAGCATGATAAGAAACCTCCACTACCAAATTTTGGTTGGATTTGGTCCATGGCGCCCAAGATGGTCCTGTATTCCTACATAGCCCCATTGAAATTAGTGCCAATAGGCCTGGTGGGTGTTTCATAAGTTGTTTGTATAAAGTTACAAGAAAATTTGCAAGTGACCGGTGAGCCTCTCTTAGGAGCTAAATCCACACTATTGAAAATTTGGTTCACATAATTTACCTCAAGAAAGGATCAACAGGCATTTGTAAAGTTGCTCGTAACTTATAATATAATATAGGGTATTTATATTGCGCACATATCCACCTTGTTAGGTGCTCAAGGCGCTCCTATTTTACCCGGCTAAGCTAGGCGTTCATAGTGCAAACAGCTTTTTTTTAAGGAATTACTTCCTACCGGTACCCATTTACCTCACCTAGGTTGAGTGCAGCACATTGTGGATCAGTTTCTTGCCGAAGGAAATTACGCCATGGCTGGGATTCGAACCCACGACCCTCTGTTTCAAAGTCCGAAGACTAATCCACTGGGCCACAACGCTCCACTTATACACTATACTTCTTTCACATTTCCCCTACAGCGAGTCAAAAACGGCCATTATAACATTTTTTGTACCAGCTACATATTGTAGGTTATTTGAATAAAAATGAATAAGACTATACTTTGGTCACAATTCCCCTACAGCGAGTCAAAAACGGCCGTTATAACATTTTTTGTACCAGCTACATATTGTAGGTTGTTTGAATAAAAATGAATAAGACGGCTTTTTTCGACTCGCCCTATGGCCGCCGTAGGGGAAATGTGACTGAGGTATTACGAACAGCTTTATGAAACACACACTCGGCTCTCAACCATGACAATTCATACTGGTTTATATGGGGTCTATTGTGTAATTGATTCGGGCATAACTCTGGCCATCATGATCCAATGTAAGGTTTCCCATCATGATCTACTGACATATAAATGAAAGTGCTGAAATGCACAAAAGATAATTGACAATGTCACATGTTGGTACTTACTCTCTTCTAAAAAAACATTTTCGAGGGGATATATTATTCATAAATGAAATTCATGAAATAAATTTTCACTTGGGATTACCTGTGAAAGCGATGTCATGTTGGAGAGCATGCCTAGTTATTTTGGCAAGATATTCTACAGATATTTTCAAGTTTTATAGAATTCATTTTTTTTCAGACCCCCAAACTAGTATGACTTACCACCAATATATCATATTTTGATAATTCTCAGCTTCTCTCAGGATTTCATATTCCTATTTTTGTTTAGTTTCATACTGTACACTCCAAAGGGAGATGCCTCTTTCCTTCATGTACATTTAAGCAAAAATCACCCCTAATAATAGAGAGGGTTAGATTACTTTGATAATTATATTTATGTACAGCATTTCACTATTTTGCATACATGTACTGTATGCCTTTATCTTTTCCTTTTTATTTTGTTTCATTGATTTCTTGATAGTATATATATAGGTGTATAACTTCATGCTTCCAATAATCCACTATGTGCTCACCACCGACTCTGCCTGCATCTTTTCCTGATAAGTCATGTGATCACTTGGTCACATGATCAGCTAAGGTCACCTGATGTGAAACCCAAGTCATGTGATCATCCCAGTTCATCTGATGTGAAATCAAGTCACATGATCATCCCAGGTCACCTGATGAGAAAGCCAAGTCATGTGATTATCCCAGGTCACCTGATGTGAAAGCCAAGTCATATGGTCATCCCAGGGCCTCTGATGAAAATCAAGTCATATTTCATTACGCTTAATGTGACAATCTAGTCACATACTTATCCCAGGTCACCTGATGTGAATATCAAGTCATGTGACAGTCTCAGATCACCAGCCATGAAAATCAAGTCATGTGATTATCCATGGTCACCTGATGGGAAAATCAAGTCATGTTTTCATCCCAGTTCATCTGATGTGAATATCAAGTCATGTTTTCATCCCAGTTCATCTGATATGGAAACCAAATCATGTGATCATCCATGGTCACCTGATGTGAAAATCAAGTCACATGGTCATCCCTGGTCACCTGATGTGAAAGCCAAGTCTTTTGATTGGTTGAAGCTGCATTTGAATGCATTATTTCATTCTCCTTAGGCTCCCAGATGACAAACGATCAATGTTACAGATCCATGATTTGCTATACTCTAGAACATTTCCCTTTGATAAAAAGCGCCCTCTTTTGTCAGAAGACCAGGTTCCTGTTCCATAAAGACTTGGTATAATAACAAATGCACAATTTCTATAACAAATTTACCATCAGCCAATCAGACAGAAGGATTTCAGTAGCTTTTAACTGTTATTGCAAATTTGTTACTAAAACAAGTTTTATGAAATGGGGGCCCAGTATATCATATTCAGATTACAACAGATAGGATTACAACTAGTACATATTATACATAATATCACAGTACTTACATGTAAAAGCATATGTTACTTGGTGTGAATTCTATATTTATAGTTGAGAACTATTTTACAGCGTATTTTATTCAAAGAAGATGTCAGAAATACACATCTATTTAGTTTTATTATGTAGAACTATGTATAAATGACTAGACTAGGGGTCAAATCCTTGTGAGGACATTCATAAGGCTTGTCTATGAAGGTGTATGTGTAGCGTGTAGCTCCCCTCTGTTTTACATGCATTTAAAGTGGTTACGAGGTGATTACTATTATATTATTACCAGATTAGATCATCCACTTGCAAATCTATTCAAGCTTTTCTTGTTGAGTGATACACTTTGCTGCTTTAGCCTTCATGTCAAAATTCTTGAATTAAATGCCCCGTACTTGGTCTGAACTTGGGTTTAATGTAAACCCTGGCCTAAAGTTCTGGTTGAAGTATGGATAGCCAATTGAGACAGAAATCTTCAACAGTACAGGCTCGATTCGCCAGCTCATCTCGTACTCCGGTCATTCATAACTATCTAGGAACGATTACTGAATTTGCTTTTCTTCGCCATTGTAGCATGAAGAAAGAGCACAATGAACATTAGAAAACAAACATTGTTAAACAAAATTTTGAAACTTTTTGGCTTTCCATAATTTTAGCACTGGGTTGGACCGCAGGCTATAAAGTTAAACTGGACGTAAGAATAATGGCCTTACCGTAGTCTGTGTACTGTATTTAATTTCATTGGCCCATATTCTGAAGTCAGATTTAACGTAGAACATGGTCGAACTCTGTGCTGAAGTTATGGAAAGCCAAAAATGTCAACATTTTCCTTACATTGTATGTTTCATATGTTTACTGTGCTCTTTCCTAACTCGTGAATGGTGAAGAAGCTATCATAATTATCCCTCCGAAATGAAAGAAAAATGAGCTGATAATGTTAAGCTCTACAGTCAGAGATTTCCTTCACAATTGGCTATCCTTAGTTATACCTTAATTTGAAACCACGGTCTGAATTAAACCCAGTTCAGAATGTGGGCCATAGTTTCCTATAACTTTCACTCTCTATGCTATTGAAATGTACATAAACCTTTGTGTAAAAGAAACCAGCAATGAAATAGATACGATTCTGTGTCAAAATAGCATTCCTTTCAATTTTCACCTCAATTTTTGTTTGAAATTCTAGTTTCCTTTAGTCTTTCCGAACCATTTGTTACATATCTACTTCGAGGAACGATGGCCTTCACATCGGTTTTTGTTTGATGTAATTCTAGTATGCTTTAGTTATTCTTTCTGTGCCATTTACATGTATATTGTCCAGTAATTGATCGACTTAGGTGGTTGTTTGACATAAAAAAGTCGGCTTATACACTGAACTTATACACGTAAGTCTGTGGGGGAAAGTTGGGACTTTTCTTTTCTTTCGATTAATACAAGTTTTCGAGTTGCACAAGGTCGACTTAAGCAGAGTCTACTCTATCTACAAATCTGCATAAAAAATGATGACTTTGTGTTTGTATTTGCCGCCACAGGTGATCGCATGCTGTTTGCATTTGGTGTAATTAGGAACTTGCATGAAACTGTAGAGGGCGCTACTGTAATATTTGCTCCCATGACTTTGGAAATGATACCTCTACTCAACAGACTTTGCTTCTGTTTGCCTAAAATTCTAACAACTTACTGAATTTTATGATTATCAGAATACAGGGGTAGTAAGCTCTCCTCAAATTTCATCGGTTTTTGACATTTTTGGGGGGGAATATTATCAGCCTATGAAATTAAGAAGTTAGGCATTTATATATTACAAATATATATGTTTTGCTTGACTTCTGAATGTTTTATAAAAAGTATTTGTGAAAAATCAAAAAATGCAGTTCTTTGTTTAGTTCCCCATACCCTTTTACTCAAGCAATAGTATAGCCATTTAGAAGGACATAGACTGCACTGTATATATGACATTTAGAACACAGTTTAAGCAATAGAAAAATATAATATTTACAGTCTATAGATGTAAAAACTATATTAAAACAATAAAATTCTTGAAATATATGTGTTAAATGTACGATTAAGTGTGATTTTTGATGCATGTAATTGTTTTGATTACAAAACAGAGTTGTATATGACAATACGAAGTTATAATTAATTATAGATATTTTTCTACAAATTCAAACTACTATGGATCATGAATAAGTACTATTTTTTCACCTTTGTTTTTTTGTTTCTTCCCTGCAGCCTTTATTAGTGTTAGATGAAATAATTTGAATGATTTCTTAATAATTAATTGCAGTACTCTGATATGTACTCACCTTTTTCTATCATGTATATGCAGATAGATCAGTTTTGTTGAAGCAGTAAATGTATCCAATATAATATAACATGTAACTTGTCCAATACAATATAAAGTGTGTTCTCATGTTTGATTTGAAAGGAAAGAAAAAGAAATAAAGTAAATGCATTAAATCTTACTATTTTGGAAACTTTGACATAATAGGTATTGAAATTACCGTGGAAACCTTGAATTCAATTGGCTTCATAGCACTGTTACCATGGTAATTACATGTACTATTATGGTAAAAGTAGCATAATGGTGAGTTTAGAATGCAACAGATGCTGAGTTTATATTGATGGTGCATTAAGAAATTATTATATATCTATTAGTAAAGGAGGGGGAGAAAACAATGATACTGGAATTAATTTTAATACATGTATGTTGATGCGTGGATATGTTAATTACCAAAGGCCTAAAATCACATTTTGTGTTGACAAAGGCATTGCACCAAATACAGTCATCATGAAGTGTCCAAATATACCACAGTAGGAAAAAAAAAAATCTTTTGAGTATTTGAACTACACTGTCGAATGTCTACAATCTTACAACATTGGTTTTATTCAGTTCCTTTGGTATTGTAATCTCATGGTATCAAACGGATTTAAAGTCAGTCACAAATAAAAATATGAATATGTATTGCACAAAATTTAATGGTAATATCCTCTGAATTCCTCCTTGTAAAAGCTGTGAGGAATGGATGTACTAGTACACGTAAGTTTATGAATTCTGACCGCTATTATGTAGTCCCTCTCGTAGCCGATGGGAAGATATTTGGGGGATATTACATTCCCGTGGCATAGCAAGTACTATTGCCCCCATTATTTGCTTTCAGAAATAGAGGGCGTCCTATCTCTGTAAATTTACGATTTCAGATTTGCATCGAGGGGTATTGTGTGGTGTAGTTCTTCCACAGGAATTGGCGTGTGATTAGTCATAAATTTCGCTGGCTTCTGATCACAGGGCTTTCAAGTGATTGGTCTTTTTGTCAGGGCCCTCAAGATTTTAACCCTTTCCGAAACGAAAGGTTGTGCAGATACAATGGCTGCATGTATTTGTAACAATGTGACTTACAATACGCTTTACAATCCGACTGTGCATATTTTCTGTGCAAGTCACATTTCTTGCTCTCTCAATATGATATATACATCATCTTTATAGGAATCATCATTACATTTGCCTTTGAAAATGAATATGTATGCATGATTAATTATTGTGTGTGAATGCAGTTTTATAAAAGGTGTCTTATTTCTTAAGTACTAATCATCAATCGCTACATCGATCATAAAATCGTGAATCCATATTGTGATATTTCATATAATTAAGACTATTGTACCAAGCTATGGAACAAGGTTTTGGTTCCGAGAATAGGTTACATTTCTGCAGAAAACCTGGAATAGGGATCGAAGTATGGTTTGCAGGCGGCATAAGTCTGTAGGTTGGAATTCATAAAGATGGTTTAAATTTAGACCGTGAACAATTCAGATTTTGTGAAAAAGGTACACTTTAATTTAGTGTTTTGACTTGGAATGAGCCATTGATTTTGGTTTAAAAAAAGTAGATGTGCTAGATTTACACTCCTGATCATGAATATTTGGATAATTGTGCTTTATTATTATGGTGCGAAATAATGGCAATTAAACATGAATTTCAGTGTTTTTTTTGTTTCAATAATTTTATATAAATCATTCTTTCTATTTGTAAAAATACCAGCATTTTGAATAAAAATTCAACATGGTTATCAATACTTAATGAGGAATAATTTCAAGCACAAGCATGTTCTATGCTTGTTGCTTGAAATATTGCTTCATTTATACATGTACGTATGATCGTTGTTTTTATTGGGACAGACATTTCACGCTTATTTTTCCAAAATGTTTTAGTTTGTTTGCTTTTGTTTAAGGGTGGCAATTATAGGAGGAAATTATTCATACGCAAAACCTGTATGTAAGTAAATAAAAATATTTATATATGAATTTATTGTTGGAGTGACCAAAAAGAAAAATTTTCGTGTGAAGAGTTTTCGTCATATTTAGCTAAATCCACTTTTTAATTTTTATTCAATTTGAGCCGTTAGATGTACATTCGGCATAGTTATTATTTGCTTTTACTCTTATCCTTGGAAGAATTTTTTTTTTCATTTTCTAAGTATTGAGAGTTTTTACATGATTGACTTTCTAATCTCACTATTTCATTAAAGGGGAATGAAACCTTTGGAACAAGTGTGCTTGTGTGGAAACAGAAAAATCAAAGAATAAGATCAACTGATCTTTGAATCTACTGATAGATGTGATAAAAGAGGCAGATTAAGTGAAATATATTGAAAAGTCATGGGAAAGTTGTTCACATGTGACATCACACATTTTTGTCGCATTGCCTATGGGAGGATCTACATTACGATAATGATCTGAACCTCAAATGCTCAACTTTCTTACTATCCAACTTTTCTCAAACTTTTGTTGATCTGTTTCTTAAATTTGTCTGTTTATGCACAAGCTATCTTGTTCCAAAGGTTTTATTTTCCTTTAATAACTGCTCACTAGCCAGCAAGAAAAATAGAAAATCATAAATTTTATTGCAATTATTCACAATATGCGATCTGTTTTAGGCCTTCCTTTTAAATGAAGTTTTTGTTTTCTCATGAACATGATGAATGACAGCTTAACCTTTTTTGCATGTACGTGTATGTATTTCTCAAATAGTCTTTAAAAAACTTAATGTCTTATACATGTGCTAGCATACTTACATGTATACCCAGATTGATGCATTGGTATTGTATATTTTATCTACACAATATCCATTAGATTTATAGTCTCTATAGCAGTTCATATTGGTGCATCAGGTCTTTGCATATATATCAGAAAATAGATGATTTCCACTTTTTATGTACAGTGATTAGTTTGACAAAAAGAGATTATGGCTGTAAATAACTTCTGAAAAATCTTATAAATGCATTTATTTTGTTATTATATAATGAAAGAAATAGTTTGTATGATTAACCTTGTATTTAGGCTATCTGAGGTTTGTAATTTTGTTGGGAAAATTTTTCATTTTTTCATTTGCTGATGACTTTTGCTGTTGTACACTTCTACATGTACTTGGCCCTTTTTAATTGCACATCAAATGAATGCATTTAACATATTGATGCATATGTACAGAATACATCACCATGAAATAGTGAATTTACCTTCAATAATTCTATCATTTTCTTTGATATTTTATCATCTTTAGGTTCTTCAATTGCTTCCTTTTCATTGCTATGATAATAAAATAAAATATATGAATCAAAACTTTTGATTATGGTGTGGTTTGTTATTGATTGTGGTGTGTGCGGACTAAATGGCCGACCCCCAAAAGAGCTCCAAAGTTAGTGAACCCCACCACAAAATGCACTCCTTCATGCCGAGTGTTGAATATAGACGACAACACTACAATGCTCACCTGACTTCCCAGTGAAATATCTAAAACATGGCAGAACTTATAACACTTTAACTCTTGAGGTGCCATATTATAATTTTTTGTCGAAATTAGTCGATTTTCTGTTTGAAGTTTAGGAAAATATGTTCAAGCCTTGCCTTGTGTAATTGACTGGAAATTAATCAACATACACAACACAAGAGGCTTTGTTGTTTTGAAA
Organism: Lytechinus pictus; assembly: GCF_037042905.1. Classification (NCBI taxonomy): domain Eukaryota; kingdom Metazoa; phylum Echinodermata; class Echinoidea; order Temnopleuroida; family Toxopneustidae; genus Lytechinus; species Lytechinus pictus. Next base: position 18,927,499 of record NC_087250.1, on the reverse strand, counting down.
AAAGAGAAAATTGCACAAAAATGTGTCAGTGGCACGCTAAGGGTGAAATAAGTACATTTTCTGGTAGGGTTCATTAACTTTTGAGCACCACTGTATGTGAAACATTCTTGATATGATCTGTTGCTGTGAAATAATTGCGATACTCCCAATTTATCATGGCTTTTAATATAAAGTCAAAGGAAAATATGGGCCAGGTGTACAAAAAAAAGGGTTGATTATTTCATGGTATTTTCCTCGGAGAGAGTGTATGCATGGTAGATGTCATCCTTAAAGGGGAATCCAGCCCAAATAAAAAAAATCATCTGATGAAAAAAAATGAGACAAGTAAATGGAAAGTTTTGATAAAATCGGACAAACTATGAGAAAGTTCTGAATTTTTAATATAAAGTGACAGGTTATGTCACAGAATTTTCCTCAGGGAGGTGTATGTATGTTGGATATCATCCTTTATATAAATAGCGCCATCTATCTAGAAATTCAGAGGCGCTCTATTTTTATTACCCTGGATTTAGCTTTGCTTCCCAAGGTCAAGATATATTTTTCAGATTAAGAGCAACTCTTCAATGGACAAGGCTCAGTGATTTCTTCATAACAAGTTGCCATGGGATGATGAATCAATGCTATGGCAGATATATGCTTATTCTTGCTCTCTGAAAATGCCATTTGAGAGAGAGGAAATACAAAAAAAAAATCAGACACTTGAAAAAAATACATATAGTCTTTGTCATTTATTTAGACATAATTCTTTAAATGAAGTATTCCTCCACATTCTGTAAAGAACCCCATATTCCCAAGTAGTATAAATATATGTATTAACATCTAAACATAAGATACATTTCTATGTATGAGTTGCATGGAAAACAAAATAATTGAACAATAAATTTAGGACCCAAATTAACAAAAGAGGTTACACTAAGAGGGTACAAAACCCACTCATATATTTTCAAGTTCACTAACTGTGACCTGCCTTCCCCAAACCAACAAGTAGTCGACCAAAATGAATATCGAGATATTTATGGAGCTTGAAAAATTCACTTCCTAAGCTTTAAAAATGATATATAATTTGTTAACATTGACCAACAATAACCATCACAAGTACTTGATTGAATGCAGAGGAAACTCAGCGAGAGTTGCAAAAGATAGGGAGAAAACAAGGTTTGAAGTTTGGGGTTCACTCAAGCATAAGATCTCCACACTGTAATCTTGGAAACTTCCAAAGTGTCCAAAAATCTCTTGTATCCTTTCTTTTATTCAATTTCATTACCTCAAATTTTTTAAGTATGAAGAAGAAAAATTGCTCTTGCAGCTAAGCATATTTTTGGTATTTGGAGACTGAATTACTATTTTCGCTTTTTGCAGAAAACCTTACCTGGCGACTTATTGGTTGTGGGATGGTAGGTTACAAATGATGTGCACGAGTTCCCCAAGTGCGCACCTGCACATCCTCCATTATTGGATTATTATCAGTGTTAACACACTTAAAAAAAACTATGCAGCCGTTTAAACGTCTTTTGTGAATTTGGGTCTTAGATATTAAATATGAATAAGTTGGTAATCTACACCGCTTTCCCATCCATTAAGTACATCTTTTTAATCCCCCAATATATTTCTTTCCTATTCCAGTATATATTAACCCTTTGAACCCTGAATTGTTTAGGATGGTCATGACCCTTACCCTGCATTATTTGCAGATATCAAGATTATCGGCAAATGAAGAAAAACATGACATTTGAAATAAATGATCTCCTATTCTCATGATTCAAGTCCAACCATGCCAGCAGCACCTTACTCCGCTGGTACCGGTACCTGACCTGGCCCAGACCTGCCAACCTCTGGGAATGAAAAATTGTATTCTGTGATAAAAATGTGTATTTTTCCCCAAAAAGTGTATTTCATAATAAAATGTGTGGCACACTCGCTCATCGCTGCGCTCAAGCTGCATGCAAGCTAAAATGCGCACTGCTCTTGCAGATGAAAAAAACAAACATTTAAACATGTTTTTTACGTACTGCCGTATTTTGGTTGCAAAAACGTACTAAATACGCCAAAAACATACTGGTTGGCAGGTCTGCTGGCCCAGCTGATGTTGTGCAGCTTATCGTACAAACAATAATCTCAAATTTTGTCTCAAAATCATTGGTTTGACGGAATTAATATTTATAAATAGCTTACGCATAGTCCATATACGACTTGCCATGTATTATCGCACGAGCCTCCTTTGTAGGGTAGTATATTTGGGTCATTTTTTGTGCTAAAACCTTACAAATGAAAGCCAATCGTTGACGAAATTACAAATTGAAGTTATCCACTGAATATCTCTAAAATGACATTTTTAGAAGGTCACCTGATATCTAAAACTCTTGCTTTTTTAATCACATGACTTGAAGCCGGTATTCCGGCTTTTAGGGTACATGCGCGTTCGTGGTTCAGGTTCAAAGGGTTAAGAGGAAAAGAAAATAAACAATGGGCTCAAAGGTTTTTTTTCTCATTTGAAAAAAAAAACCCATACATGTATGTATTTCAAAACATATAGAAATCTGTTAAGTGTTTCATGGAACAATGTCAGTTATTTTTCAATGAAAAAAAATTGCTCTGAGCAAGTCAGATGCAAAAATGTTGGAAGGTTTAATAGCAAGTAAAAATCATTGACTGTATTTTTTTAAAGTCCATTTTTGATCATATGATTTCCCATCACCAGGCCTGCTTATTCGGTGGTTTCACAATACGGTGCACCATCTATTGGTTGCAACGTACAGGCCAATTTCCAACTATGGGGTCAACAGGTGGAGGCAGCGCAAGGTGCTAGTGTACTGTAATGTGACTGCGATGCTTCAAAAACGAAAACCATATGGCAAAAGCAGAGGAAGAATTCACCAAAAACGGTCTAAATATGCAGCAAATTTCTCTCCCACCTATTGGATCCTGGTAAGCAGCATAATATCATGCACGCCAGCCAAGCCACGTCGGCCACCGCAGCATAATCACATACATGCACTAGTGCGTGCTCAACAGATGTCGACTTTTTACCATGATGCATTGCAAATTTTGGCCTGTCCCTTACAACCGATAAGTGGCGCACCGTATTGTGAATCCACCGAATTATCAGACTTTGACTTTCAAGTCAAAGGTAGTTGGTTATTCTTGATAACACATTTAAATATACCGGTACTAAAAAATAACGCGTTTTATAATTTATGAAAATAGTCTGGTCAAGAAACTTGTAAATACACACATTTTTCACTAAAATGCATGTATCAATTGCACTTTGATGTGATTACTGTTAATAATATTTACATAAAGAAACTTACATCTGGTCATCTAGAATGCCAATTTTCAATGTTCATAACATTGGAATTTTGTAAATTTTATCTATAATAAGCCTATACCAATATCTAAATTTATACATAGAACTAAGAAAGGACATATTGGTTGTTGAAGTCCAATATTGAACTAGAAAATATGATATACTTTCGGCAGTTTGTGTTGAGCTCTGGTGTTGAATAATATCTGCTGACCCAAGCATCTTATCGGCAATTTTTGCTGACAAATTTGTTCCAAGTCAATATGATGCAGGAATTTTAAAAGCTTTGAACAGTTTTAAAAGCTTAAAAGAGTTCTTTTAAAAGCTTAAAACAGTGAAAACTCCTGACCATTTGTGCAAAATAAAATCCTCCTAACCTACAAAGTGGAACATTCAGAGTTCACAGTCTCACAGAGCACTTGTATCGGGTCAACCTTCATCACGTCGACTCCTTCCGCGTACTGAACAGCCTTCCCGTCACCGGACACACCGCTTTATTCCTCGCGCACTGCGTATGCGTGATGACCCCGTTCGGATACCGCACAAACGTTGGCTCGCTGAACGGCCTCTGGCAGACTTGACACGTCTGATCCTCGTTCATTGGAATGAGGCAGCGGCTGTTGTGGACGATCTCGCTTCGTAGGTGTAGGTTCTCGCTCCGGGTCAGGGTGTGTTCCACGCGGGACATTCGGCTGCCGTGAGTGCTGGAGCGGATCGCCTCGGAGAGGAAGCGAGAGATGAGACCGACGGACCAGGTCTCGGGTAAAAGTTGCAGAACCTGAAACAATTTTTAAAATAATACAATCAAATTAGAGAAATTAATGTACTTGCAACAGGAGAACTGTGCTATCTTTCAATCTTACAGATAAATGCCAGTTGTGACGATAGCAAAATGTGTTTGCACAGAATCCCATCAAATGACAACCCAAGATTCTCTCTGTATAAATGAAAAAAAATAGTTGCCAAAGACTCATGGAAAATAAAGTTTAACTGCGGAGAAATTAGCAAAACAAGTATGAAATTGTAATTAATGGTAAAACTTAAAGGTTTTTTATGTTGTAGTTGCTCTTTATGCCTTGAATTTTTGGTCTCAGAGAGATCATAGCCTGCATTGATCTAAAACTTATGGTTTTTAATCTGCATTTGCCATTTTACCTGCATGAAACCACAAATGTAGTGCATACTTTCCAAGTTCTCACCTGAATTTTTTAACATTGTAATTAAAAAAAGTTGGATATGGCTTAAAATGTTTGAATTGTTTACAATATATACAATCTGTACAATCATACAATCAATAACACAAGATCTTGTCAATGTATGTATGCAAGCAAGTCACATAATGATAATAAGTTTATGATGAGCCATGATGCTATTAAACTAATGCTTGTGAAACCCTCAATTTTCCAGTATACATATAATTTGAAGATGCTAACTATTTTTTGTATCAATCTAAAATTGAGTTTAAACAGAATCAAATAAAATGACTACCCAAGTATTGTGGGTATGAATAAAAAGAATGTGTCCCAAATTATTCTTGTAAAAATGTATAATTGCCGAAGAAAAAATCAACAAAAATAAGCATGGCATTCCAGCAAAGTGTTGGGTCTTTTTCCAATAAAACAGGTTTTTATTTCATATCATACACATCACAACTGTTGGCACGCACACACACATTCATATAACCTACATGTAGTACTGAATTGGAATAGTGGCATGCATATTGGGAGAATTTACCAGAAACATTGCTTGTGTAGATAAATAGCTTGGTCTTAAAATGTACCTCTCATAACCATCAATAATTTAGAGAATAAATACATGTATGCCTATAACCTCATATGTATAGACAGGCCTCTACAAAAAAAAAATTCATCACTTGCCCTGTTGGGCAAGTGATAAAAAAATTCACTTGCCCGATAGAAAAAACTGCTTGCCCGATTTTTTTTCAAAAATTCTTTTGCTCTTAAGTATTCTTTTCTGTCCTGGCTGAACTCGATTTACTGGCGCTGCCCATGGCATTTCTTGACTCTTGTTCAAGTTGTTCTGGTCGCCGATCACGACGACAAAAGTCGCCTATTTTAGTCTGATGACTCATTGTTTATTTGGTTTGAAGTTGAAGCCGAGTCCTGGCCAGGGTGACCAGATTTCACAAAATGAAATACGGGACAATCGACAAAAAAAAAGATCAAGAAAGAAGGCTACACAGTGTTAGACTTGTGAAAAAAGTACAGAATTGGAAGGGAGGGTGAACGAAAGAATGAAGGAGAGAAAGAAAAGAGATGAATTGAGAAGAAAGAAAGAAAAAATGAAGGGGAAAATGAAGGAAATAATAAAAATATAAGAAACTTCTAATAAAAGGATGAGAGAATAAAAATAGATAAAAAGGTTTCTGTCATTCTTTGAATTGAATATAGAAAGAAAAAAAAAAGAAAAGGGAAGATGTATAAATGTGTGAAAGTCAAAACAAAGAAGAGAAAAACAAAGAAGAGAAAGTAAGAAAAAAGGAGGAGGAAAGAAAATTTTCCTTCATTCTTGGAAAGAAAGAAACAAAGAAAGAAGAAAACAGGAAGGAAGGAAGAAAGGGAAAGAAAGTATTTAGGGAAAAGAATGAGGACAAAATGATATATAATGAAAGAAAGGAGGGAAGAATGAAGGGAGGCCAGAATGAAAAAAAAAGAAATAATGGAAGGAGAGATAGAACGTAAATAAAAATGAGTGGAAGGGAGAAGGTATGAAGGAAACAAAAAAAAGGAAATGTAATAAAGAAGGCAAGTAGGAGAAAGAAGGAAAGAAAGAAAATGAACAGAGAGAGAGAGAAAGGATCAGGAAAATAAAAATAGATACATGTATGTAACAAAAAAGGGCAAGAAGGAAAAATTAAGATAGAAGGATAGAAAAGAAAGAAAGAGGAAAAAGTTCAAACTTTAAGCAAATAAAAACAATCCAATCATATAACAAAAATCCTAATGATATTTGGTGGTTTTTTATATATTTTTAAAATAAAAAAAAAACTAAAATGTTTTAGAAATGAATAAAATACGGGACGTCTGGTCCTGGCCGAGTCAGTCCGAAGCTTGCATGCATTCAGCGCGATCTAGCTCGAGACTCGGCTGGCTTGATCGCTCGTGTACGTCCGTACATGCGCTCAGAGGGCGACAGAGGGGTTTCCCCAGCTAGCTTCGTTGATTAGTAGCGCATGCGCACATTGTAGTTTAGAAAGTAAGATGGCAGCCTCCAACGAACGGGACCGCTGGCGATAAATTGGCGCCTTTTGTCGGTAAATTGGCGCTGATTTGACATGTTTCCACTGTTTTTTTACTGGTATGACATTGTATGAGAGATAATTGGCCGATAATTGCAATTTATCAAAAAATTATTAAACTTTACTGTCAATTCATCTTTTTCATTTTCAAAACAACCACTTGCCCGATCGGGCAATTGACTTTGAGAAATGCTTGCCCGCACGTCATTTTCACTTGCCCCGGGCAAGTGGGTTTGTCGCGCCCTGTATAGAAACTAAAATTTCTCTACAGGAAAGAACTTGTTTACAGCTACTTGATTTCATAACTATTGCAGTATGAATGTAATGAGTAGTGATTTAAGGTGTCACCGTTAAAGTGGGTTTATATTACAAGACTACGTTGTCGAGATTGATGCGTTATGGGTTAGGATACTGGCCAGGTGGGAGTTTCATAAAGTTGTTCGTAAGTTAAGAGCGACTTTAAGAATGACTGGTGATCCTTTCTTACGCACTTCGTAATCACCAATGAACATTAATGGTGAATATAATTTACCAAAAGAAAGGATCACCAGTCGCTTGTAACTTAAAAAGCTTTATGGAATGGCCCCACGATATGAGTAGCTGATGAGGACTCGAGGTGGCTCCTGGTTCGTATTTGCTTTAAAGACTTTCTCATGATATCAATATTCGCCGTAACTACAGGTTCTAAGCTTTAAAAGCATTTCCCAAACATCTCTAAGCTGAAATTAATTGATTAGAGCATGATTATGCATCAAAAAGGTTCTGCTATAAATTTGGCAAAAAACAAAAGGTCCTTTTTCTTTTCAAACCAGGATTTCGTTTTCATTTGTAATTGTTAGCAATGATATAAAGAATATTTATACAAAAAAAATTTGCATTCTAGAAGCTTTTTTTAGTGAATTAGAGCAATAAGTATGATTTATGCAAAAATTAGCAGAATTCATATAAAAAAATAAATATTTCTTTTGGAAAAATTAACCATACAGCCTTGTAGATGACATCTCACACTATTATCATGCCAATTTTCACGGCATTCTCGCGATTGGCAGCCGAGATCTCAAGGGGTATTGATTCAACCCTCCCCCGGTTTTCTAACACCAAAAAAGCCCGGCCTGGTATAGCGTTAAAAGCATTTCCCAAACCTCTATAAATCATCATGATGAGTGAACTTACCCTGACTGTGTCAAAATCAGCGTCCGGACTGTTCAGTAGATTCATAGCAGGAGCAAGAAGAGAATCCTTTTTACTGCATTAACAAAAAGAAATAAAATGGAAATGAAAGATTTTATTGTTTCAAATAGAAATCTGAAATAGAGATACTCAGGAATTTCATTTTGGTCAATTGATCGTGGGCCCGGCGGTCACTAAGCAGCGCCTACACATGTATATCCCTTCAGTGCTGAACACAAAACAGGTAAGCAGCAGCTCCCATCTTATAATGCCTTTTAGTCTGATGCAACCGGTACATTAACTCCTGGTTGTTACACGGATGCTCTACCAACTCAGCCAACACAAGGGTTAAAATAATGATAGTAATAATATAAAACATTTATAAAGTGCTTAATACAATGCTTCTAAGTGCTGCATACTACAGTATTAAGCTGATTTTACCACAGCTACCCTGAATAGGTGCTCAAGCCTCCTTGGAATTGCTTCCTACCATTTACCCATTTAGTACGCCTGGGGGGAGTGTGTGGAATAGGAGATAGGCGGCTTGCTAAAAGGAAAGGAGTGATGCAGAAGGACTATTTATTTTTCAAAGATTTTCACGCCAATACTTTATCATTTGACATCAACATGTCACCGAATACTATATGAGCTCTGTGTTGTATACTTGTGTGTGTATATTTAAACATACTCACATTTTCTAATGCAGATTTTCATCATTCACGATTGCTTTATCATATGTTTTAAACGTGTCACTGGAATATATATAAGGTTTCAGTTGTATACTTATGTGTGTAAATAAAACAATTTACTATAAAAAAAAAGACTTTTACAACTGGCAATTGCTTTGCCATATATTTTGACTGTGGCACAAAATATTACATACATATTAAGCTCTCCATTGTATACTTGTGCATGTATATGTAAACACTTGCATTTTCATTCTTCTCCCACTTTTGAAGAATGCAAAATCTGCATTCTAGGAAACAGAGGCATTTGGACTAGGCCCTTGGTGATGCTAGTACTCACCCTTCCATCGGGTCCAGGTACACAGTGAGTAGGAGCTGGAACAGTCTCCTCCTGTAGGCCTGGTCCTGGTCCTTGGAATTAACCACACAGTAGTTCTCTGCTGCTCCGTAGTCCTGGAGTTTGTGAACCAGGATCCGAAGAGCTTTGTCGTGCTCCTCGAGCTGAACGGTCAGAAAAGACGAGCAAAATAACAATAAACACATTGTAATGATGAAAATGATAGTGACAACATGATTATCATCATGATTATGATGATTTGGTACCTGCTTCATAGTGAGATATACCTGGGCCCGGTCTTACAAAGAGTTACAATTGATCCGATCAATTGCAACTATGGACGGCCAGCAACGTCAACATCTATTATACATGTTTGTTCAAAACATTTTTTAGCTATGATGTATATTCATGCATTCATTGTTTTCTTGAAAATTCATTGCGCTTCTCTTTGCATACAAAGGACATGGTGCAAATTTTTCGTAGAAAAAATTTATGACACTGATGGATTTCCATAGAGTTATGATTGATCGGATCAATCGTAACTCTTTATAAGACGGGGCCCATGATGTAACTTTGCTATTATGGTAACTACCACTGGAACAGAGCTCATCGACCAATCACAATCATTTCAACAATACACAATGCCAAGTCTATGGAGTCATTCAAAGTCAACCTTAAGACACATATCTATTCTCATCATATTTCAAATAACACTCCCCCCCTCCTTCTGAGTAATAATTCCCTCTGCGCCTCTGATTAGGAAACTAGATAGAAGGTGCACTCTAAACGCTATATACTATTATTATTATTATTATTACACTTTCCTCATTTAAGAAATCTCTCAAAACATACCTATTCTCATTTTCTGTACGGTTTCCATATAATGTTCATAATTTGACAGTTATTTTTCTTGTGTTTTATACTGCCAATTCATGTTTCTGCTATTCTTTCTTTCTTTCTTTAATGCGCTTTGTATCTGATGGCGCTAGTATAAATGAAGTGAATTTTAATTATTTACGTTTCAAAGGTAGTTGCCATAATGGCGATGTTACCATACTTGTAACTCTTTACCAAATGGGCCCCTGATGAGAATTGCAACTTGTTTGAAGGTGAGGGGGAAAGCAGGAAAGTGATGATGATAGGGATGATTATAGAAAAGTGATGATTACACTGATGATGATGGTGATGATGATGATGAAGATGATGACACTGATGATGATGATGATGATGATGATGAAGATGATGACACTGATGATGATGATGATGGTGATGATGACACTGATGATGATGACACTGATGATGATGATGATGAAAATGACATTGATGATGATGATGATGATGACACAGATGATGATGATGACACTGATGATGATGATGATGGCACTGATGATGATGATACTGATGATGACACTGATGATGATGACACTGATGATGATGAAGCAGTCCAAAAGCTCTCTCAGCTATGCCTCATAATAGAATTATTCCAAGGTACCTTGTGCTATAATTTATACGAGTGCCCTCACTGACATGCATCATTTTTGTATATATCTTTCCATAGAGTACTATACATTCTACACACGTAGTGCCCATAATTCTTACGCCCTCACTGATGTGTATTTACATGTATTTGAATATTCATAACTTTCTATACAGTATTGGGCATTCTGTATACATAGTGTGCATAATTCTTACTAAAGCCCTTGATGTGTAATATTTGCATTATATAGTACATTTCTATGGAGTATTGGATATTCTGCATATACGCAGTGCGTATAATTGTTACTAATGCCCTTGATGACGTGCATTATTTGTTATTACCTTTCCATAGAGTATTGCACATTCTGCGTACATATCCGTCTCCTTGACCTTCCCCAGGATGAGCTGGACCCGATAGATGGAAGAGTCCTGGAGTAAATGCCGCAGCTTGGACCGAGCCAGGTCCAGGTCTAATCGAGGTACTGTGTCTGGACTAGCCTTCATCTTCAGGACCTGGTCCAAGTACAGCACGGCTAGATGAGTGTGGTACTTCTCTTTCTGTAAGAAGGACAAAAAACAATGACATTAGGCTAAGTATAAATCCAACCAGTTGAGGTGAATTAGTATCAGGCACTATTAATTCCAAAAATGCACCAAGCGCCTTTAAACACCTGGACCCTGTTGCACAAAACTGGTGCCAGAGTTTTCTTTTTACAGCAAAAAGCAGGAACTACAGATAAAGAAAAATGTCCATTGGCAAGGCGTCAATCCACACTTTGCCACTCTCCACCCAGGTGTTAAATAGGTACCTGGTAGGATGTAAAAATCTATATGGGCAATTCCATGCTAAAAAAATCAGCCGTTTTCACAACGCTTTTCAACCTGTTGTCCAAACAAACGAGGAGCTTCAATTTGTCTGGTGGTAATATGAAAGTACTACTGGATAGTCGTGTAAAAATATAACAACCAAAAAACATATGTTTTCCATTGGTGAATTAGGGGTGAAAATATTGCGCATCGTACAGGACATTTGCGGGTCCCGTACGACACACATCATTTTCACCTTTAATTCACCCGTACTCAATCATTTTTGGTTGGGTACTACCCACTTTAACTTTATCATTGACAAAAAGAAAGTTTTATTGCCCATGGAATCACCCACACATGCAGTATGCCTGGCAATTGAGTCTTAGAACTCTTGTTGGAATGATCCCAAGGGAGTGGAGAGAGTGCAGAAACTCATCTATTATACAGAGATCTACGAATATCATATACATTTTCCCATGCAAAATATTGAGTCTCTACAGACTACACATCTTGCATAATAAACTTGTAATGCTTGAGAATCAAGTACAAGTCAAAATTCACAGTAGGCCTATAGCTAATAGTTCTAGTTTAACTATATACTATAGCTATAGGTTCTAGAGATGTTGAAATGAATTTGACAAATACCGGCATGTACACACATTGTATACTGGGGGAAGAAGGGGGGGGGGGGTACTAGAATTATAACATGATACCTATGTGCCGCGCCAACTCGAAAAAAGAGGGCTCTGGAACTAGATCTTGGTCTTAAAATTAGGGTCTCCGGAGCGGCTCTTGGATCAACGATTGCTAAAAATGCAATGCTCTGGAATGGACTGCATAAAACACGGGGGTCTCCGGAAATCATTAGATCGTTGGCGAATTCGGTAAAGAACGCGAGCACGTACGTCTTGCTAGATTCATACTATGGATTCGGGCCAGCGTAAGCTAGCTGCGGGCGCGTGGAGCTTCGGCGGGCAGACACAAGGGCTCGCCGCTCTGACCGACTGAATAGATCATGACAGGCACTCTCTGGAGCGAGAAATTACAAATTTGAGGGTCCCTGGAATGGGCAAAATTGGGAATCTCTATATATGGCTGCCTAAATTAGTGATGCTCTGGAATGGAAATTTAGGCTGAAAAAGGGGATCTCAACCGCGGCACATGCATATCATACATTTATACTGAGTACCCCCCACCCCAGGATCGTATACAAAGGAAACTGAAAATCTGTATTTGGCAATACCTATTGTGAATGTGTATTGATTACTCATAGAAGGAAAACTCAAAGACCAAAAAGATGTATATGAAATGTCTCCCTCTCTAACTGTAATTTTGGAAGTGTGACTAAAATCCTAAGCTCTGAACAGTCACAGATTTCAAAGACGTCATAAAACGAGATTAATAGAAGTTCAATAAAACTTTCCTTGGCTTCAAGCTGAATGGTACCAAAAATTATTAATATATTTTTTCAAAGTCAAGATAAGAAGTTTAATCGCCCATTATATTTGAGCATTTTTAATTTAAAATATATGAAATTGAAAGAAATGTCAACTATAGATCTCCTAGCTTGAAATGAACCCTATTTTCAAAGTTTTACATTGTGTTGGTGGGTATAGGCCTACAGTCAGTGAAAATAAGATATTTCAGACATAGATGACTAAAAATTAATTTGTTACTTGATGCCTGCATGGTTGTCATTACGTCAAACCCTTGTTTGGGAGACGACCGCTGCTCAGATCTGAACTGGGGTTTTATATCCGTTTCGAATAGCCTCATGAGAGGATCCAAGATATTTCATTTCCAAGCACTATCAACCTCTGTATCGCCCGATATACAAAAGTTTCACCTCCGAAGGCAAGCCTGAGCATTGAGCCAGGGTTAGACAACGCCCAGCAGCTGTGATATTAAGTAAGAGCAGCTCTGCCTGTAGTAGGCACTTCGGAATGAAATTATTGTATTTTATATGTAATCAGGTTTTCAAAGGCATATTGTATTTACATTGTAGAAATCCAATGTTGATTTGTTTTCGATTTCGAACGAAGTAAATCAGACCCGAAGTAAGGAAACTATTAAAGAGAATAAAAATGACGTCATGCGCTGGTGAGCAGCTTGCTGGAATCGTCACGCTGCGTATGTAAAAAAGAAAGATAGCAAGCCGAAGGAAGGAAGAACAACATTGAGAAACAAAAAGAAATGTAAAGGAAAAGTACAAGGAAATGAAAGGAGAATCAAAACATAAAAGGAGATATATATAGAGAGAGAGACAGAAAGAGAGAATCTTTAGGTGTAGAAAAGGGTTAAAGGTGGAAGAGAGAATAAATGAGGAAAGAAATTAAGAAAAGAAAGAAAAAAAAAAAAGAAAGCCGAAAGAAGGCCGGAGACAGATACACGCATCCAGTTTCGTACATGTATACGCTTTGCGTGTGCATGGCCGCCTGATGTGACCATGGTTAAGTTCTTTTTCGGACCCATCAAGGTCAAGAAACACATGTTTAGATACTTAAATAACTGGGGTGATTTTATTAGGTTTTTTATGCTTCGAAACTGGTGGGTGTTTCATAAAGCTGTTCGTAAGTTAAGAACAACTTTAAGAACGACTGGTTATCTTTTCTTGTGGAAAATGGTATATTCATTGGCAATGGTTAAGCGCGTAAGAAAGGTTCACCAGTCATTCTTAAAGTCGCTCTCAACTTACAAACAGCTTTATGAAACGGCCCCCAGGGGTATATCTCCTCTAATAATGATTTCGTGTCATGTCAATTAAAAACAAATACATTTTAAATATGTTCCCATTATATATTCCATATATTCATTATCAATAAAAAAAAGATCATTATATTACAGAAGTGAGCCTCTTTGTACCAACTGGCTCATTTTTTTACCATGTCCTCGTATTAATAAAAACATTTTGTGTCAGATCTGAACTCGTGGTGTTTTGGGAGCAGTGGCTTCATAAAGACATGCAACAACATGTAGGCTAATATATTTCCGCCTTCATGCACTACTAACAATTAAATAAAGCAGTAATTTTTATTTCGCCCAAGTTGCTAAGTTGATAACAAAATAAAAAAAAGCCCCATCAGATAACTTGCTATCCATAACCCCTCAACCATGACCCCCGTATTGTCTAATGGAACCTTCCACCCACAGCTATCCTTGACATGGGACAAAGGCATCTACCACGGACCGGTGCACTTCATTGTGGGTGGGGAAATGACTTCCCACATGGTCACCTAAGCAAAGAGGGACAGGAATGCATCATAACAACTCTTTACACAGACAACCATTGAAACTAATTAACCAAAATCAAATAAACACCCTATTGAGTTAGACTTAATCTGTGATTTCGTCTCATCAGTTATAAAGTTGACCTTGGTAAAAAAATAAATGCTTTAGGTATCACATTAAGTGCATCTTTTAAAGGTCAAGTCCACCCCAGAAAAATGTTGATTTGAATAAATAGAGAAAAATCAGACTTGCAAAACGCTGAAAATTTCATCAAAATCAGATGTAAAATAAGAAAGTTATGGCATTTTAAAGTTTCCCTTATTTTTTACAAAACAGTGATATGCACAACTCAGTGACATGCAAATGAGTCAGTCGATGATGTCCATCACTCACTATTTCTTTTGTTTTTTATTGTTTGAATTATACAATATTTCATGTTTTACAAATTTGACAATACAGACCAACTTGACTGAACCATATAATATTAAACAATGCTAATTCCACGTGTTTAGGAAGGAATTAATCGTTGTTTCACTTGGCAATGAGGAGAAAATTAGAATATTTCATATAATAAAATACAAAAGAAATAGTGAGTGGATGACATCATCAGTCTCCTCATTTGCATACCGACCAGGATGTGCATATAAATGTTTTGTGAAATTAAGCGAAACTTTAAAATGTCATAACTTTCTTATTTTACATCCGATTTTGATGAAATTTTCAGTGTTATGCTTGTTGGATTTTTCTCTTTTTATTCAAATCAATTTTTGGTTGGGGTGGACTTGTCCTTTAAGTAACTGTGAGATCAAATAAGTTTGAAGATTTCTAGGAATATAATTTAAGTCTTTATGCTGGTTGAAAATTTGATGATTTTTTTTCACATGAATGAAGGATCAAAGTGATTTGCAAAATGGGGAAATATTACATGGGGGTGGGGTGGGGATTTAGCCCTAAAAAAAGCCCTGGAAACTAAAAATTCGAACTTTGGAAATCCCCATTCATTCCACTGTTAAAGAGAAATTCCAGTAGTTGCAGTAAACACTGATTTCATGAGAAAGTCTGTAAAACCAGGCTTAATTGTCAGTATATCATCGAGGATCTAGATCTGGACAGTTAAATAAACTGAACTTTGTGAAATCTGGAAATCTACGCTGAAAAATGTTCAGACTGAACTTCCCCAACACAGATAAGCGCACGTGGGACAGTGTATAATTATTGCTTTGAGCGTCGGGCCCGACGCTCTACCCGAATCCTGTGCTTATTTGCTGATTTCTCAGCAATTACACAATTTCTTCCAGAATCCTTTGGCACATGCGTTTTATTTATACAAACAGACACTTTGGTGGTCATTTCATTGGATTCTGTACGAACTCATTTTGATATCGTTACCAAAACTAGCATTTACCTTTAAACCTTTCATCCAATGTTGTAGGTTTAGGCAGAAATTTGTGAAAAGTAATTTGTGAAAATTAGTCCCTAAAAATAAAAAATAATTTTTTGCCTGTTTGCAAACATTTTTTTTAGATTGAACAAAAGCCTCATTCTGTCCTGATAATGGTTTCAATCTAGTTGTAATTGAAAATAATAACCTGGAAATCATTTAAGAGGCATCCCAATCCACTGATGATGAAGCAAGATCGATTTACAGGTAGATTATGTACAAATGAAAAATATATCAGTGAATACTGTATCAGAGTCAATTTTATCAAAATAATATATTGATTCTGCCAACGGCCCCCCCTCTTTCCACTTGTTGTAGAAATAAAAGCTCTCAAAATCCTGCCAGATGAATCATGAAAAATGGCGAAGTGGTTTCCAATATCTATAGAAAAACATGGTCGTGTATTATCTGGAAATCAAATCAGACTTTGAAATATACATGTATGCCATCGATCGTATTTGTTCCAACTGCAATGCAAACTTTAATTCACCAACTAATTGGCCCGTATTCTGAACTCAGGTTAAAGTTAAACCCTGGTTAAAGTTGTGGTTTAACTACTATGGATAGCCACAGATCCCTAACTGTACAAATCTACTTTATTTACTCATTTGACACTCAAATTGTTCAGAATAATTGTCTGGAAATGATAACTGAAGTATTTTTCTTCATTATGAAAGCAAAAAGAAACGAAATAATAGACAAAAGAAATATACAATGTAAACATAATTTTTTAATTTTCGGTTCCCCTGAACTTAAAGATAAATTCCAGTTTTGGTAACGATCTCAAAATGACTTTTTACAGAATCTAATATAATGACCACCCAAGTGTCTGTTTGTATGAATAAAAAATATGTGCCAAAGGATTCTGGAAGAAATTGTGTAATTGCTGAGAAATAAGCAAAATAAGCGCGGATTCGGTCACTTCCGTCGGGTCTTTATTCCAGCAATAATAATACACTGTCCCACGTGTGCCTATCTGTGTTGGTGATCTTCAGTGTGAACATTTTTCAGCGTAGATTTCAGGATTTCACAAAGTTCAGTTTATGTAACTGTACCAGATCTAGATCCTCGATGATATACTGCCAATTAAGCCTTGTTTTACAGACTTTCTCATGAAATCAGTGTTTACTGCAACTACTGGAATTTCTCTTTAAGCACAGAGTTAGACTGTGGTCTAAGTTAAACCCTACTTCAGAATACGGGCCAGTGAGTCTAATTAGGGTAAATACCATCATCTTGTTTGTTCAACCAAAATAAAAATCATAATACAATGATACATATAATGCACATTTTATGCAATCAGTTCACCAAAGCATAAATTGCCTCATTTATAGGACAAGTCCCCCCCCCCAACAAAAAGTTGATTTTAATAAAAAGAGAAAAATCCAACAAGCATAACACTGAAAATTTAATCTAAATCGGATGTAAAGCAAGAAAGTTATTACATTTTAAAGTTTCGCTTAATTAATAACAAAACAGTTATATGCACGTCCTGATCGTTCTGCAAATGAGGAAACTGATGACATCACCCACTCACTGTTTCTTTTGTATTTCATTATATGAAATATTCTAATTCTCTCCTCATTGTCAAGTGAAACAACGATTAATCCCTCCCTGAACGTGTGAATTGGCATTTTTTGAAACCATATGGTTCAGTCAAGTTGGTCCTTATTGTCAAATCTGTAAAAGTGAAACATTGTATAATTCAAACAATAAAAAACAAAAGAAATAGTGAGTGAGGGATATCATCATCTGTCTCCTTTGCATGTTGCTGATTTGTGCATATCACTGTGAAAAATAAGCAATACTTAAAAAAGCATCATAACTTTCTGATTTTAGATCCAATTTTGATGAAATTTTCAGTCTTGTTCTAGTTTGATTTTTCTCTATTTATTCAAATCAACATTTTTCTGGGGTGGACTTGACCTTTAAATCATTTCAACCCAAATATGTGAATATATGGGGGGGGGGGGGGGGAGGCTTAAGGGGACAGTGCCTTGAAGGTACATAGAAAGGTCTAATTATACACTTTTGTGTAAAACATACAACATTCATTTTTATTACACTGGTTAAGATCATGGCTAGTGCAATACCAAGTTTGATATTCATAACAATATTATATGTGGTTTAAATGTAATGTTAACCAAAGCAACAAGCAGAAAATTCACTATTTCCCCAAAAAGTATTTACGAGTACTATTTTGTACATTTTTATGGAAAAGATGGTACCATTACTACCATACCAAGTTTGGGCTAGATACTGCGTCAATTTCAGTCGATTACACAGATTAATCTATTGAAAATGCCTATTTTAATTTCAAAATAATCACTGAAATAATAACCACCCTGGTAAAACTAATTGATTCCTCCCCGCATGGACCAATGGACTAGTCCACTATTGTATTACAGCAATGGTAATGCAGTTACAGTCCATTGCGTCCTAGGGGTCAGTATTCAGCTAGTTGCACTTTTATAGCCAGCCATCCTGAAAAAAATCTGGAGCACATGATTTTGACGTGGCAATTGAACTCAGCTTAAGATAACATTTTCTTTTGTATATTTTTGGTATTGATTAGATTCATTCGTGTGGGATAAACGAATCAAAGGGTTGGAATGGCATTCAAATGAAACTCTTCTTCATATTCTTTGGGTTGGAAAGTGTAGTGCAATCATAGTACAGTGTGGATAATACTAGGGCCCTGAGAACGATTTTTTGACTGGGGGTGCTGATGTAAATTCAACAAGCAGCATATATATATGTATATATATATATACAAAAAGGTACACTGAAAAATGAAGGGCATTTTGCTCCTGAGAAATTTGACAAGCAAAAAAAATGGGGGGGGGGTTGCAATACTAGCACATCAATGATGTGGTGCTCATCCGGCATCTTGCAACAAAATTTAACGCGATTTTTAATTTCAGCCCAGTTGACACTGTAGTGAATTATATTTGTGATATAAATTGAGGAAACAGAATTGAAATTGATGAAGAAATGACAAAGAAGCATTTTTGTGATTATAAATAAATTTTGCATACATTTTAGCGTAAATAATTTTCTACTCAAAATTTCATAATTCAGTGTAGAAGTTTGTTGAACACCTCATGAAGCTCTACCAGATGGAAGGAAATAAATCAAAATCAGTCAACAAATAAAGAAGAATTTTCTGTGAATTTTGAAAAATATGCATCAATTAATTTCGCATAAATTAGCACAAAAAGTTTTTCAAGTCAAAAATATCAAAATTCTGTGTAGAAGCTCTACCAACCAGATGGAAGCAAAAGAAAAAAGTCAACAAGAAGGAGAAGCATTTTTTGTGAATTTTGAAAAATGCGCATATATTTAAAAATTCTGTGTAGAAGTTTTGAATCCCCCACCTAGTGCTATCAATTAAAGCAAACAGAATTGAAATCGGACTTGAAATGACAAAGAAGCATTTTGAAATTGTGGACGGATGACAGACGCCACGACACGGCACAAGCTCATCTGGCCCGAAGGATGAGCTAAAAAATTAAGATCATTTATGTTTCATTTATATGTATTAGCCCAAAAGAAAACAATAATTCTTCTACACACATAGAGACTATTTGAATGGTATTATGTGTCTCTATGAACTGCTTCTTATTATTACTGTTATTTCATTTCTCCAGCTTTTCACACCTACCAGAATTCCAGGGGGTGCATATGCTGCCTAAAATATGGAGAATAATACACGCAGCACCCGTAGCATGCACCAACATTCTGCGAAAATATTCTATCCAAATATATAAGAAAAATCTATTTAGTCACTGCTTCTTGAGCTCAGAATCTATCACGAGCTGATGGTGCCTCTGGCAAGGTTGTGCCCTCCCTATTAGAGATCAGGGGAAAAATACACAGGGTTAGGCAGGGCCCTGGAAACGATATTTTAACTGGGGGTGCTGATGTAAATTTGACAAGTAAAAGTGGAGAAAAAAAAACTTTCACTAAAAAATGAAAGTCATTTTGGTTCCGATAAATTTGACAAGCAAAAAAAAAGGGGGGGGGGGCATTAAGTACGCTCTTTTATTCATGAGTCCACCACTGTTTAAAGAGTGGACTCGTTAATTCAAAACTGTGGACTCATGAATAAAAAAGCATGGATAACCACGGCAAAAGGCGTCAATTGAGCACACTGTGACTAAAACACACATCAGCATTGGTCTTTTTTTAATTTACGCGGTAAATAAGCATAATTTATAAAAGAAATTCTGCATAAACCATGGGTTCAACCGATGGTTTTCAAAAATTACCTTTGTGAATTCGGGCCCAAGAGTTTCTACTGATTCAAGTCAATTGTAATTATGGATAGCTGCAGGTGGCCCCACTCATTCAAATAAACTATAGCCTAATTATGGAAAGCTGACATGGGTGTCACTAAGAATTTCAATTGATTAAAATTAATTCTAACTATGGAAAGCTACTGGAGGCACCAAGAGTTTCTACTGATTCAAGTCAATTGTAACTATGAATAGCTGCAGGTGGCACCAAGAGTTAACACTCATTCAAATAAACTATAATTATGGAAAGCTGACCTGGGTGTCACTAAGAATTTCAATTGATTAAAATTAATTCAAATTATGGAAAGCTGCTGGTGGCACTGACTGACAGTTAAAAATTATTGATATAAATGATGGAGATTCATTTTAAATGAATTTGAGAGAGTGAAGAAAAAAAATCATGAAAATATTTCATACATCTATGGTACTTGCATTATGTAAAATTTACTGTTCTTTAAGACATTAATGAACAATTTGCTTGATAAACCCTAGACTTGTTGTATGCTACACACATTATGTAAAGTTTACTGCGCTTCAATACCAAAAAAATACATTTTTTATGATACACCCTATACTTGATGTCATGCTATAGATTGTTGAAAAACACATTCCCCACACAATAGGGTGAGAGATTCCATTGATGTGGAGGAGAGATTAGGAAAGTCTTTGCATGTATTACATACTCTGCTTTGTATTAAAAAAAATGATGATTTTTTATGATACACCCTATACTTGATGCCAATGGTAGCTTGGTGAAAAAACATATTCCCAACACAAGAGGGTGAGAGATTCTATTGATGTGGACAGATTGGAAAATTCTTTGCTCACATTATATACACATTTACTGTGCTTTCATATGAAAAATTTGATGATTTTTAATGATACACCCTATATTTAAGATCGACAATATAGCTTGTTGAAAAACATATTCCCACACAATAAAGTGAGTGATTATTTTGATGTGGAGGAGAGATTAGAAAATTCTTTGCACATATTACATACTCTGCTTTGAATAAAAAAATGATGATTTTTATGTTACACCCTATAGTTGATGCCAATGGCAGCTTGTTGAAAAACATATTCCCAACACAAAAGGGTGAGAGATTCCATTGATGAGGGATAAGAAAATCTTTGCTTGTATTACATACTAGTACTCTGCTTTGTAAAAAAAAAAATGATTTTCATGATACACCCTATACTTGAGATCGACAATATAGCTTGTTGAAAAACATATTCCCCGCACAATAAAGTGAGTGATTATATTGATGTGGAAGAGAGATTAGAAAATTCTTTGCACATATTACATACTCTGCTTTGTATTAAAAAAAAGATGATTTTTATGATATACCCTATACTTGATGCCAATGGTAGCTTGTTGAAAAACATATTCCCAACACAATAGGGTGAGAGATTTTATTGATGTGGAGAGATTGGAAATTCTTTTGCTAAGCAGGGTCTATTATATATGTGATATGACCATGACACGGAGGATTCGATTGAAAAGAAGTGATGAGATTTTGGGAGTTTAGCAGACATTATGATTTCTGGAACGTGTAAGCCCAGCGAGGCCACGGGTACTGAACATGTACAGTGTATTACACTTGCCCAAAATGAAAAAGGCTAAAGGAGTTTATTTTGAATACAAAAAATGGGTCATTTTTAAGAGTAGAACTATTTATAGTACTAACAAATAAAATTAGAGGCTCAAGGGGGACATTGCCTGCCCCCCCCCCCCCTTGCAAAAAAAAGTGGAGAAAGAAGGAATAGTACAAATTATGATTTTGGGGACATACGTATTAAAGCCCAAATAGGCCATATGTTTTATCATTTTAAAACAGAGCTCTGTACAGGTACCATACTTGCCCCACATGAAAGAAAGCTAAAGGAGTGTCTAAAAAAAAACCTTAAAAATAGGTCATTTCAATAGTAGATGAATATTTTTAGTACTAACAGACTGTTTCAAACAGAATTAGAGGCTTGAGGGCCACATTCGCCCCTCCCCCCTGCAAAAAGAGAAAAATCATATTTAAAAAAAAAACTTTATTGTATAAATACAGGTACCGTTGATACATGTACATACAGGAGTGCATGTATATATAGTATTTGTTCTACATCTACATGTAGATCATACGTATGTTCTTTCTCTATGCAGGGACAATAGACCAGTTCGTAGTTACTTCTGAGACAATTTTGGTCAAATGACCTTTAATTTCTGTCATTAAGATAGGTAGATTTCAAAGCAAGATATTACGTATGCATGCCTTACATAGCGGGATGAAAAAATTGAATAGACCAGGGGAGCGTTTCATGAAAGGACTTGTCGGACGTTTTATCCGACAAGTCCCATTTTATCCGACAGTTGCCATAGTAACAGTACCTCTCAGCCAATCACCACCAGAGAAAGATGTCAGATCTGACAACTTGTCGGATGAAAATATTGATGAAACACTCCCCAGGTGACTAGAATAGCACATCAATGAACACTCTATGAAGTTATTTGTTGCATTTATGAATGCATACTAGAGGATGTTGTACAATGTACTTGGCAAACTGTGAAATATACCAGTCATTCGTGGACGCATTTTTGTGTGGATATGAATGAAAAACACAATTCAAAAGAATATAATGAATAATCAAGACATCGAATTTGGTGCTTATCTCATTAAATTTTAAACCACCATGTCACTTTAGTACAAATGACCTTCCTCTGATCATGCGCAGAATCTTCTGATCATGCGCAGACTGGAACTACGAACTGGCTTATTAACTCCAAACTCTTAATAGTTTTCATGATTCTTAGAAACAAAAAAATTGTGATCTGCAAAAAGTCGTTTTTCAAACACTAAAACTCTAAAAGTCACATACATGTACATTGCCACCACAATTAAATAAAGGGGGGGGGGGGCTAGTGGTAAAATTGAATAGTCTCCACTCCAGTCTCTTATCAGAAAAGTAAAGAGCAATTTAAACCATTGAAATACCACATTAATGTCCACTTTGATAGGCCTGGGGGTGGTGTTTTGAAATCCTATTATAATTTGCTAAAATATTGATATTCAGTTAATGCTATGGCAACCTTTACAGGGAATATTGCTCCAATCTAATCACAATTTTTTAAACAAAATTGCTCAAACACCCCTGTCCCCAAAGCGGATACCCTTTTCTGTCATAATGACCCTTATAAATTGGTTGGGTTCCTCGACTTCAGTGACAAATCCTGCAAAAAACAGGAATGGCGAATTTGCTTAAATATAGACAAACTTGTTGAAGACAAACTAGGATTAACGTGGAGAAGGTTTACGGTTCACCATACATGTGTAATGTCAAGAAGGGAAGGAAATACGGGCAGAAAGATTGAAATGGAAAGACGAGGTAGGATGAAAAGAGAAAATTAGAAGTATTACACAAGGTGAACCTTAAACCTTCTCCACGTTATAAACTCCACCATGCAAACCTATAAAGATCATCTAAACTAGGATTAGTATATGTGGGATGAGACCAAATGGAACGTACACCAAGCAACAAATTGACCATTACCTCCACGGGTCAGTTTGACCGGGATACATGTATTTCAATAGATCACTGTACAAAGTAAAAAATCCATTGATTTGAATGAAAAGAATGCCATCGAGGGGTAAAATATATGAATCTCATCCAAGGATGGGATAAAAGGAGGGGTCAAATCGCCCCCCTCTTGATCCTTTACATCACCAAGATGCTATACCGATTATTATCCATGGAACGGGGGTGCTTAAAGGGATGCTCTATTATTCAATTCCATTCAATGGATGGACTAAAACTTTAAGAAGCAAAACATTCAAATAGGAAAAGCCAAGCTGTTGCAATTTCCAGTTTAAAGTGCACAATACTGATGAAGTAAATTGCATTATATTGATGAAGCAATTATTTGATATTCCATAGCTTTGTTTATTTAACTCGTATCTGATTTCCGTAAAATATTCAGTGATTTGTTTTAACTACACAAAATGTGGAAAGCAGCTAAAACTGTGACTACAAAGACATACATGTACAAGAAAGAAGAAAATAATGCTTAGAATTGCTGTGAGAGAGTTGCTAAAACACTGTACCAAATAGTTTACATCTAGATTGATCAACTTTGCCAAAGTAATATTGATTATCTCGGATTTGTTATTATAAAATCATGAAAACCCATTAAACTAAAAAAAAATACTTACAGTTGCTGTGAGAGAGTTGCTACAACATTGCACCACATAATTTACATCTACATGTACTTTCCCAAAGTTATATTGATTATATGTGATTTGCTACTAAGAAAATCATACAAACAGAAAATAAGAAATAAAAAACTGCCAAAAATTCCCACAGTATTACAACTCTTGAAAAAACACATCCCTGATAACAAAGATGTATGTTTACTGTGAGAAAATTGAACAAATTCCTCAAATTACAACTACTTTTCACAGTACACAATCAGTTAAATTATCTACTTCTAACTTATTAGCGACAGGAGATAACCTTTAAATCCAAATTATGCCTATTATTTCCATCAAACCACAGATTCAGTAGAAGCACCACAATAGGAGAGATATGAAATCAAAAGCCTTTCACACATGAATAGGTCTTTTCAGGATGCCCTAACAATTTTTTGGCTTCTCACTTGGTGCAAAAAAGTTTTAAAACTGTACCCCTAAATCGATCGGCGGCCATTCTACAAATGTGAACTGGAGAGAGATGATCCATCAATATGCATGCACTATGAGAAGAGGAATGTGTTCAGATTTCGCTCTTTCATCGGTTCATTTGACGTTCCATAGGTTGAATGTTACAGGTACTACACTGGCTGGCTTCATTCGCACAATTGATAGGTATGAATGACGGAGCACTGCATTGTCGATTTGCAATTTATTTACTAAAACTAAAAAACTAAACAATTAAACTTTATTTTCAAGTTGAGAATCTAGAGAAACAGGTTTGGTAAGTATGAACAACTTAATTGCTAATTAAACATAGTAAAAGGGGTGAAAATACACTTGCTTCGGCGACAATTGCTCCAGGCTTTATTTTGTCTATTAAAATATAGAGTTAGGGTTAGGGTTCCAAAAGGGTTTTATGTTAGGTTTGGGGTGAGGTTTAGGATAGGGTACATAGTGTAAAATCCAGGGTTGAAGTTGGCCATTCCACTAGTGTGTGAAATTTACAGTGGAGCAATTGTCGCCGGAGCAAATGTCTTGGAACTAGTAAAAGGATCAAGCCTCATCTTTAAAGAAAATTTGTAACAACGTAATTGTTGCATTGCAAACAAGGTTTTCTTATGAGTGATATTGTTAATAATTTCCGCTGAAAAAGACATTTCAGTTTCAAAATCTATTGAAATGTATTCTCATCAATTTACATTACACACAAATCTGTGATGCTAAATTGATTAAAACTTTTAGTTTTCAATATTGTTATTCATTCTGTTTAAATATATACTATAGGTAATTCATTTAAAAACGTTTGATAATGATGAAGGTGATTCAATTTTGTTTAACAAGTTTTTACTTTTATTCTTGACCGAATTTATCGACAACAAACTTAAAATTCTGACCATCATTCTGGTCATTTATGAAATAATATCCACTTTATTGGAAAACAGTATGTTTCATATTCCTGTCGTTTATCAATTATGATTTCTTTTAAATGATTTTTAATGATAGTATTAAGCATTGATCAATTTATTGTAAAACTAGTTATAAACCTATCGATAATTGAAAAATATTGAAATCGTAAAAAATAAATTTGAATTCATATTCCTGTTATACATATATACGCAATGCATTTTTCAATGATTTTTACATGTATGTATAGCATTTCTGTCTTTTAAAAAAAGGAATTTATTGTACAGCTAATCTTAAAGCTAGTTAAAAAAAACAAGTTCTTAGCTGTTGCCAGGTTTATATCAACCTTCCCATAATACCAAGAAACATTAAGTTTTAAACTTGCAGAGCTCTAATTTTTTTTAAAGGGAGAGGATATGGGAAATGGAAATTGCCTGAGGTAGGGGTCACTTCTACTGAAGAGTGGATTGCATCCGTGTGAATTACCCTACTGCAAAGGAAAAATTGTATATTATCTGTTTGTGGTTAAAAATCATTTTTTTGAAAGAGACTAATCAGAATGTTAAAACTTAAAAGCAGTTGTACTATTCTCATAGTCAGAGGCATTTCAAAGATATATACCATAAATTATATGAATCATCATTTTTATGATGCATTACATATCACAAGAGAAACATAGAAGAAATATGAAAGTGCAGTTTTTGTAAAATTTAGTAACATTGCATCGAAAAACAAGAAATTTCTGATAGCTAAATTACAAATGTAATTGTAGCAATTTCACTTTTCTATCATATCCAGTAATTATTTCATGCAGTATCCTATTAATCCACCAAAAGTATCAATTGCACAAATTACACATGACTTCCCTTCTTGTTGCTTTTGTTGATGATTCAATGATTATAAGTTGACACACTTTTTTTCACATTTCTCTTTATTTTTGGTTACATTACAAGATTTACAAGTGACAATTGAAATACCTCTACATGTATGAAAGGTCTTGCTTTATTCAGTTATGTATTAATTCTGATACCAGTACTTAATAATAATCAATTAAACAAATATTTTGACACAGACTTAAAACAGTATGTTCTCAGGAAATACCACAGCAAGCACTCTAGGGTTATACTACGAGAATACTAATCATACAAAAGTTTCAAAGAGCATGATCTATCATTATATCATGCCATGATAAATTCATTGAATCTAATTACAATAGAGAATTGACTGGATGTGAAAATGGCGGGTAACTCTACGGTTTCACAGTCAATCGAATCGATTAATAGGCTGATAGGCTACTGGGGGGTAAAACACACAATATCATATCGACAATTGGCGCTAAACTAGACCTATTTTAAGAGAGAGAGAGATACAGACTGAGTGATGGGTAACCTAATGTATAGCATGCCTGGATACCCTTATTATCAGACAAGCTCAAGGCTGATCCCCCACCCCCTGCCCATAAAATATCATCTCTTTATCTCTCAAAAAACACTATCAACATCGAGTCATGCATGCACATTAAAGGGGAAGTTCACCCTGAGGAAAGGTATTTTGTAAAAATTAGCAGAAATTGGGGAAGGTCTGAGGAAAATCCACCAAATATTAGGAAAGATACAAGAATAAGTTTTTGAATTGTGATGTCATATACGACCAGCTGCTCCGTACAAATTACAATAAAATATATAAATATAAATTTCAAATTTTCAATGGTTCATGATGAATACAAAATTGTTTCTTTCGGGAGCGGATGTGAAGTGATTTGTCAGTTGATATACTGAAGGAACAATACAAACAGTCACAATTGTGTAAAAAGATGACCTGATAATTAGACCAAATGGTAGGAGACCAAGTGGATTTAGCCATGATTCTGTTAGATTAACTGAGAATATTAGACCATCTGATAGTAGATCAAGTGGGTATAGCCATGATGGTGTTAGACGATCTGAGAATTAGACCAGATAGTAGACCAAGTGGGTTTAGCCATGATTGCATCAGATGAACTGAGAATATTAGACCATCTGATAAAAGACCAAGTGGGGGGGGGGGGGGGGGGTTGTTGGGTTCAATAAAAGGGAAATTCTTAGTGGGGGTTCGAAGCAGCATCAATCCATGCATAAATTAGAAACTACACCTGGGTGATAAAGGAACCAACTTCCCATGCACAACTCTTTCTATTCGTTTATTCTGATCTGATTTTCTTTGAATAATTCCTTTTCATTTCTGGGCGGTTGCAACCCGTATATTTTCAACAAGCCAAGGCCATCTCCCATAAGGTTTATTTCATTTCATGATCAAGGATAATATTGATTTAATCTCTTTAGCCTTGAAGTAGTACCTGAAAAGATGATTTGTTTGATTTTATCTGGGTGGAACATACAAGTATAATCTATTAAAGGAGAATGAAACCCTTGAAACCAGCTGAATCCATATCAAAGAGAAAAATCAAAGAAACATATAGTTGAAAGTTTGAGGAAGATTGAATGAATAATAAGAAAGTTATGAGCATTTGAATATTGAGATCACTAATGCCATGTAGATCCTCCCATTGGCAATGCGACCAAGATCTGTGATGTCACACACGTACAACTCCCTCATTACTTTAGTACTTATTTCACTTATATTCTCATTTTTATAGAGTCTATCACAAGGTGAGGTGTTCTCTTTATGAGAGGACAAGTACAGAGGTTTCACAACATTATATCATTGATGAATCGTTTGTCATATGATTAGAATGAGCAAAAAGAGATGTTTTGGGGTATATTTTCAGTGTCCAAAAGGGGAGAGTTGTTCATCTGTGACATCATAGATCTTGGTCGCATTGCCAATGGGAGGATCTCCATAGCATTAGTAATCTCGACATTCAAATGCTCATAACTCTTCTATTGCTAGTCCTATTTTACTCAAAGTTTTGTTGATCTTATTCTTTGATTTTTCTGCTTTCACAAAAGCTAACTTGCTACAAGAGTTTCATTCTCCTTTAAAATACTCAATAATGCCTGGATTATCAAGAGGGTTGGATCAATCCAAACTTTGCACAACACTTAAAGGGGAAGTAAATCCTGATAAATATAAAAAATGTAAATTTCTAATCACTTTCTTTATCTTTGATGGAATTTTCTTCTAACCTTCACCAATATTTTTCTAGTATTTTTATGACAAACTTTTTGTCAGGGTTAATTTCTCCTTTTAATGTCTGCCTTCAGAACACTATTTCGAAAGCACGTTCATATTTAACTCTGCAAAGTTGGAGTAATGAATTCGTCAACTAAATGTTTATTTGCTTCACAGTAGATTTGAATGTGATTAATCGTTACCTCAATGGAGTGAAATTTACATCACACAGATCTTAGGGTCAGATTTAAATCTACTTTCCCTTTAAATCTACAAGTCTGGATTGACTCAATATCTCATTTGCTTCAAAAGTGAATCAAGTCTGCATTATGCCTTTCAAAATAGTGTTAACTTTACATTGGATACAAACATATTCAAAATGTGCATACCCTTCTCCAAATGGAGTGACTTGCAACGCCAGGGATCCATTTCATAAAACTTGTTATAATAACAAATTTGCAACAAGACTTAAAAGCTACTGAAATCCTTCGATCTGATTGGCTGATAGTAAACTTGTAGAAATTGTGCATCCTTGATTTTGATTGATTGATAAGCATTGTTGCCGAGGTAGTTACTATTGGACGGCAAAGTCACCATAAACTTAACTTGTAGGGCCTTCATGAAAAATACTTTAAATCTGCTAAAGATAATCCCTGTATTTCTGCAAGATTGTGTGATTTATACTTCACAAATCAATTTTATTTGATATCATGGTAAAAACTATAATGCCATTACACTTCAAAGTTCAAAACAAGTTTCAAACTAGACTTTCTCACAAGAGAAATCCAGAAATTGAACACATGTTCTGTAAACATGAAAAATTACTGGACCATCTAGCTTTCATTTGATAAAAATACATACTTGACTGACAGGTCTGTTCAGTTGGAACTGCCTTCTTTTTGCTGTAGAGGGTTTCATATTGATTCTGGGGATGATTTGATAAATGATACTCAATCATGGATAGCTAGGATAACCTTGAGGTCTTGGCTGATTGCTTCTGGGAATCACAACGATGGGAAAAGAAACTAATAGTTACAAACATCTTATTACTCTTCTAAAGGTCTTTTCACGTACCTCCATCTCGTGATACCCTCTAAAGCCCAGCATACACTACACGCTCCGTTGCGACGCGATTTTTGAACGAATCGCCTTTAACATGAAATACAAAAGTCCCAAGAAGTAAAATAATTTAATTTGAAGTTATACGTAATGCTCAGAATACTGAAATTCAAATTATATCAAGTCCAAATCGGCTTCAAGTTGCACCCTTCTAAAGGTCTTGTCACATAATACAACTGGGTGTTGTGACCAAGTTATGTGGGGGAAGTTGCGAATTGATCCAGAGGTTTGAGGTTCACGCCCTGTTCACGTCTTTCAGATGATGACGTTAAAGGTCGGTCCCAGATATAAATAATCATATCTGATTGATGCACATCTGAAAGAACTCAATTACACACGCACAACCTAACACACCATCTAGTGACACCCTCTAAGAAATAAATGTGTTTATTTAATTGGATTTTTCAGTTTGTTCTCCTGCTGGTTTGCTTCATAACATATCACTCATAGGCCCGTATTCTGAAGTCGGGTTTAATTTAAACTCTGGTTTAAGTTGTGGTTTAACTATGGAAAGACATAAATCTATAACAGTAGAGGTTCAATGTATCAGCTCATTTCACTCCCAACAAATTATCAACTGCCTGGGAAGGATAAAGTATGACAGTTGTCTTCACCATTAAAGAATTAGTAAAGAGCACAGTAAACATGAGGAGCATTCACTGTAGACAAAATCTTGAAATGTTTGGCTTCCCATAATTTTAGCAGAGTTAGACCATGCTCTATAAAGTTAAACCCGACTTCAGAATATGGGCCATAGCATTCAAAAATTAATTTGGAGCTATAACCCAACTACAGACATACAGGGTGTATATTTGTAGACATGGAAAGTAGTGCTAAACTGCAGTTGGTGGATGTGCCTCAAGAAATCTTCCATAAAATATTGCAAATGCCATTTCATCCTTGAAGGTTAAGTCTACCACAGGAAAATGTTAATTTGAATAAATAGAGAAAAATCAAACTAGCATAACGCTGAAAATTTCATCAAAATCGGATGTAAAATAAAAAAGTTATGACATTTTAAAGTTTCACTTATTTTTCAAAAAACAGTGATATGCACAACTCAATGACATGCAAATGAGACAGTCGATGATGTCCCTCACTCACTATTTCTTTTGTTTTTTATTGTTTGAATTATACAATATTTCATTTTTTACAAATTTGACAATATGGACCAACATGACTGAACCATATAGTTTTAAACAATGCTAATTCCATATGTTCTGGGAGGAATTATGGTTGGTTCACTTTACAATGAGGAGAAAATTAGAATATTTCATATTTCAGATGATAAAATACAAAATAGTGAGTGGATGATGTCATCAGTCTCCTCATTTGCATACCGACCAGGATGTGCATATAACTGTTTTGTGAAATTAAGCGAAACTTTAAAATGCCATAACTTTTTTATTTTACATCCGATTTTGATGAAATTTTGAGCATTACATGTATGTTTGTTTGATTTTTCCCTATTTATTCAAATCAATATTTTACTGGGGTGGACTTGACCTTTAAACAAGCATTTGTATTGCATTTTCAGCGTAGACGTATATAAAATGGCAGTGTGTATTATGGCATGTTTGAAATTTGACTTCATTGAAGTTGTAGTGGAAGTGTCAAATGGCTGAGATCTTTTCTTTTCCACATTGAAACATATTCATATAAAGTGACAATAATTATAGAGACCTACATGAATATCTCATCTCATGTGTGTAAATGTTTTGGGGATGAACGAATAATTACAGCAACAAGCACACTGACGCAGCAACAGAACCGTTCAAATGAACAGCATGTAATCAATTTTACTAGCAAAATACATAAGCCTTGATGGAAAAGAAAGTACATAAACTCCAAATAGAAGTTAACATGTATGACCTTGGGCAACTAAATACAGGCTAAATATCAATTTTTGAAAAGAACCTGTGAAACATGAAAATCACTAACGGCCTGTTGAATACCCTAGGTGCTAGTCTTGCCTTACTCTTTGCAAACCATGTAGCGTTCCATGCACTAATAAAGGAACCAAACGGTGAAGTGGGGTATCTTGTGCAAATATCCCCTATAGATTCTGCACCTGCAAATAGCACAGCAATCATTTGCGGTTGAGTGACGTTCAAAGGGATACTGGAGCCAGGAATATGTTCTGGATGACGGAATTGCAGCAATCAATTTGCCTCCTCTCGGAGTTTTATCTCACGCGATGCCGGCATTGGGAGTTAAAAAGGCGTTAACCTGTTATTGATGGGTAGGAGTTAACGCCCTTATGACTTTGAAAAGATCACAGGTATGAACACTGTTTTATTTAGAAATTCAGCTCTAGTTGGCTTTTGTAAATGAGTGAATAAAACTGAGGAATAAATCTTCTTATTATACTTGCTATTGCTTTATTTCCACTTTACTACGTGTACCACGCCCGACAAGCATACACGTACATCAATTCATTAAATCAAATGCCTTTTAACATATAGAAAATTGGCCTATTGTTATTCTATGAAATTCGCTACCAATGAGCAAGTTACAGTAGAAGTGACTGGTAGGATATGAGCAACTGCATTTTATGCCTCTAACTTGTAATTGGCTGAAAATAAGTATGATTCTTTTTCAGGGGGGGGGGGGGAGGAATATTTCAAGCCCTCTTGCCCTTTTTTTTAGATTAACACATGTAAACAGCAATTTGAGGATTACATAATTTAACCATGCCAAACATTACCACTATAAGTCATTTAAAAATGTATTAATTTACGAAAGATATATCTGTAACCATTTTATTTTCTTAAGTTAAAGTCATGGGATTGTAATCTTGTAACTTTCTCCTCACTTAAAAAAAAATCTGTCACTATTGAATTTCATACTTAGTTTGAGTTCTTGTTCTTTTTTCCTACGTGACACGCAGGACTATTCATGCAATGCATTGTAAAACAGGACAAGGCTAAAACATACAAAAATATGAATGATATCGTTTCCAAGAATATCACATTGTATCTCTTGTCATGCACCACGTGATGTTGTTTGTGTGACAGACACCCGCCATTGATCTAAAAAAGAAGACTGTAATCTATGGTTCCTCACATTTCATCCATGACCGGTTTGAAAAACACCTCATTACCGGGGGTTCGTCGTTGCAGCATTATGAAACTCGCCCAGCAATCGTTGCGCATACATTGATGGTGCAGACTTCATGAGTGCCTTTTAACCAAATTTGGCACCAAAAGCCCCTTATAATATTTAGCACCCTGCCTTTTTTATAAAAAAGGAGGTGCCCCTTTTTTCTTTTAAAATGGCCGACAAACCCATATACATGTACATGTATTAAAAAATACCAGCAGGCTAGTACTAAAAAATGGTTGCCAGGTTTTGTTAAGTCACCCGTTGGACTTACGATATCATACAAATTATCATTTTTCGGGTGAAAAAAAGTGACAAATTAATCAATGTTTCCATATTTGAAACAAAAGGGGAGGGGGACTTGGTGGCCTCCAAAAACAAAGTCAGAGGGGACACCACACCTCTATTTTTTTTTTATATGATATGGTCTTCGTTAATTTTATAATATAGTTTCCATAGTTGTCAATATTCACAGTAATTTGGATAAAGTGTCTGCAAGGCATCAGTTACAAATTTTTATGGTATATTCGAAGAAAAGAACCTTATGTTCTTCGATGGATTGTGGGAAATTTTATACTATGTTAAAAATGAAAAAAAAAAAACATGGATCCCAAATTACTATGCAGAGGTGTTGCTCTGTAACATATGGGCAATAGGGCTTGAAATGTTGCAAAAAGTATGTGTTACCGTAAGAGCTGGGAAAAATCAAATTGGTGACCTTTTTTTAATGTGCAGTACCAGTACAATAAATAGCCCTTGCTGGCTATTCTGTTGTTTGTGTCACACAGGAAGCAAGGGTCATTAATTTTCCAATTTATTTTGGTCTGATTCTTCCTGAACAGTGATATTTGAAAATGGTTCTTTGGCTCAAAATATAAAGAGAGAGGAGAAGAGAGTGGGAAATAGAGAGGGAGGAGAGAGAGAGAAAGAGAGAAGAGGACAGACAAAGAGAGAAAGAGAGGGGAAAAGACGTACACTCAGGGAGCTAATTAAATTGTTTAGAATTGAATTCAACGATCAATTGGTTCTGTTTTTGCAATCATCATATTTCAAATTGATTTGTAATCATCATATTTCAAACGCTAGAACGGCATGGGCCTACATTTGAGAATGAAAAAATTCAGTCCTTTATCTCTGACCTTCAAGAACACACATACTATGAATTTAAAAAAAATGTTAGTGAAAACGTGCATGTCTTCACATTACAAACAGATATTCAATATCAATATCTATAAAAAAAAAATTGCCATAGTTCTAAAAAGTATAAATTCCAAACATGAACTTTCTATTTTGGATACTGACTAGTTATACTGACTTATTTTCATAACACTGCTCAATCGAAAATGAAAACAAATAATCTGACATTCTATAGGCCTGTAGACCCACTTTTCTACATGGATAATACGGATGGCAATAGCCATTCAAGGTCACTGTTGTATCTGTATTTAGTTTAAAACACTGACAAGCAGCCAATCAAAACTGTTCTTTTATATGAGCAATAATCACAAAACTCTGCATTACAAGGATCTGGAAAGTGAAACCGAAACACTGAGTTCATAGAAGCCTGAGAAGAAACAGAAATTGAGACATCATCATCTACTCAACCAAACGTCAATCTCTGGTGCAGTCCAATAGGGAGGGCATTGCAGGTGATATTTGAAAGCCCTGCAGTGGCTCCTATTGGTCAATACCAGATGATTGACATCACATCCAGCATCCTGATTGGTCAAAAGGTGAATGCATATTTCTACAAGAGCCTCCTACTGGTTAGATTGACATCATATCCAGCATTTCGATTGGTCAACTGATGAATGCATATTTCTACAAGAGCCTCCAAATGATCAGATTAACACATCCAGCATTCTGATTGATCAACTGATGAATGCATATTTCTACAGAGGGACTTCTGTAGGTCAATACCAGATGAGTGACATCATATCCCAGCACCTGACTGGTTAACTGTTGATTGCAGATTTTGGTCAATACCAGATGAGTGATATCATATCAAGGCATAACGATTGGCCAACTAGTAAATATAGATTTCTATAGAGGAACTTCTATTAATCAATACCAGATCATTGATATCATTTTCAGGCATCCTGATTGGTCAACAGGTGAATACATATTTCTACTGAACAGATGGACTTCAACTGGTCAATACCAGATGATTGACATCATATCCAGGCATCCTGATTGGTCAACTGGTAAATGCATGTTTCTACAAAGGGACTTCTATTGGTCAATACCAGACAACTGACATCATTCATACCCAGGCACCCTGATTAGTCAAATGGTGAATGCATATTTCTTAAATACTAAAGGCTGCACAATGTTGGATATTTTATTACTAAATTTATCATAACTGTGTACCCAAGAATAAATGACAAACAGGGACCCCAGAACAATTTTTGAAGAGGGGTTGATGGTTTGGAAACAAAGTTGAGAAGCAAAAAAGTATATATAAAATTTTTTTTGCTCCAAAATGAAGACGATTTTGGTCAAATTTATACATTATTGAAGCTCCTATCAAGTGGGTTCTGCCTATGGGGGATAACAAACGCAGCATCCCCGCTTCCCAGGACCATGCTTTCGAACAATCATATTTAATATTCATATGAACAAGAACATGCTACATGTACTTCTTTCATGCAGGAAAATATGAAAGGGAATAGGCCAATCTAGCCTTTTCCAATCAGGGGCCCATTGCATAATGGACTTGCAACTGTTATAACTTTGCCATAATGGCAACTACCATGGCAACAGGGCTCCGCAGCCAATCATATTCAAGGTTTCCATGGTAGTTGTCATAATGGCATTTGAAGTTACAACAGTTTAAGTCCTTTATGAAATGGTCCCCAGTTGTAACTTTGCCATTATGGCAACTACCATGACAACCTTGATTCTGATTGGCTGCCGAGCCCTGTTGCCATGGTAGTTGCCGTTATGGCAAAGTTACAACAGTCGCAAGTCCTTTATGAAACTGGCCCCTGGAGTACACTGTAGACTGGATTACGGCTATGATTCCCTATTCAGGAGCACTTTCATGAGTACAAGGCTTTTTGGTATTTTACCTTTTCAAATACCCCTCTTCCTCTCCTTCAATTCAACAATAAACTGCATAAAACTGCTTTCAAATTGAGGACGAGGTCGGAACATTGTCGAGGAATAAAAGAAATCCACTCGTTCAAAAGGATGAGTGCTCAGAGCCTGGAGGTGCTTCAGTTTATAAGGGCATTTAAGGTCATGGCTTCCACGTGTGGGATTCAAATCACAAGTAAAAACAGGAATTATTAATATTTTAAAGAGTTGATATGAATGTCCTGTCCTGTTTTAGAAATCATCCAACATATCAAAAGCATTTCCCTTTAGATGTTCAATGGGCTCATGGGTTGATTTGAACCAAGGCCACAGAATTGGCCCTGGATATTTTTGCACCCTTTTTTATTTTTCCCCATTTGCGCTGTAATGTAGAAATATACCCCAGGGGAAAGTGGCCTTGTCCTGAAAATATAAACATTAAAGGCCTGTTGTCTTTCGGACCACCCTTTGACACAGTAAAAAAAATCCTAATTTGAATGATGATTCCAGTGAAAAATAAGGCTAATGACAAAAAATTTTGAAATCAAACTAGAATCATGAATACTAATCAGAAATTCAAATCCTACTCCGGAGGTGAATTCCAGTAAAGTTTCACTCAAGTTCCGGTACAAATTTTCTGTGTGAAAGGTCAGATGATTCTAAAGACGAATTTCAATCATCATTACAATTTATGATGATTCAAGATTCATGTGTGAAAAGGCCCAGAGATTTGTTGGAAATCATTTGAAAAACTTATGATTTTCAACATTATTGAACAGTATGAAGAAAGCAAAAAAATGTCCTAAGGAAAAAATACCAACCTGTTAAACTTTTGACAAGTAAGAATAATCATTTGATGATGTACAATAGATTTTTAACTACATGTACATGTAACAAAGAAATAGAATATCCTTGCATATAATTACCATGCATTACATCAAAGTCTATAAAAAAAAATTAAAACATAATAATCCTAGGTTTCGATAGCTCAATACCATGAATATGATTACATGTATGAGCTTGGTTTTAGAGGAATGAATCGCCTGACTATATTTTCAGTGAAAGAAATCAATTTCAACAAACAGAATTAAATAATTCTTAATTGTTAAAAAAAAATCAATCGATATCCTTTTGGGGGCATTGTGGTCTAGTGATTGACTCTCGTCTTTCAATTCTTAGGACGTGGGTTCGATTCCCGGCCTTGGCGTGTTTTCCTTCAGCAAGAAATTTATCCACATTGTGCTGCACTCAACCCAGGTGAGGTGAATGGATACCCGGTAGGGAAATATTCAACGAATGCCAGAGCGCCTGTAGGCAGCATGGCTATAGCCGGGGTAATAATAGCAGCGCTTTGTATCCTAAGGCAAAAAGCGCTTTTAAAAATAAAATCTAGCTATTGTTATTATTATTCATACAAATTAAAACATTATACAAATAAAACCTGTACAGTGTAAGCGTTGCATGCAGGGACAAATAATGGACGATGTGCGAGAAGAGCCAATGGATATACCGTACTGACGTCCGCAGGACCGAGTGCGGTATATCCATTTGGTGAGTCGAGCATAGAGTTCATTATTTAGGTCCTCTATGCACAAGAATGCGTGCATTGTTTGTTTTATACAACTCCCCCCTTCAGCGCAATTGGAATTTCTGTTGAAAATTTGTTGGCGCGAACTTCGACTTGCGATCGTCTGCGCAGCCGAGCTGATCATTATGACGTCAAGCACTATCCTGCACTCTGATGTCAGAGTGCAGGATAGTACATTTGGTATGACGTCAGAGTGCAGGATAGTGCATTTTGGATGTCATAGTGCAATTTGCTGAATATCATGTGATCTGATTTGGACCAATCAGATTACAGAACATTCTTGGGAGTTTTATAATTACAGACATTGCATTATGTGCAAGGTGAATGAAAATAGTGCATGGA
Organism: Lytechinus pictus; assembly: GCF_037042905.1. Lineage (NCBI taxonomy): Eukaryota > Metazoa > Echinodermata > Echinoidea > Temnopleuroida > Toxopneustidae > Lytechinus > Lytechinus pictus. Next base: position 18,889,577 of record NC_087250.1, on the reverse strand, counting down.
TAGAAAAGGGAGGTATGCACCTATGTATGATGAAATGCAGTAAAATTATATTCCATCATTAAAACAAAATGCACCCACACACAAATAGTGGAAATTCAATGCTTTGGAGCATAGTTGGTGCCTGTGGGAGATTTATTACCTCAATTATGAATGGATCGCTTTAAAGAGAAAAATATGGACGAATAGTTGAGGTATGGGGAGGGCTAGTTAATATGAAAATCTATTGAAAAGGTGGAATAAAGGTACAATGTGGATATATGAATGAGCAGGTCATTTGGGAGTGACCTTGCTAACCACTGAATGAATGGAAATATGACTAGGACTAGGTAGTGGGAGAGGCAGAGAGAGAGGGGGGTGGAGAGGGATAGAGAAAGGGATAGGAAGATTAATAAAAAGGAGGGAAAGGGAAGATAAAAAGGAGAGAAAAGGAGAGGGGAGGAGAGTGTGGAGAAAATGGGAGATAGAAGGGGAAGAAAAGGAAGGGAGTGAGAGACAGGGGGAAAAGCAAGGGGAAGGAGAGAGTGGAGAGAGGAGGAATAAAAGGGGAGAGAAAAGGAGGAAGGGAGACAGAGAAAGATGGAGACAGAGAGACAGATAGAGAGCAGAGAGGTCAGGGAGGAATATGAGTGAGAGGGGGAGGGGAGTGATTGGAAAAAAAAGTGCCAACGAATGGGAGGGGACAGAATGAGGGGGGGGGGGCAGACAGCAAGGGATTGAGATGTTGATAGAGAGGGAGACAGACTGACCGACAGGGACTAAGGCATCTGTATGGGTTAGGAATATGAAAAAGAGGGGGGGGGGTTTGGAAGAGAAGATACCGGTGAATGGCAGGGAGCAGAACAGGGAGGTGTAAGGTGGGGTGGGTAACATAGCAAAGTAGAGAGAGCGGACAGTGAGAGAGGGACAAGGTAGGCAGGATATTGAAATATTGCACCATTTATTTCATAATTCATTATGATTTCTCTCATCTTTCTCAAAGCCATCTGTTACCTTCAAAGGACTTTTTAAGCAATTTCTAGCACTAAAGCAAAGATAACATGGGTATTTAATTGTACTTTTACTTGATTTTTTTACCTACATATTTTCTATGATTTTTAGGGGCTCTTCTGTACAGCATGAGTTATGAGACCAAACCATAAAATTTGGCAACTTGTTTTGTATGTTTTACATTTTATAATTTGTGTGAGAGAGGGGGGGGGGGGGTTGTCTAACGCGATTGCACGTAGGTGGAATATCTGAGAGAGAATGAAGGAGAACAAAAGTTGAAAACACAAATAAATCAAAACTTCATGCCAAAGAGTCCATTTCACGTACGGGTAAACAGAGACATTGCCGTATAAAAACAAGAAATCTGCTCGCATAAAAAAGAGATCAAACATCGTGCTATTGTGCATCACGGCAATAAAAACTGCAAGTCAGAAATAAACACAATACCTCAAAAAAGGGGCTCTGTTTAAAACCAAAAACCAGATCGCGGCCATTAATCATGGATGGGTTACCATGTGGAATTTCCTTCCTTGTTATTTTACTTTTCTAACGCACCATTCTACCCCCGTATCATGGCAAATTGGCAGCAGTACATGAATATTAAAGGCATTAGTGAGGAATGTAATGTTTTTCAATAACTTCACACATATTGTGGGTGTTTGCTCAAAAAGGCATGCTGAATTCTAACTACATGTACCAACATTTGGGAGGAAGCTCTGCACAAGGCATCGCTGATGTTTAAAAGATTTTTTTTTTTTTCTGTAGAGTAATGGGAAGTTTTCTTGTCCACTATTACAGTGTAATATTGGCAAATCAGGATACAAGATGAGAACAAAATACTCTTTCAGATGATGTTTGAATTTTGCATGGTGGTATGAGCAATCGCGGAGTCCGACTTTCCGTCTTCACTCCTGAAGACGGACAGTCAACTTGCCAAAACGTCAAGTCTACTCTCCTGCTCCTGCTACTACTCTATACGCCGACTCGATCTAGCCTTTTCTCACCTACTCAAGCCTTCTACTCAAGTGTACCTACTACTCAGCTTTCCACTCCTTCTGGTTTACAGTCCTTTTAAGCACCACACTCATTTAAAAAACAATACCCTACTGTCGAATCTATACTTTCTCGCTTTTCCAATTCACTTCCAATTGTATCTTCTTTTGTTATCCCAGTCCCTCCTGGGGAGTGTTTTATGAAAGGACTTGTCTGACGTTTTATCCGACAAATCCTGTTTTATCCAACAGTTACCATAGTAACAGTGCCTCTCAGCCAATCAGAATCAAGGAAAGATGTCAGATCTGACATCTTGTCGGACAAAATTGTTGATGAAACGCTCCCCAGGACTTTACACATGGTGTACCATGAATCTCTTTTGCACAAATATTCTTTGAAGTTAGAAATAATAAATAACAGAGAGGTAACAGGAAATGAGAAAGATGAAATAGAGATGTGAAGAAACAGAGAAAAAGAATATGGAAGATATATTTCCAAAATGTTGAAAATATCCATTACTTTTCTATTATGTAACTGGTGTCAACTTATACCACGAGACAAGAAGGAAATTTTTTATTTTTTAGTCATTGTTCAAAGTATGATATCAGAAAAATGTATTTTGATTTCTTACGATCAATTATTTGATGCTCAGTGATTTAGAAATCATTTTATAAAATAGAAAGTGAGCAAATAATTGCACAACACCTAAAATCCCCACTCGAAAAAGAAATGCACCAACTTCCAATGTGAAAGCCAGTGGGGTAATAAGCAAAAAAATAATGAGGGAGTTAGACATGGCATATGGAGCAAAATTTACAAACATTAGTGAGCAAGAGAAAATATTTTTCTCTTTAAAATGAAAATCCAATGTGACAGATTTTGACATATTCACCTTTTTTTCCTTACCCAGACTTTCAATATATTTTTTTTCTTAGTTATGGAACTTTTTGGATCCACTGACCCCCCCTTCCATCTATATGTATTCATGAGAGTTGAAGGCATTCCACTGAATGTTGAATACCTGCACACAATCTATTTTCAAGCACCAGTGATTACGGAAAATGTGCCATGCTCTGTGTAAAAGATACACCAGATACATGAGACAGATTCAAACACAGATTTGGAACATTTATCCCACAACAAAATACAGATGTAGTTCCTTTTACTGCGTTTGGTGAATAGCCCCAAACGTGGCTACCACTTTTCTCATTCATTGCTAGATTAAATTAATGTGTACTTGTACATGTACGCCCTAATACAGTTATATGGAGAGTACAAAATAGTTGATTTATGGATAATTTGTTGTACATTCAATGATCTGACATACATATAGCTTTCACATTTGACCTTTGACCTGACCTTCTCCCACATCTCTGACCCTATAGTACACATTATTAAACCTACTTGAACTTGTTTTTAAATTCCCTCATATCTCCTCCATGCACCGCTCAGCGCCCACTGATACAAGACAATAGCAGAAAGGCACATAAATCCATCCTCTCTTGCCCATGCGATACCTATTGTCCTAATTGTTGTCCTCAAACCCCAAATTTGATGTTTTTCTCTGTGGTTTTTACACTAAAAATGCCAAAATTGTGGGATTAAGAACACAATAGCCCAATGATAGGACAGCATTGTGCGAGGTCATACATGTGTAGCCTTCGCTATGCAGCTCGCATTTTGTTTTCAATGGCAATATTAAGGTAAATTGCACAAGTGATAAACAATATGTTGAGATACAGAGATGAGTTTACTGCTAGAATTTAATTGTTACATGTACATGCAAAATACTTGTTCAATAGGACCATGTACAGGATATATTGTACAGGATACGATTCACAGAATCGGCCTTTTGAAACGGAAAGTGGCTTTTCAAACGGAAAATTACGGAAAACATGTTTTTTCTCAAAATGCACAAAATAGCAACAGAAATCAATCCCAAATCCTCAACAAAATACGAATATCAACTGAAAAAAAACACGATCTCACTTTGCAACAACAATCATGACAATCAACACATCGTAACTACACTCGATCGTATCTAAATTAGTTTACACTCACGTCCGCATATAAGGCAGAATACGGCCGTGTGTTGCTGCCCTCTGCGTTCGGTCATAATATAATGATCACGGTGATTCAACAAATAAAAAATGGCGGATAGGCGGAAGTCGTCGACTGCTCAAAACGATGTCCGAAAAGTCCCAAAATCAGCGATAAAATCCCATGTAACCATAAAATAATGCTAATAATATGAAAGGTGAGAATGTATTCATGTCGATTATGTTTCTCTAAATAGTTTTTTTAGCTCGAATCTCTTCGATTAAAATGGATTTTAAAGCGATGTTAGTACATTGGTAGATGCAAATTTTGACCAGCGCTAGCATTTTGACATCGCTACTCATTGCGTATTGGTTTTCTATGTAAACGGAATTGTCACTTTTTCATGTACACAAAGTCTATGGAGAAACGGAATTTCCGTTTTCAGACGTGCTGAAACGGAATTTGAGATTTTCTGAAACGGAAAAGGCAATTTTTAGAAACGGAAAATCACTGTCCCTATGCATTGCATGTATTAGTATGGGGGGGAAGGACATCAAAACCAAATCCCATGCATAATAATAAAAAATAATATAAAACGTCAAATTAGGGAGCAAGGATTGAGAGAAGAACTAACATACCCTGGAAGAAAATGATAATGGATAAAAATAAGCTATACCAGACGATAAACAGAAATGATAAAGATAGAAGAAGAAGAAAAGTTGGTACAAAAGTATTCAAAACAGATTAAAGTCAAGGACGAAGCATAGTGGAGAAGAATCAATATTTGAAGAGCTAAGTTGCAAAAGAGGTTAGGTCCATTTTTCAACAATTTTTTTTTTTTTGTGTCTCAATGTATAGATTTTTACTAGCTCTTTTAGATGATACCAAAGAAAAGTTGAAATACCCATTAAAAAGTGAATAAAAATGGCAAAGAAAAATCACTTTTTTCATCCTTAATAAAACATTTTAGTCTTTTTTATACCCTCGCATATTTGACCCTAAACATGTAGTTTTCCTAGCGAAATAGATACCCTTTTAAAAATTATTTTAGTGTTTTTGACATCCTTATTACGTTACGTACGTAACGTGCCCTATCTTGAAAAAGACATCCTTTTTACATGTATCCACTCGTCAATGTAAGTGGCCCCCCCGGGGTTAGGTCCACAAAGAATTCTACAAAAAAATATGAAGACAGGTAAATTTCTTTTATACCCAATTTTATGTTCACATGGTAGGGTATCACGAAAATTTAGTTTTGCATAAGAATATTGCAACAAGTGAGAATAAAAAACATGATTTTTCTCGAAATGGTCCAAAGTGGACCTAACCCCTTTTGCAACCAAACTCTTCATTTATGGAATATAGAAGGGAGACATGAAAGAAATAGAAGGGAGATACGAAATTGAAGGTAAAATGGATACAAATTCTGAGAGGCGATGATGCAGAAAATAAAAGAAAGACAAAGAGAAATGAGAGGGAGAAATTAAAGACAGATGGAGAGATAAGGGACCGTTTCAACAACTCGGAAAGGCAAGGAGAGAAAATAAAATAAAGAGGGATAAAGGAAAATGAAGAGAGAATGAGACATGGGAAAATAGAAGGGGGAAAGGAAATAGAAGAAGGAACAAGACATATTCTGGCAGAGAGAGACAGAGGACAGAAGGATAAAGGGAAATGAGAGAGATGAAGAGATAAAGGAAACATTAAGCAATCAAAAGAAAATATATAAATATGGAGAGTCAACGAAAGGAAAATTGCAGAAGGAAAGTGAAGTAAACAAGGGGAGGAAAAAAGGAGGATGAAAGGAATTAAAGGAATATGGGAAATTGAAGGAAATAAGAATCACATTTTGAGAGATTAAGACAAAGAAAAGTAGGATTAACAAAAATGGGGGAGAGAAGAATAAAGAGATTATTGCCCTTTACCCCAAAAATTATCATCACTAAATATATTTCATTTCACGACTTACCTCCATTTTCTTGACGAAGACTAGGTGCTCAAGATATCTGATGACAGCGGTGGGATAGGCATGAAGATAGTCAATAATAACATCTGGTCTCATTCTCTCACTGACAGGTTCATTCTCTGGTCTATCAGTGAATATCTGAAATTATCAATGAAATGTCAACTTAATTCATAAAAAATATGTATGTAGGATTATATCATCTTTTGCTTCTGTTATTTTATACTTATTACTGTTCTGTATGAGAATAGGGAGTTTTCACTACCAATACGCAGGATGAATCTAAGAACACAGCAAATGTACTGAAAATGCCTGTCGATTGACAAAACACAGCTGGGAGGTCTTTGCTGAAATTTGGTGAAAAGGAACAGCAGTTCCGTCCTTTGTTTCCCAGTAGACAAAAAATTGCAATTATGTCGTCTGTCGAGGATGAAACTGCTGTTTTGATTCACCCATTTTTTACAAAGACTTCTTGGTTGCTCTTTGTCATGAAGGGTATTTGACAATACGTTCTCTATGTTCGCGAATTTGTTGTGCACCGTGGGAGCGAAAATCGTTATTCATTGCCTTGAATGTGAGTTTAACCCCTTCCACGTGTACTTCGCACCAATGCACAATCTGTGCCGCACGAACTTCGGAATGCACACTCAAAGAAACAATCCATTGTATTTATCCTTTTATACCATAATGTGTGAAATTACATGTAGGCTTCATTTACGAAATTTCTAATCACTATTTTCCAAAAAAATATTTCATAGCCAGAAAGCTTGTGAATTCTCTACAACTTTGCTGTGAATCATTTCCCCTCAAAATGTTGCAGTGAAAATTTATAGCGAGTGGAATTGAGCAAGTCCAGTTCATTTACCGTTCCTGATCCCTCTCTAAAAATAATTCAGCACAGAGGGGTTCACGGCCCAGCGCACAAAGAGTTAATTATCACCTTCATCATCACCATCACTCTTACAACCGCCACCAACACCAAACCACCAGGAGTGATTTAAAACAATTGTTTTATACCTTGGTTGCATTCTCCGGTTCCTTTCTCATGACCCAGTCCACATACCTCCATACTAATTCATGATCTGATAAACTGTAAAAGAGATAGTAATTCACAAATTCCATGACATGCATAAAAATAATAATATCAACATGCTTACATAGCACATATCACTGCCAAAAGTGTCCCTATGCGCTAAATTGGATATTACCCTGGCTTTAGCCCTGCAGCCTTTTACAGCGCGGTAGCATTTCAAGGAATAAATTCCTACCAGGTACTGATTAACCTCACCTGGGTTGAGTGCAGCACAATGTGGAATGATTTCTTGCCAAAGGAAATCACGCCATGGCTGGGATTTGAACCCACGACCCTCTGTTTCAAAGTCAGAAGACTAATCCACTGGGCCAAGACACTCCACGTGGATGTAAGTCTGACCTCTGTATGCGTTGGGTTTTCCTGAAATGATTCTTCTTTGTTTTCTAATTCATTTAATAAGTTGAAATGCTCTGACAGAAATTATCATATCTTGGGTAATTGTGGAGTGAAATAAAAATGAACCAACTGGTTGCTTTAGTTTATGACACTGCCCAATTGTATAAATATGTACAAATTCATCAATGTTTTACAATGATTAGTAATACATACTTTAGAATTATCAATGAATGACAAAGTTCTATTTTTTTCAAATAATGCTTGAATTTCAAATGAAGACATTTGCTACTTGTCAGATTTACTCAACATTTTTTTTGTTTGTTTAATAATGATCAGTCAGACATAAGTCTTTTGTAAATGATGTGATAGCTATGGTAGGCAAACAATGAAAAAATGCATATGTTCAATGAAATAATAAAAATTCTGAGCATTATTTTTACAGAAACGGGAGCGTTTCATCAACATTTTGCATATAACAAGTTGTCAGCTCTGACGCATTTCCTTGATTATGATTGGCTGAGAGGCACTGTTACCACTGTAACTGTCGGATAAAGCAGTACTTGTCGGATAAAACGTCTGACAAGTCCTTTCATGAAATGCTCCCCTTTAATCCTTGGTTATTATCTTTGGGGTATCGTATCAAAGAGTAGATATATAATTTTCTTAACATTTTTTTTCTTCTTTCGGATGCAGTCTGCCAAATGACTTTTCAGTATCCCTTCTCCAGATAATTTTTTTCTCACTCACTAATGCCTGGACAAATAACAAGGAAACAACTACATGGGGGCTTGAGGCAAAGGCTGAAAAGAGCCCTTGAACATCCCTGTTTACTGCAATGTTTAAGCTTATCCAATGCATCAGATTTAGGCAGTAGGCTGTGAAAAGTAGCCCCCCCCCCACCAAATAAAAAAATGCCTGATGAACAACCATGTATTTAGATATACCAGATGAAAGACAAGACTCTAAGCTTTACAGTCATAAATCATCTATTATTAGTTATAATTAAGTTATAATAATTGTTACATTTATATAGCGATTGATACGTTGTGTTTCTAAGTGCTTAACATTGTAATTATCATTAGTACCCTGATCATAAATCATTGATTCTCAGTTTTGTTTATTCTGGTACACAATGTACATTAATACAAGAAGAAAGGTGTTGAAATTGAATTTATTTACCTCGATAAGAAATCAATCACATATCCTAGTCCAGGGAAGGTCTCATCAGCAATGTCACCATCTACTAACCTAAAATAGTTTATGAAGATAAAAACATAATTTAAAAAATCCATATTTTATTGCTCGAAATAGACACCAGAAATGAAATACTCTGAAAATTTGTTTTGCCCAATTGATTGTGGGCCCGGCAGCCACTGTGCAGCGCCAGATCGACGAGGCTCTATCCCTTTGATTGTTGAATGCCAAACAGGGTAGCAGCAACTTCCATCTTTTTATGTCTTTTGGTCTGACGCACCTGGGGTTTGAACCCATGACCTCCCGCTTGTGAGACGGACGTTCTACCAACTGAGCCAACAAACCAATACATGAAACATCGTTTAGTAATGGTGATAATGAAATGTGACAAGTACATATTTTTGTTACAAGAATTAATTCCTGTTACATTCATTAATGATAATATTAATAATATTAATAGGCATATAAATAAAGCTCTCTCTATCTAGAAATATCATATTCCAAGGTGCACACGAAAAGACTGAACACCAAAGTGTTTATAATTATAAATGAAAAATTATGTACCAATTGATTTTGGGGTAGAAAATGTGTAATTGCTTTAATAGAAATTTACTAAACAAGCATGTCATTCGAGCCAAATGTTGGGTCTTTTTCCGAGCAATAATTATACATTACCCCGCATGTGCTTATCTGTGTTGGTGATCTTCAGGGTGATTGTTTTTCAGCTTAGATTTCAGGATTTCAAAAAGTTAGGTTTATGTAACTAAACCAAATCTAGATCAGGGCCCCGTCTTACGAAGAGTTGCGATTGATTCGATCAATCACGACTATGGACGGCCAGCAATGTCAACATGTAATATGCATGTTTGTTCAAAATAATTTCTAACTATGATGTATATTCATACATTCATTGTTTTTTGGAAAATTCAAGGTGCATCTCTTCTTGTAGAAAATATTATGATACTGATGGACTTCCATAGAATTGCGATTGATTGGATAAATCTTAACTCTTTGTAAGAAGGGACCCAGATCTAAGATCATGTGAAGCCAATTTGACCTTGATATTATAGACTTTCCCATGAAGTCAGTGTGTGCAACAACTTCATTCATTAACATGTACCTTTAACTACAGTGAAAGACATTACACTGTACCTTGACCATATTACCATAGCCTGTTCACTGTCCCCTTGGTACTTGTGGAGAAGCGCCAGAGCATGATGGCGACCGAATCGATGAAGGTAGTCCCGACTGTCTTCAGGATCGACCGAGTTCTCACTTGAGATGAGGGTAATTAACTTGGGTGGGTTGGACTCGGCGTAGAGCTTCATTAGAGCTGTATCTACCTCCTAATGTAAAGGAAAAGAATGGAGAGAGAAAGAGAGGAAAGGAGATAGAATGAGAGAAACATAAGTAATTAATATGGATGGGTTTGATTTGGTGTAAAGCTTTATTAGGGCAGTATCAACCTCCTAATATGAGAAACAAATGGAGAGAGAGAGAAAAGGAGAGAGGAAACAAATGAAAGTATTTTTATTTGATTGGGTTAGATTCAGCATAGAGCTTCATTATATGAGAAACAGATGGAGAAAAAGAGAGTAAAAGAGAGAGGAAGAGATTAAGAAAGTGTCAAACAAAGGAAAGCAGGAGGGATGAAAAGAGAAATAAACAATGGAGAGGATATCATTTTTTTTATTAAACAAAACTAATTCTAAGGCCCAAAATATTTCTCAAGTTATTGCGCAAAAACCAACTCGCATATTTAATGAGCTGTGACCTTTGACCTACGGACTCCGAATTCAAATTTAGCCTGTATTTTGGTTTCATCTACCTACACACCAACATTTTTAAAAATCCGTTCAATATTTTTTGAGTTATTGCGCGGAAACCAAGTGGGGGGACGGACGGACAGGAGCAATGCTTAATGCCCCCTCCGGACTTCGTCTGCGGGGGCATAAAAATTAGACTCCATTCCATTACAAACCCGATGATAACAATGCGCTTACTTTCTACACCACCTTACCAGTTTCATTCCCACTGCTAGGTCAGTCTCCCTCACGTCCTCAAGAAAGTCCATGAGAAACTGCTTACACTCTGCCGCCTTGTCAGGCTTTCCTCTCACAACCTGGCTAATATCGGCAAAGTCGTGAAGCGGAGGAATCGCTCGGTGGAAGTTGGAGTTGGAAGGCAGCAGGTTTGGGTAGAGACAGATCAACTATTCCATTGAAAAAAAAATGAATTAATAATATTTTTCTACCTTCTAACTGCTTTTTCCAGATTCCAGGTAAAAAAAAATCAGAGCTGCCATCCTGATCAAAAACATTTCAGTATTTTAGTTAGGAAATAAGTATTTTCAAAGAAATGCCATAAGACAACACACAAAACAGGGTTCCCAGCTTTTTAAAGGGGAATCCAACCTTGGTCATAAAATGTTGTGTTTGGAAGGAGAAAAATAAATTTAACAGAATGGTGAAAGTTTGAAAGAAATCGGACAAGCGATAAGAAAGTTATAGCTGCTTTAAAATTGAGATCACTAATACTATGTAGATTTCAAATTGGCAACTGGATAAGTAAATTATGACAAGGGGCAAGGACAACTTTCCCATAGGCCATGTACTTTATTATCAGGGATTTGTGGTTTTCTCCTAAGTACCAATTCCCCTGGGGCAGTAATCTAAATATAACCCAGGTAGTATATTTTTTTAGGTCCTCGTGAAAGAAAAATATAATTTGAAATAAAACTTTTGGGGAAAATTACATTTTAGCCATAATATGTATTGGAGTACATGGAAGAGTAGTCCTTGCCTTACATCACTATGACTTCCCATATGCGGCCAATTTGAAGTCTCCATGGGTATAGTGATTACCAATATTTACAACTTTAAAAAATTCATATATTTCTTGTTGTTTGTCCAATATTGTTCAAACTTTCACCTATCAACTTGTCTGATTTTTCTTTCCCTTATAAAAACAAGTTTTTATTTGGGTTGGATTCCCCTTTAAGAAAACCAAATTCCCTGATTTTTCCCTCATGAAGTTTAAAAATTCCCTAATAATTATTTACACCCATTCCCAGTTTTGCACATTTTCTAAGATGCAGTAAGTTGCAGGGAATTACATGTATTTTCAGTATTAAACAATAAGGTAAACCTAATTAGTACCACCATAACCAGTCATTCAATGGATGTCGTTTTGATATGCAACAAAACATAACAGAGTCTGACTGACTTCCGTGGTTTCGACTTTTGGGCTGATCAAAATTCCATGATTTTTTCCTGACTGGAAAAAAGAAAAATATTTTTCCCTGATTTCCCTAATGGGCTGGGAACCCTGCAAAACTGAAACTTTAGAAATCAGTATTTTGCATGAAACCATCAGTATTATTCTCATTTCTCAGTACTAAATACGGAAATCAGTACTAATTGGCAGCTCTGAAATTTTGTACAACACCAGCTTACTTATTCATTTACTTACTTATTACTTTTTTACATACAGAACAGAGGTAAGCATATCACTGGGATTCTTTACATGTATATAAGAAAGAAAGTACAACTAAAAATGTTTTATTTTATTGCTTATTCACATTTTCTATGATCCAAATTGAGACATCTTTTGGGGGTGAGCTTGGACCTTGGATAGAGATGTACAGTGGTTGAATTTTACTAGGCACATTATTTCACGTAGAGAAAAATGAAAACTGGTGACACAAAAGTTTTTGGTAATACAATTTTTTTTTAGCTGCTCCCCGAGTGCTTACCTCTCTCACATCCAGCTTCGCTTCTTTGAACAATTCCATGGAGTCAGCAAAATTGAGCTGTGCAAACTGAATAAAGCCTGCCTGTTGCTGTATGCGATTGTACATCTGAAAAAAGATAAATCACGAATCAACAAAATCAGCAATTTTAAAGCATGTTTGCCAATTTGAGGATCCCCATAGAATATCTTGAAAGACTTTTCAATCTTCCATAACTATCTGATTTTCTGACCAATTTGATGTAACTTGTTTTAAATTGCTCCTTTCACGTTACACTTCCCAATCAAAGGTCCTCTTCTTGGGTTTTAGTTCTTTCAATTTTGATTAATTTTTAGTGAATGGGTTTGGAAGTTATCATTACCTGCATGAACTTATCCTTCCCCAGTCCAGCTTTCCTGTAATTCTTGGCAAGGTTAAGAGCTTCTTCTACTCGTTTGTCAGCTAGCAATGCTTGTACCTATAATGAAAGATAAGAGGGTAAAAAAGTTAAAGGGGAAGTTCACTCTGACAATAAGAGTAAAAATGCTGAAGGTTTGATGAAAACCCATCAAAGATTAAAAAGCTATCAGAATTCTATTGTTTTTTTTATTCATGGTGTCATATGCGAGCAGCTTCCCCATATATCGTGTAATTAAAAAAATCAATGAAATGTTATTTTCTCAAGAAACTGAAAATGGATTTGATTGAGCCTTCAGTATATCAACAGACATATTATTTCACACCCGTTCCTGAAATAATTTTTGTTAGTCATCATGAACCACTCAAAAATTGAAATACATGCATTTTATATTATGCAACATATTGGGCAGCTGCTCGCATATGACGTCACAAATCAAAAACTTTAAATTTTTTAGATAACTTTCGAAATCTTTGATGAATTTTCCTAAAACCTTCACCAGTATTTTTTTTCTTCTTTTTTAAGTTTTTCTTCAGGGTGAACTTCCCCTTTTAACCTGTTGGCTACTGGAAGTGAATTACAGAATTCAGTAGCCAACAGTTTAAGATAAATTCCACTAAAAATTGTGCAATTTTTTATCATTATGATTTTCTCCATTAAACGCTTGCCAAAACCACCAGCACTACACATAAAAACACTTGTGTTTGCAGTATTACAGTTACACATATGTATGCAACAATCCCACACTCTCTCAGCTGCTGCAGGCACGGTATGTAATTGTGCATCCATATTCATTAATGTCAAATGACAAGAATCTATTTTTAGGTGTTGTATAAAACAAATAATGCATGTTCTGTTTATTCGTGTAATGGACAGAATTGTTAATTCAGTGAAAGATGAAATGGATCATTTCATCTTTCACCTCCTGAAGTATTCTGTCCATTACACTCATAAACATTTGGGTAATTCCATCAGATATGCACGTCCGACCCAATATATGTGATCGATCATACCGAAATGAGAGACAAGTCGCAAATCAAAATTCCTTGGAATTCGACACACAAATAAAAAAGTCAAAATTGTGAAGATTTTTTTTTTTTCATTTTCTGATTCTTCCATGTTTCATAATTACTCTGTGAAAAAGATGAGTGAAAATGATGATAGGAATATGATAAAAAATCGGTTTTTCTGCGAGTGTTTTTTTCGGTCAATTCGAAAATTTCTGATACTTGGCACGTTCGACTTGATCGAATTTCGCTTCATACTAAGCTCCGCCCCTAGCAACGTATGCCATTGTTGATTGGCTATTCATTTAAACTCGTGTACAGCTGGCGGCGGCCGCTCGCTCGATCGATCGATCGGTTCAATGATTCAGCTTCAAAAGAAAGATCAAAAGCATCGATTTCAATACGTATTCTGAAATTCAAAAGGGGGGCTTCTTGACAATAGTTAACAAACGGGATACAACTTCTAAAGGGTTATTTTTTGGTGATAATAGTACCAGGCGGGGGTATTAGCGATATATTGATACCGGATTTAGAGTATTAGCCTGGCTATAATCGCGAAATAAAAGTCATGCAGAGACGCAAAGTATTCAGAACACGGTTTGTTTGCGAGGATTAATTTCATTAAACATAACATGGACATGTTGAAGATTCTCTCCATCATTTGCAAGTGATCGGGATGTTTTCAAGATAGAACATTTTCAAAAGAAAGGGTTTACAATCCTTAAAAGTATTGTTTGTTCGTGAATGTGAGTTAATTGATCTGCAGTATCTTTAACAAACGAAACAAAATTTATGTAGAAAGCTTGGTGGGCTTCATTATTTCCAATTATTTATAATCAAGACATTGTTGCCCTCAATTTTTATCATGTTTGAATGAACGATAGAGAAAGCGAAAGAAATAACTGTACAAACAGGAAGTCTGAGACAGCTAACGTCGACCAATGAAAAATGGCCGAAACGAACATGCAAAAGGTTTAGTGCATTTTTTTGGATAAAGACATTGATTGAAAATATCAGTCATTTAAAATACACATATTGTTATAAACATTTCATAAAAGTCATTGTCATGTTGTTCCATTCGACTGTGTCCAGATCTATTCTCTCTTTCCCTCTCTCTTATTCTCTTACCTACTTCTTCGTCTTTCTTGTGTTTTATTTCTTCCTTTCTTCCTCTCTCCCCCTTTTCGTTCGCTCTTCTTATTCAGGTCATTCGGTCTCCTCTCTCTAACCCCCTCCCCTATTCTATCTCATCCCCTTTCTCTTCTTTAATTCTTTCGTCCCGCTTAATCTGTTTTTCTTTCTTCCCTTTCGATCTTCTTTTTTTCTCTGCCGATTTTTCCCCCTCCTTTCCTTCTTCTCTCTTGCCTTTTTTTCACCCTCCACTTTTTTTTCAATTTTTCCCCTTTTCTTCTTGTTTTCGTTTCTATTTACATAATTCTGTTTTTCGTTCTTCTCACCCTTCGATCTTCTCTCTTTTTGCCGGTTTTCTTTCTTTTTTCCTTCTTTGTTTTCTCCCTCCCTCACCCACCGCCTTATTCCTCTTTTTTTCTTTCGTTCCTCTTTATATAATTATGTTTTCCTTCTTCCTCTCCCCTGCCCATTCCCACCATCTTATTCCTCTCCCCCTCCATTTCTTTTTCTTCTCCCCCGTCGATCTGCTCTCAATATTTTTTAACCTCATTTCTTCCCCCTTTTTTCCTTCTTATTCCTCTCTCTTGCTCACCCCACCGTCTTATTCCTCATCCTTTTTCCTCTTATTTCTTTTGTTGTTCTGTATTATTCGTTCTTCTCCCCATTCGATCTTCTATTTTTTTTTCACAGCCGTTCTTTCTTCTTCCTCTTTCCTGCCCACGCCCACCGTATTTTTCCTCCATTCTTCGTCTTATTTTTTTTTTTTATGTTTGAGAGTGAACACATGCGAAAGAATATCGAACAGCTTTTATTGTTCTTGCTTTAATCATTCAATCTTACAAAGACATCATTGTTGCACAAGGCATTTGCAACAATCTTCTGATTCTTTATCTGTATTACTGCGTTAGAATATATATATTTTTTTTAAACAAGTGCACACCAAGCTACCAATAATGCCTATAGAACTTCCATTTATTTGAAAGCAGGATAAAATAGCATTGCACATTAAATGCCTTGCTCACAGGCATAGGTGCCGCGGCCGGGGATCGAACCCCGGACTTTTTATGTATAGCCAGGCGCCTTAGACCACTCGGCCACGGCACAACCAAAATATTTTTTGTGCTTGATATCGATCCGAAAATCAGCATTCGTGGAGGTGTCGTGGCCGAGTAATCCAAGGTGCCTGACTATACATAGGAAGCCCGGGGTTTATCCTGCATTCAAATAAGTGGAATGTTGTATGCATTCTTGGTAACTAGGTGTGCACTTGTTAGTTTAAAAAAAATCTTAACTCCCCTAATCTATCCTTTGTTGGAAATAATTGTGGCGGGATTTTACTCAGGGTACCTCCTCGCTCTTTTTGTTGTAAAGTTAAGACGTTTATGCCAGGTTTTTTTTCCGGAATCAGTTTTAGAATCACTATAACTTTTTTTTCATTAATATATCTTTGTTTTTTTTCATACTAATTTTAAATCATTCCAATGCTGTAAATAATTATACCCCCCCCCCCAAAAAAAAAAAAGATCGATAATAGACGATATTGAGCAAATTATTCACGTTTTTTGTTCTCACTGCCTCAATCTAACATAAGCATTCATAAAACATGATCACACAAGCCTTTCGTATAAAGTTAAGGTTCAAATTGAACTATTTTTTAGGCTTATCTTACCATTTTACAACGGATAGTTCTTTTTATTAGAACATGCGGTTAAAGTTTAGGTCATAATGACTCGCTTGATAGATTACATGTGAGAGTAAACGCGATCGACATTCAAACAACCGCATAGAGGCAATTTGCGGTATATGAAATTGTTATTATTATTTAATAAACAAGACGATGATACAATGAAAATCATTGGTATACTCCCTCCTCACTGGTGTTAGGTCCGACCTTTTCTCCCTGCCTTTTATTTCATTAAAAAGGGAGATCATGACAATTATTTCTTTCACGAATATAATTATAAAATCCCAGTATAACTATGGAGCTATTACACTGATCTGTATAGAAGATCAGTGGATTGACATATCGAACCAGAACATTAACTTTGTTTCGTCTTGCAGTCGCGCGTGACCTGCAAGTTCGCTATTGTTCCAAATGCAGCCTCCTCATTGGTCAATCGTTTCGCCTTCTTTGGCAAGCGGTTGCTAGGACATTTCGGTTAGCTCGGCGGTGGCAAAATAGATTTTTTCATGGAGCGGATTCAAAACGGAAGTCAAACTTCGAAGGCGTTTTTCTCTTGATTTTTATTTTCAAAAGCCCAATTCTTCTTGCATTCTAAGGCTAATATCTCCACTATTATTTACTCTTAAGGGTCGAGTGATATATCAAATTAATGGTAAAGAAACGGAGAACAATAATCACTACAAAACTTGGATTTGAAAAATTCCGAGTTGTCTCTCATTTCGGTATGACGAGTCACATATGTGGGACCTTCAAAAATCACCAACTATTTGTTTTGTGAAACCCTACACTTACCTGTTTCTCAACTGGAAGCGGAACCAATGCATAAACCTCTTTATTGGAAGCGACAAACATCTTTCCTTCAAAGTCACCCAATAACTTCCCTCCTTGGAATGGAATGGTCTGCTTCTGCTGTTGGTCCAATACACTGTTGAATGAGAGAGCACCAAGTAAACAAGGTGATTCCATTTGAAATGAGGGGTGTGTATATGGAATAGATGTCTATTTTTTTAAGATGAAGAGCTAGGATACTGACAATGAGGTTGTTTACATGATATTTTGTTGAAATACATTAATTTCAGGTAAATTGGCTCACAAGACCATTGCCTCGGATACTATACTGATTGTCTTTAATGCCTATTAACTGGCCTCAAATTTTTGCTCTTCCCTTTAATGGGGAATCCAACCCAAATATTTGTCATCATTTACTTCCCCAGTTGCCAATTTAAAATCTACCGGTACATAATTACTCTTAGTGATCTCAAAATTTAAAGCAGCCAGAACTTTCTGATTGCTTGTCCGATTACTTTCAAACTTTCACCATTCTGATTTATTTATTTTTCTCCTTTCCAACACAACATTTTATGACCAAGGCTGGATTCTCCAATAATTTGTCCTATAATATATGCCCTTCTGAGAAGTGGTCGTGTCCTATAAATAAACAAATGTTTGTATATGGATCGATTGCTTTGTTGAAAAATAATACTAGTCATTGTCCTTGAAAAGCACATGGAGGAACTTTTACAATTGCAATTCATTATGCACTGAAAACAACTATATATGGGGACAGGGGGGCTTGGGGCGATTTCACCCACAAAATACCCAAAAGAGCCCTACAAACTCATTAAACGAACCCTGGAAAAACCCCATTTATTGTAATGTCAAAGCTTATCAAATGTTGCAAATTTAGGCGGTAAGTTGTGACTTCAGACTTCAGTGACCACCTTCAAGGGCAACCTGAAGATATACCTGTATAAGAGTGTTTTTTGATAGACATTGACTTATTGTTCAGACATGTATTACATTTAAATAGTTTTTGTTGTTCTGCTCTGAAGCTCCTTGAGCATCTAATCAAGATGGAAAGTGCGCTATACAAATCTCATGTATTATTATTATTAAAAGTAGCCCCCCCCCAAAAAAAAAAATAAATAAAATAAATAATAATAAATATATATAATAATTTTTGCCTAACAAAGAGTATTGTCACACCTGTCAGAAAGTCACCAATTGAAGAGTTACTTCCAGCAAGCATCCATTTGCTTCACCTGGGTTGAGTGCAGCACATTTTGGATCAATTTCTTGCTATAAAAAAATTAAGCCATGGCTGGGATTCAAACACACTGTTACAAAGTCCAGAGACTAATCCAATGGGACACAACGCACCACATTATCAACATTTGAGAAGAAACCACGATATCATTATCTGAGATCAAACATATCGTTTTTTTTACCTGTGGACTGTTAGGAATTCATCATCCAGCGCCACCACGTAAGGAAAGGTGTAACTGACCGCTGAAACAGACTCCGCCCACTTCAGTGGCGGCCTCTGAGACATGCCCCCGGAGGTGACGAACATTCCAAGGGCACCGGGACCGGCGAGTAAAAACTCCTCCTACCCAGAGGAAAGAAACATAAAATCCACTGTACTGGTGATTGCAGTTCACATGTAGATGAAAACAGCGATCAATCCTGGGAAGCTGCATTTCATCAACATTTGTTATCTGACGAGATGTCAGGGCCCCGTCTTACAAAGAGTTGCGATTGATCCAATCGATCGCAACTATGGACGGCCAGCAATGTCAACATCTATAATGCATGTTTGATCAAAATATTTTCTAGCTATGGTGTATATTCATGCATTCATCGTTGTCTTGAAAATTCACTGTGCTTCTCCTTGTTTACAAAGGACATTGTGCACATTTCCTGTAGAAAAAAATTATGACTCTGATGGATTTCCATAGATTACGATTGATTGGATCAATTGTAACTCTTTGTAAGACGGGGCCCTGATCTGACAACTTTCCTTGATTTTAAAGCGAAATCTGTGGTAAGTTTTACTCTTCGACTTTCAAGTGATGTCAAATTTAAGGTATTTAGAGCCATGTCATAAGATAGATACTTGGTTCCCAATATTATCTTGCATTCTCTTTTCTGGACAGTTTCAATAACTTTTATCTGTTTCAAAGTAAGAGAAGCGGCGAATAGAGGTACACAATACTCTAGGACTGGTCTTACATACCCTATATACACTGTTAACAAATCACATTCAGGTAGATTGTAAGCTTTCAATCTTCTTAGCATGTATAACTTTTTATTGCTCTTTTTCATTATTTCGGTTACATGAGCATTCCACTTTAAATCATTCTGAATTGTAATTCCTACGATTTTCACCGTGGTTACACATTGCAATTGGGTGTTATTTATATAGATCACTTGCGGTTGAAGAGGTTGTTCTGAAAATGAAATTGACATTGTAGAGCATTTTGATGCATTGAGTTCCATACCATTTCGAGAAGTCCATGATTCAAGTAATTCAATTTCAGTTTATATTTGTGAAGTTTGATTATTCATTCTACACTCTACCATGGTTAAGTCATCTACATATTTAAAATATGACAAAATGCTATCACTAGAAGCATCATTTATCATTATCAAAAATAAAATGGGACCAAGCTTGGTACCCTGAGGTACACCCATGACACTGCATTTTGATTTCGATAACTGGCCCCTATTCTTCACAGTTTTTTGACGATTATTTAAGAAATCTACTACCAAAGATACATGTATAACACAAGGTCGAACATGCATTTCACATAATTTAGTAATAAGAATATTGTGATTTATCCGATCGAAAGCTTTCGAAAAAATCCGTCAGTATGACTGTTGATATTGACTTAGGTTTATCAGCATTCCTAAATAATTCATGTAACAACCCAATCAAATAGTGACATGTAGAAATTCCTTTTCTGTTTTCGTACTGATTTTGATCAATTTTGTTCGAAATATCTTCCCAAAGCCATTTTGCAATAAAGGTTTCCGCAATCTTTGCAAAGAATGATGTTAATGCAATTGGTCTTAACTCGTTGATTGTTGGTGGGGAAGACTTAGGAACAGGAATGATCTCAGCATACTTCTACATTTGAGGAAAAACACCTAGATGGAAAGATGAGTTTAAGATATCAGCCAACGGAGTACTCAATTCAACTGCAAACTCTTGAATAATGCGGACTGGTAAATTATTGGAGATACTTGATATTTGTAATTTTAGTTTACACAGTAGTTTATATATTTCATACGGCTGAACAATAGGGCACATAGAGGGCGCCGGTAAGAAACACGGTAATAGTTGTTTATTCAACCTAGGTAAGTTTGAAGCAATTTGTAGAAAATGGTCATTTATACGATTGGCAGTTTCTTTATAATTATTTGGAACATCCGTTAACAGACCCGGAATGCTAATTGGTGCTAGATTTTGAGGACCATTTGTCAGATACTTAATTTGTCGATACCAGTTAGCAGGATTCTGAGTTTTAAGGTTGCGTACTCTTTTATTGTATAACTCTTTCTTAGCAACCCTAATCGATTTTATTACTTTATTTCTTAAATACCGCCAAAGGACTTGGTTACGAGCATGCCAAGATTTTTGCCTTTGCAAAATTAATGACTTAATATTGCAGTTCATCCATGGTTTGTCATTTACATGCATAGATACGGATTTGTACAGGTATAACCCGGTTCGAGTTTGCAACGGGTCAATGAGTGCATATCACTGAATATTTGTTTCACGAAACACTGCCCGGATTTTGAGAGGGAATACAAGGGCCCTGGAGAATAAACTGGTACATGTAATTATGGTGAGGCTGATTTTTATGACTGATCATGCACAATAACCAATGCAATCAGCCCAACAATCGATCACTAAGCTTTATGTTACGTGCCCCTGGTGTAAGTTTCTCCATTAAGACAGGGTCATGTATCTTCAACCCTGGACCCGTAACATAAAGATTATAATTGATCATAAGGCTGATATCTATGATTGATCATACACAATAATCAATGCAATCAATCATAGAAACCAGCCTAATAATCAAATTGCTAAGCTTTATATAACGGGGCCCTGATAAAAACCTACCCTTCCAACACGCTTGATGACCGGCGTGGTGTGCTCCGTCTCGATGGGAAAGAGGTCCGTGATTTGACCTGTGTCATAGTTCACCAGGATGTACTGGTTGCTAAGGGCAACACAGACGCAAAATGAATCGATGCCCTACGGAAGATACAATCAAGTACTTTTTAATTTCAAAAGGGAGATGAAGTTGCAAATGCAGAATGTATACCATTTAGCTTGTGCACCTCAAAACAGAATATTTCTATAGAGACAGCATTGTAAAACCTACTATTGTTATTACTACTATTACTATGCAGACGATATTGACAGAAATATCTGGTATGAATACATCATCATCATCACCATCATCAGTCATCCTCATCATCCACATCATCATCATCACCATCTACATCGTTATCATCATCATCACCATAGTCATCATCAACACCATCATTATCATCATTATCATTGTCATCACCACCATCATCATCATCATCATCAACACCATCATCAACACCATCATCATCATCAACAGACATCATCATCACCATCATCATCATCGTATACTCACAATATTGACACTCATATCTGGTATGGATACATCTTTAACCAGGACCATCTTGTCTTCCGTCACAGAGTAGACTTGAACCAAACGCCTCTTTGTAGCCACAGCGATCTGATTGGTGATAGGGAAGGAGAAAATATGGAGGGAAAGAGAGAGAGAGAGAGGGGAGTAACGGACAGAGGCGGAGAGGGAGAAAGAAAGATAGGAAAGGAAAGTACAAGAAACAGGGAAGAGGAAAAAGAGAAAAATATTACATTACATATGAAGCAGCAGCTCCTATATCGTCGGCGGTCATCCGAACCGTCGTATCACTCATATGACGGTGCAAACCCATTTCAGAGAAAATCAACATCAAAGTTTACAATAGTTTTCACATTTAGTTCCCCTACCTTACAACATATTCATTGCTAGAGAAATACATGGTTGGAAAGACCAAGATAACTGCTTGACATTGGTATCCTTACTTTTACACAAAACTCAGGATCAGAGAAAATATCGCAAAAGAGCTACATGCTTGTAATTTCGGTTTGAGCAGCTTAGATTTTCCCTGTACAAAAACGCCATAGGGAAAGGGCGATACGTTTTGACTGACTGCGATTTCAATGCGCGATGCTGTATCGCTTTTCACGTGCAAAGTCAATGCAGTGCCCAGTGCCGAGACGACGGTTTGGCTGACCGTGCGCATTGAAATCGTGGTCAGTCAAAATGTTGTATCGCTCTGTTACAGTACACGTTTCCAATGGGATTTGCGCATTTTATTGAAAATTTGTATGGCATCGCCGTGAAAATCCCCTTATATCTCAAACACTAAAATAAATTGCTGCAGAGAAATCTAGTTATTAATAAAAAAGGACTTGTACTTTCATTTTCTGCAAAAATCTCAAAATCAAGTTTTTGACCAAAATTGACCGATACGACGGTTCGGATGAACACTGACGATATGACATCACAAACTCATCTTTAAAAATTCATATTTCTCTATTATTTACTGATAAATTTGTGTCAAACCTTAACCAATATATTTCTCATTTTTTCCTGCTTTTATCAATACATCCTCATCAGGATGAACCTCCCCTTTAAAGATTTTACATACCTCAACGCTGAAAGGACTACCGCTTCTTGGATTCTCATTTACACAGAATGATGTCACCTTTGAACGAGAATTGAAGCAAGAACAATAAATATAATAACAAAAATGAAATTACTATTAATTTACTACTACTACTTCTACTACTACTCCTAGTACTACTACTACTACTACTACTACTACTCTTACTACTACATGTACTACTTTCGCTGCTGCTACTACTAAAACTTCTATTTCTCTATTTCTCTTTTTTTCTACTTCTACTACTACTACTACTACTACTACTACTACTACTACTACTACTACTACTACTACAACTACTACTTCTACTACTACTACTACTACTACTACTACTACTACGACAACGACTACTACTACCACCAATACTACTACTACCACCAATACTACTACTACTACTACTACGACTACTACTACTACTACTACTACTACTACTACTACTACTACACTGCACTACACTACACTACACTACACTACACTACACTACACTACACTACACTACACTACACTACACCTACTACTACTACTACTACTACTACTACTACTACTACTACTACTACTACTACTACTACTACTACTACATGTACTACTTTTGCTGCTGCTACTACTAAAACTTCTATTTCTCTTTTTTTATACTTCTTCTACTACTACTACTACTACTAATACTACTACTACTACTAATAATAATAATAATGATAATATACTAACACAGGAGATCTCTCCAGAGTAAGCAATCTACCACCATCCTTCAAAATGAAATCCTTACAAAATCACACGATATGCATCAGGACACCAAAATGGAACCATTATGTCACGAGTTCCTCCAAGCAAAAATGACGCCCTTTGAACCCTTTGCCTATTACTGAATTCAGTAAATTGGTCTAACTTGTGAGCATATAATGAATGTTTATAAAAGTAAGTGGTACTATTTTACTCCCCATATCTGGAGCCTGTTTCATAAAGAGTAATAACTACGGTTACTTTGCCATTATTGTAACTACAGTGTACCATGGAAACCTTGATTGGCACGTTGAAAATGTAAAGTTATCGCTACAGCTCATAATTTTCAGTTAAAATTGCTTTACAAATGGGGTAAGGAATTAAAATATGTAACATCTATTCATACTCACTCCTTTGATCTTGGCACCACTTAGAATAGGCTAGGCAGAGATAAAAGAAAATAGAAGAGAGAAAATTATCAATTTCAATATTGCAAAAATGTACAAAAGGGTCAAATACTAGTAGTCATTTAAGGTTGACTTAATAAAAATCATCTTTGAATATTTTCCCTCCCCTCGTGTTGTAATGAGTCGGTCTGTGCAAATCTTGACAAAAAATATCGTGATTAGATTAAATGTAAAAAATATTCAAGATAAATAGGTGGGTTTCAGAGTTGGATCGAGAAATCTAGCAGAATTCTCGAGTACATTAAACCATCCCCCTCCCCTTCCCCCATCATTTTAAAGTTCATCAACAAATGGGTCTTGTCAGTAGTTTAGCATGATTTCCATTTTGGAAAAGCTTCAGTAGCTTATTCCGATTCAAGTCCAGTAGTCTGGATCTTCAGACCCCCATTTTTTTTTCAAACTGTGGGTTTAAGCCTGCGGACTTATCAAAGAAGAGAGAGCAGAATTAAAGAGAGAGACAGAGAGAGTGAATGGGGTAGGCAGGTACCTCTAGATTAAACATATGACGCAATATGAAGCAATTGTGGGTGCATCAAGGTCTAGTGGTTCTGACTCTTGCCTTTCAATCAGAGGGTCGTGGGTTCGAATCCTAGCCATGGTGTGTTTTCCTTCAGCAAGAAATCTATCCACACTGTGCTGCACTCGACCCAGGTGAGGTAAATGGGTACCCGGCAGGATTAATTCCTTGAATGCTTGAGCGCCTAGGCAGCCCAGCTAAATCCAGGATAATAATAGCAGGGCCCGCTGGGAGAACAGCTTTCGGAACTGAAGTGACTACCCTGGGTAAATATACCGCTATTATTATTATTATTACTATTATATTATAATGTCAGGACATTAAAACACAATACAAACATCCTGGTTAGGGGAGAGAGGCAGGGCAAGTGGGGCAGGGTTAGAAGTGTAGGGTAAGAAGGAGAGGAGATTGGGAAGGAGGAAGGGGGTTCATATATACCTCTAGATTGAACATATGAAGCAACGTCAGGACATTATCGCACAATACAAGTATCCTAGTTAGGGCCGATGCTGCCTGAAGTTGCTGAATTGGTTTTCTCTGTAATGAAATGTAACACAAAGGAAGAAGTTGTTTATCAGATACTTTTGTGTCTTTTGACATGTACATGTGGATACTAAACAGAATGAAAGTATTTGGAGGCCCCATTTTCATAAAAACCTGTTATCTACAGGAAATCATAGACGGTATGTTATACTCATTCTCTTCTTGTTTGGAGGGGGGTTACATAGAATCAATTACTAATTAAGTTTATCTTCAAGAAAATAGTTATTAAAACCATACAGGTACTTCTCCTTTTGCAATATCTCCTTATCTAAAATGCTACATGTAGCAATTAAGCATTGGGATGATTAAAAAAGCAAAATATACTATACAAAATAACTAACCCAATTTCTTATGCATTATGTGGTGCTTTATAAAAATAAAGTTCACCATTACAAATGAGAATGCCATAAAAAGTGCAAAATCTGTATTTAATCGTGTAAATTGGCAGCTTTTATTACTATTTTGGAATTATAACTCATTTTAACTCATGTTACATTTAGATATTTTTCAAATATGACAAATGCTGCCAATTTAAGGAGAAAAACAATTGTTGCCAATTTGATGAGCAAAGATGATTGATTGTGACCATATGAAAAGTGTGTACCTCTCTACTGTAAGAAAAAAAAAAGAGACATAACATACCACAGCCAAGTATTTGTGAGACTGCTTCTCAGAGACGAATGTGATCTTGCCATTCGGCTGTGTCTTCTCTTCTATCAAATAATGGATCACAAAGCTGAAGAAAATTTGAAAAGGGAAGAAAAAATATGAAATTTAGTTTCATTTCAATTCCTAGTACTTGTCGAGCGCACATTTAAAAAAAAATACATTTTTCTTTCATTAGTATGTAATTAAAGACAAATTTATTTTTTAAACCAACATAATTTTTCCCTACATTTGTTAATCTTCCAGAACAGAACTATTGAAATGAAAGAAAAATCTGATTTGAATTTTATTATTGAAGGTGTTGTAGAATGACCATTTTATATGGATAGACGTTTTTAGTTTTGTTTGTATATAAATAAAGACATTTTACTTCAGACAGCAGTGGCGTAACTACGGGGGGGCATGGGGGGGCACGTGCCCCCCCAATCGGCTGGCAAAAAAAAAAAAAAAAAAAAAAAAAAACCGGGGAAAAGGAGAAGAGGAGAGAGAAAGGGAAAGAAACGAAGAAGGAAAGAAAAAAATTATTGTTCATTATAATGTTATATAATAATTATGTTATGTTATATTACATTTCAAAAATTTCATAACTTTATGAAACACAATTTGCTCAGGGCTTATGTCTTCATTGTTCCTGGTGCTCGCATTGTCTGTTTAAGGAGATATATAATCCTATTGTACTAAAACCTCCCGTTTTCAAGTCAATACACACCAAATAGATTTCCTCGCACTTAGAATTATTGTTTTATGTAGTGACATAATATGTCATATGGCATATTATGCTTCTTTTTCATGACTACTTAAAGTGATTGCCCCATATTGAGGTCTTAATATAAAACATTTCCTGCCCGTGCTTATGTTCGCATTAGTGGATTGGTGAGATATGTGTGCTCTTCATGAATTCCTAAAATCAGTCCTTAAAATGTCCCCTTTTCTGATCTGAATATCAAAAATTTTCAGCTTGCGCTTCGCACTTGCATCATTTGGTTAGTGAAATACGCATGGTCTTCATTAATTCCTACAAACAAGCCTTAAAATGTCCTCTTCAGGTCTGAATTTCCTATATTTTTCAGCTCGCGCTCGCATTAATTGATTAGTAAAATGCGTATGATAATTATGATTACAATGACTGCAAAAAGTGCTTCATGTGCCATTTATATGTAATTCTAAAAAAATCAGCATGCGCTTGGCACTCGCATTAGATGACTATGGTGAGATTTGTGTACTCTTAATGGATTCCTTTAAAAAGAGTCCTTAAAATATTCCTGTTTGTGGTCAATATATACAAGAATTTCAGCTCGCGCTTAGCGCTCGCACCATTTGGTTAATAAAATACGCATGGTCTTTGTGAATTCCTACAAACAAGCCTTAAAATGTCCACTTCAGATCTGAATTTCCTATATTTTATTAGTGTGATGCGTGTGATAATCATGATTACAATGACTAAAAGTGTTTCATCTGTTTAGATGTATATAATTGTAACAAAATCAGCAAGCGCTTGGCACTCGCATTAGATGACTATGGTGAGATATGTATGCTCTTAATGGATTCCTGAAATGTAGTCCTCAAAATGTCCCTGTTTGGGGTCAATGTATACAAAAATTTCAGCTCGCGCTTCGCGCTCGCATTGTTTGTTTAGTGAGATAGATATGTATCATGATTACAAAAATTTGCTTATAATGTCCCTTTTTAGGTCTGAATATAAAAACAAATTCAGCTCGCGCTCGCATTATGCGGTCAGTGAAATACATATCCGTTTAATGGCACTGTCCTTAAAATGTCTATATTAGGTCAGTTTATCTGGCAACTGAGCGCGCTTCGCGCGCTCACTAAGTGACTAAAAAAATTTCTGGTGCCCCCCCAATGCCGTGACCCACGGTACGCCACTGTCAGACAGGATATTTTTCCCTGCATTTGTTGCTTTGTTACCACAATAATCATTATGATGGCAATCATTTCCATCTCCATCTGTCTTTGGCAAATTGTAGTTTGTAGTTGTTATTACTAGCCACTATGGCCCTTATTCTGAAGTCAGGTTTAACTTAGACCATTAAACTCTGTGCTAAAATTATGGGAAGCCAAAAGTGTCAAAATTTTTCTTAAGTTGTATGTTTCTTATGTTTACTGTGCTCTTTCCTGATTCATCGATGGTGAAGACAATCATCTATTCATACTTTCTACACAATTATGAATGATTTGAGAGCCAAATGAGGTGAAATATTATATCTCTACTGTTAGTGATTTATGTAACAATTGGCTATCCATACTTAAACCACAACTTTAAACCCGAGTTTAAGTTACACCCGACTTCAGAATACGGACCTATGGAATTAAATGATGTCTTTCACATATTGTCTTCCTCTCCTTCTCTTTGTTTAACATCAAATAACCTTTCCACTGTCCAATTGTATATATGAATACAAGATCAAACCGAGTCCCATCTCTTGTATAAATTCAATTAAACATGAGTAATGATATACATGCATGAGCCCATTGTGTTTGTTGTAAGATTTCCCAAAAAGCAAACTGGATATACCAAAACTGAATGAAAAACAAAATAAATCCTAATCCTCACTAGACAGACAAGATCTCTTTTTTAATATTGACTTGAAATAAACTGTGATGCACCTGGGTGCTTTTGATATTCAGCATTCTGCACTCCTTTTTTTCATAGTATGCATAACAAACTGGAGTTGGCAAAATGATGTAAAAGGAGAGATCGACACATGTCCTACCACGATGTATGCTACACCAGGGTAATGATAGGAAGTGTCAGGAGTAACACAAGTGTTCTTATCACATCCATTCGCGATCATGATCGCATCATCTTCAAAATTCTTCTCCTTGTATTACATGCAATTAACGGTTCTGCTCCACAGTACAATATTAATCTAATTAACAAATACACTGTCAGGTCCCTACGTTCATCCATCTCTGGTTACCTACATGTAGTTATTCCCAAATCCGTTAAGACATGGGGGGTTTGGGCTTTTGCTCACGCTGTCCCTGTTCTCGTGAATGATCTTCCCCTGGTTATCCGTGAATGCACTTCCACTGACACATTTAAACATTACCTTAAGACACGTCTATTCAATGCTTCCTATTCTTAATTGTTCCTGAATCTATCAATAATATATTTGTAAGTTTTTCTTTCATTCTTTCTTTCCCTGCGCCTTGGGCACTCTGCCGAGTGGATTTGGCGCATTACAAATCCCATATACATGTGTATTATAATTATTATTATCATTATTATTATTGAACCCACCCACAAATAATTGTATAATCTTACCAGTCACTTGTCCCAATGTAGAGATTCTTTCCACAGCATTCTATACATTCAATCTATAGGAAAGAAAGATGAGACAAAAGGAGGACAAGACAAAACAAAATAAAAA
Source organism: Lytechinus pictus (assembly GCF_037042905.1). Taxonomy (NCBI): domain Eukaryota; kingdom Metazoa; phylum Echinodermata; class Echinoidea; order Temnopleuroida; family Toxopneustidae; genus Lytechinus; species Lytechinus pictus. The sequence continues at coordinate 18,860,141 of NC_087250.1, read as the reverse complement.
AATTTGTTCTCTCATTTCCCTCCAGTTTGTCTTGTTCCTACCTCTAACTTCTTCAACTATTCTACCCTCCTTCTTTGTTTCCCCTTTTTTTCTAAAAATATCTCCTCATATATCCTACTGCTGGCTCAATTTAAGTAAGGATATGAAATATAATTTTCCTGGTTATCACATTGCAATCTAGTCCAAATTCTTTATAGACTGCTACACAAAAAGTCCTTTGTGTAGCAGAAGTTCTTTTTGTACGAGAAAGCAAAATTTTTCCTTCAGAAGGCTCAAATCATTATGAAAATGATATTTAATCGATCGAAGAAAACAAAAAATATTTGCTATTCTTTCAAGTCTCTGCTATCTTCAGGAACATACAAACATGACATCTACATCAAAGTAAAAGTAAGTTGAACTTACTGAAGTTTTGCTTGTTCTCTCCCCAAGTAGCTTCAACCTCTCTACGGCTGGAACCAGTTCAAAAGCTTTCACACTCATCCTTGAAGTGCCTTGTGATATGATGTCGTGGTAATTTTTCTATAATAAACAAGTCCAGAAAAACGATAAACATATCTAGAGACCCACCATAGCAAGTTACATAAAAAAACCTACATGTGCAAGTTGCAGTAGCCATTCATTCGCACCCGCATTACCCTCAAGGCAACTGTCAAATCTGGGCAGATCGGTTTTATAATAAAATTTGAAACTTGATTATTTCACAATTTATGAAATAATAATTTTTATCCATCAATTGTTCTTCAAAACGGCATCGCTAATCGGATGTACGTCATAACGAAGCGGTTCACAGGTCAGACCTATTGTATTTGCTTTGTCACCGTACTTTGTGTAGGTGTGTTGCAAAAGCGCCCTCTAGGTGCATTCTGAATGAAGCATTGAGTGTGCTGCCTATAATCTCAGGGTGACTGTGGGGGCATTGCTTTGTATTGTGTTTGCATGTGCATGGAAAGGTTATTCCCCATGACATCATTGTTTTTACGTAGTTGAATGTTTATGGCAGCTGTCTAGACTTGAAAAAAACTCTCACTCGGTGATCTTGCGACTCTGTGTGCTACTGGAACTTTGGCCTTGCTTTCAACCTCTGAGTCTTGCTATTCATATTTACAGGTATCATCCCAATTTAAAAGGTACATTCATTCCGATAGAGCAACATTTTAACTATATTGTGGTGAAATTTGAATGAAATCAACTGACGCTAAGTGTGTTTTTTAAGTCCCTGTTTCGGCGGCTTCTGTAATTTTTGAGAGTGTTGTTGGGCATTTCCATATGCCAATGTATGCGCATTGCCATTGGTGTTTTCTATTACTTAGTGTACCTTGGTCCCAATTAAGATCACAACTTTTGGCTTAAAAAACAAAGGAATACATAAGAATTGAATAGGCGATTTATACGACCTTAAAACTACAATAACTTTCTTATTTCTGGGGCTATTGAGATAAATGAGGTGTTAGATTATTTAAACTAAAGGTCTTGGGAAGGATGTTTTAATTGAAGTTGAAGTTGATGAGCTCTAAATAATGCCATGAAGAAAACACCTTATTTCTGAGATTTATTTTTTTTGCAACATACCGTACTTTGACCCTTTTTTTTTTTGTCTTTGTTGACAAACGGATTGAAGGATCTACACGAGATCAGTCTGGTACGTAAAAAACCTCTCATTTTTGCCATTAAGTGAAATAATTTGGCATTATCGTGATATTGGGAACCACCGTTCACTTCATACAGCAGTGCTTTATTCAGTCACATGCACGGTTCCCTATTTCCACCTCCATTCACTTTGTCTTTGCACACAAGTGCGCGTATACAAATCGACAAGTACGAGTGGTTCCCGAAACCACGATTTGGCCAATATTTAATAATTTTATCCCTTAACTTAAGTTCATACGCATTTGAAGGTTCAAATATCAAAAAAATTCACACCTATAAACCGATTTCACCCTGTGTGTAAATATGGATACAGAGACTTCAGTCCAGAGACAGAGTAACTTACCGTACTGAGTTAGTAGTCGAGCCCGCAGACAAAACAATTCACAACGCCCACTTTGGTTTTTAGTGATTTTACCCACGCAAAATTGGATGCATGGGGCCGAAGACAACAGAACCAAACAACTTTCAAAATTGGGTGCATGAAATTACCTCCGTGAGTGTTCTTAATGACAGAAAACAATATTATAAGAACATGAGACTCACATGTTCTAAGCCTAAGGCCTGGTTTGTATCATAAATTGGGAGCAAGACTCCGAGGGTCGACGTCCGGGATTTTGATTCGGTGAATTTACGACAGAATTTTGAGACTATACCGGTCACGATCGGAGAGGACGACACACAAAACATCAAGAGTTGACGCATTGATTCCCAGAAGGAAAAACCAGTAAGACCATTAAGAATTTTTACTGGTTTCCAGTAGAATTTTACTGGTTTCCAGTATATTTTTACTGGGCCAGTTGATTTTTAACTGGACCAGTAAAAATCAACTGGAGACCAGTTCAAACAATTGCATTCCAGTTGAAGCAAAGTAGTAATACCAGTTAAATTGTTTTTCATCAAACTGGTATTACTGGTCCAATAAATAATTACTTTATTTCAAGTCAGATCATTTGACGAATTATGGAAAATGAATCTTGCAATTCAGAGAAAGTTATTATCGTTATCATTTTTATCATCATTCTTCTTATAATTATCATAATGATTATTATTATGATCATTGTTGTCATAATTCTTATTACTGTTATCATTGTTATCGATATTGTAATAATTATTATTAATATTATCATAATTATCAAGTATTAACATTATCATTAAAATAATTATTTCCTTTAATTATGATTAAGATCAAAGCAAGATATTTTCCTCTGTTATAGTCAACTGGTCTAAAGTAATTCATTGTTTGAAATTAAACTGGTCAAGACCAGTAATCTGATGATGCTGATCACGTGGTTTACCTCATTTGCATATTTCCTATTTTAAAAAGAAAAATCGGGATTTAGAATGGAATATCCTTGCAATGGCACTCATTGTTGTTTAAAAACTTTCCAAATATTGGATATTACAGGGGCCGCGGGCTATGGGGCTTCAACCCCACCTTTTTTCTCCAAAATCGTGTACAAAAACGTAAAAATTACCATCTGATAGTGATTTTTTGCATGGTCAGCCTTCCCAAGCCCCCCCCCCCCCCCCCACCCCCACTCTCAAAACCATTCCGTCGCCCCTGCATTAGACCAGCTAGATTTGAGACGACATGGTCATACAGTCGAACTGGTGTTTAGACGAAGTGATTGGGACAAAATGGTTGTTAGACAAAATTCCTGATGGACGGTATAGACGAAAAGAAGATAGATTCTGTGATGAGTGGACGGGTGAAGATCGAGTTGGCGATAAAAGAAAATCTCTACCCCCTCTCTCTCCCTCCCTCTCTCCCCTCCCTTTTTTTCTCTCTCTCTCCTTGCTCCCCCTCTCTTTCCATTTCTCTCTGACTCACTCACTCTCTCTATTAAATCAAATCACGTTATATTAGCAGGGGACAACAAAATTGCTGTGCGAGAATAGGGTCTTTAATAGCTTAACAGTACATGATAATGGGGGAAACAAGAATACTTTAAGCAGAATGGATATAACAATCCACTGAGTATACAATCTGCTATACATAATCAAAATTTGCGAGGAATAATTTTTGTCAAATTTATAATTAGTCGTTTTATATACTTAGGGCAGGGTTTCACCTGACGGTATGTTGAAGTGCCACATTCGTTATCGGATATCAATATTGTGCCATTGATTGATTGATTTGATTTATTTATTCCGTTTTGAATAAGGGATATAATATAGGTTTTCCCGTCGAATTTTGTAAAAATCAACCAATTTAATGATGTAATAATTCAATTTGCAACTAATTTGAAAGACTTAATTTAATTAAGCATTTGACCCTTTAAATGTTGATCTTATACATGTTATATTAAATATAACATGTATAAGATCAACATTTAAAGGGTCAAATGCTTAATTAAATTTAATTTTGTTTATTATTTAAACATGTATAAAGAACGATCAAATTGAAATAGCTGAAAAAGTGTTTTCAAATTATCACCGGTACCCTCCTTGCGAACGTTTAGGAATTCAAAATCATAAATATGCAATTACTTATAGGACATGGACAGTGTTTTTCGTAGGTGTTTTTTTTACGTCTTTTGAATAAATATGGAAATGGGATTACTTTGAAATTGGATGTTCAATACCATGTTTCTCATCCCTTTCCCAACACAATATAAATCATAATTATGTAAAAAAAAGAAGAATAACCGTTTACACCCATATATCCTATAAGTGTTACATGAATTACGTCTTTATCAAAGATAATGGAATAAAATGAATCTAACTAAAAAGATCAGAAAAAATAGAAAGAAAAGATAAAGTTTGAACAAATATTGTATAAAGTAATAAAAAATGAACACGAACATGTTATCTGAATTTGGACGTTTAAAGTGCAAATATGTGTCCCGATAAACGAAATTGAAAATAGTATTTAAGGCGAAATTAAACGATCGATCAGCCCGTCGTAGCGAAATTCAATGACAACTTTGGGCCATTAATTTGAACGAATCTCTCTCTAAATTGAATTTCTACAAATTCAAAGGAATGATATAAAATGGAATTGAATGCTGTATAAATTAAAATTGAACCATGTGTGCAGAGGGTGGACAAAAATCTTTCGAATTTGAACGTCCTTTTACTAATTTAAATGCATTTCTGATGAAATTGGACGGGAAAACCTTTATAATTCAAACAATTTTAATGAGGATTGGTAAAAACGGCGAAATTATGTTCGTGGATGTTGTGGCCGGCCATTAAAAATTTCAATCTTAACCAAATTCTGATACAGTACACCATGACATGGTTGATTCAACAGCAGACCTATTATTGCGTCAAGTCCCCAAAATTCAAAAGAATTCACCGAAGACGAAATCCAATACACAAAAAGCTCAAATAAAGTAAGGGCGTTTCCACACGCGAATCTTGAATCATCAATGCAATAATGATTGCAATTGCAGTCGTGACTTTGATTATCGTTCGTGATTCTAATATTAGGTTCTAGTTTGATTTCACACGTGCTAAATATTCGTCATTAGCCTTATTTTTTTCACTGGAATCATCATTCAAATTACGATTGTTTTTACCTTGTGAAAGGGTGGTATGAGGGCTAGGTGTAGTCCGTCTCGCGTTAATTAAAAGGAATTTGATATTTCATATGATTTTTTTTTTAATAGTCGAAATAGCAAATTATCATGTTGGTGTAGCTTGTCAGGATTAGCACACTTTAATTTCATTTCGTTTTATCTCTTCTCATTTTAAAGATTGAAAATGTACCTTCAGAAGATTCAGTCTGAATTCTACGAAATTTGAATTTACTTTAATGGCATCCTATAATAATAATGGTACTTATTCATCGTAACTCAAGCAAGCAGATACAAAATGATTTACAGAGTACTATATAAAATTACTAAATTACAAAACATTATTACGATAGCAGAAATTCTGAATTGTAGTAACAATGTTTACACGATAGGTGGCCTGTAACAAATTCCAAATACGTATTATAATTAAATATTAAAAAGTATCAAGGGAATGTGCACTTACAATATAAAAATAAATAGAGAGGGGAAAACAAAAGAATGGCCGAGAAAGAGAGTCGGGAGAAAATTAATAGAAGAGAGAGGGTGTGGTAGTCAGGAAAACAAGGTGGAGTCTGAAGAGATAGTGTGAGAGAGCAGGGGGAATAAAGAGTAGGAATAAGAAAGGGTAGCCAGAGCTATACAAGACATAGAAAGATAAAAAGGCGAAGGAAGCAGACAATTGCGAACAGAAAACATAATTCTCACAACTGGTAATACAATACTGGTAATACAATACAATACAATACAATAGTATAACTGGTAATACAATACAATAGTATAATATCCGGTATAATATACATGTCCGAATAAGAAACAGCATCTAGTGATCTCATTGTGTAAGCTTTGTGGAAATAGGGTATATATATCCGGAATAAAAGGACACCAATACTGTGATGTGAAATAGCAATAAACTCCCTACGCTGAATTTTCCATAAGCACATTGTATGAGATCAATTGAATCCTGTGCCATTCGCCATCAACCACTACAACTGCGTTGTTCTTCCTATCAACACAAAGTCCTCTCAAGTAGTTGAAAGTCCACCATCCTCGAGTGACATCTCCAATCGGTTTGTGGTCTTTATCCAACACCGTCACTGTCTCATCCGTGTAAAGTAGACGAGAAGTATCGGCGCGAGCAGTGATGAAGATGTTGTCATCCTTGTCAATGGCAATGCCTCGGTAATGCCAAGACAGTTTTGAAGTCGGGATTGTTACGCGCTCTTTAAATTTACCATCTTGATTAAAGATACGAATAGCCTTAAAATCTGCAACATATAGGCGATTCTTTGAGTTGAATGCAATGAACCATGGACTGTCTAAGTTACCTTCTCCTATCTTGTGGGCAAACTTCCCGTTCATGTCGAAAACATGAATACAATTCATCCCCCAATCTGCTACGTACACCTTTCCATCTCGCTTTGCAATGCCAGTTGGGTTCGTGAATTTTGCATAACCTTTGGTCCATTGAGTTAGCTTCCCATTTTTCAACTCGTACACGCATCCTTTGCTCTGCTTACCCATATCCGTTATTAGAAAATTGTCATCAACTTCTGACAAAGCAAGGATGCCGTAAGGTAGAAAGTTCTTCTGGGAGCAGAGGACTGTCCAAAATGAATTACTTGGGTTGATAGCAACTACACGGTTGTTATACGTATCCGCCACGACATAGTTGTCCTTGTGCAGCACAACACCATGAGGTCGATTCAGCTGGGCTTTGAGAGGAGTTTGGAACAGAGTTGACATTGCCATGATCAGGGTTCTAATGATACCCTGGAAAAATAAAAAAAGTGATAAATCTCCGTTAAGCAATTGTTGCTCAAGCAAGTTTTGATCCTGCATGGGTATATGGCCCTGGACCAGTGGCGTACCTAGGATTTTCCACAGGGGGGGCAAAATCGACCGCCCAAAAAATTGACAAGCAAAAAAAAAAAAAATAAAAAAAAAAAGGTCTTCAATCAAAAATAAAGGTTATTGTACCAGAAAAAAAAATGACAAGCAAAAAAAAAAAAAAAAAAAAAAAAAAAAAAAAAAAAAAAAAAAAAGGGCTTCAAGCTCGTCAGGGGGGCAATAAAGGTCTTCAAGCTCGTAAGGGGGTGGGGGCATAAAAGGTCTTTCAAGCTCGTCAGGGGGGCAGTGATATGTATTTTGTATGGGTTGTGGCTCGTCAGGGGGGGGGGCAGAGTGCCCCCCCTGCCCCCCTGTAGGTACGCTAGTGCCCTGGACGATTCCTAATTCGCTCGACAAAAAAAACGCTGCTGTGTACTTGCTACGTTTCTTGTTATAGCCATGTAGGTTTTATTTAGAGGTGTTGTGCCTCAGTGAAAGAGTCTCCAGAATTTGAACCACAAGGTCCAGGACCCCAAACCCACAACAGCACTCGCGTCCTTGCAGTGAAAATAGTTTAGTCCCCTCAATCAATTAGTGTCCCTACCCCCGACAGAAGTAAGTCATGAATATTTTAACATCTGTACGATGATCGAAGAGACATGCAAGACGGTGATGTTCCGTGCTAATTGGTCTCTTGAAAATCATAGTTTAAGCCTTCACATTTTCGAAGGAGTAATGTATTTCGATCCAGCACAAACGTATTTTTGAAACGCAAACTTATATATTTATATATATCACCGAGTTCATTAATTTTGTCTTCAGTCCAAGTAAATAATGTAGATCGCCGGGTGTGCATGCGCATTTGTGTGTTTTTCAGGTCCAATCAACAAATGCCATTGATTATGTAATTGAAAATCATCAAAATCTCTTTTTATCTCTTTTTTCATTCTCCCTTCTTCTTTTCTCGCCTTCGTCATGCATTAATTCTCAATTCCGTGGGTGACGATCTGTGTTCATGGTTTTGGGGGATGACTGATACAAAATATTTTTTTTTTCGGGGGGGGGGGTACGCCTTTAGTGGGTCTCAATATTTTTAGGGCCAGACATGGCGGAGAGGGCGAAATCTTTTTAAAGCTACAAGTAAGCCAAGCGCGAATTTTACAATCTAACCTTGGTCATTTCCGGTCATTTTTACATGATATTTCAAAATATTTATCAAAGTGCACCATTTTCTTTTCCATTCCTAATTCTCTCTTTTTTGGGGGTTCTTTTTGATATTCTGATTATCATTTCGCTTGTATTCTCCAACTATTTTACATCATGAGCCTGAATGAATAAAAAAAATAAAAAATGACTAAATAGATAAACTAAAATAGATGAATAAATAAATAAATGAATAAATAAATAAATGAATAAATAAATAAATCAGTGATCGATACTCAAAATGGGGTAAAATAAACTGGGTACAGCCAATGCGCTTAATAATAGTTGCAGTGACGGGTAAATTTCAAAAAGATAATGCCATGTACAACATATAACATGAACATTCCAGTTTATCCTAGCTGGCCTGGATTTTTACTTTCTTTCTCTATCCAGTTGTTTCTTGCGGTTTCTGAAATGAACGGTTACATTATGAAATAGCAATTAACATAAAAAATAGATTCATAAAGCCAATGATTCCCCCCCAAAAAAATCACCCACAGAGAACAAAATTTGTGTCAGTCAGCCCCACCCATGAATACCAATGACATCCATGAAAGGGAGAAAAAAGAATAAGAGAGAATTAAAACAAAGAGAGAAAGAGTGATGTTGATATTGTAACAGATATTGTAATTTCCAATTAACAAAATCATAATTATACTTTGAAGTAACATAGATCGGAGCCACATCGAGCAGACAACCCCGTGACAACACACAGCAAATTCACATGCACACCCACGTCACATAAATTGGACTGTCAGTCCCGGGGGGGGGGGCAGTCAAATGTATTGCTGTACACACGCGTGACCAAATTATTTCCAAACATCCCCAAACGAGTTTTTCTCTGTGTGCAAAATAACCCCCTAAACAAGTTTTTCGCGGGCTTATTTACACATTTTGACCCCTAAACAAGTTGTCGCCAGAATATGACCCCGGGGAAAAAGCTTGGGGAAACATGTCCTAAAAACGTGTTTTTTGTCACGCGTGTGAACAGCAATAAACAAAAGCGTTTTAAGGGGCGTCGATCCCCCCCCCCCCCCAGTTTTGGACGCGGGCCGCGCTTGCACTTGTTAAGGGTATCTAGTAGCTTGTTCAGTAGAGAGTGTGCCTCAACGGCGACTGACTGGAATACTCCCCAGGGAGTGGGGGATGTGCAAACATTGTATGCGGGAATGACTGATTGAATCCGATGACCGGGGTAATAATATCTGTAAAGCGATTAGACACGTCGTTCCGATGTATTAAGTGCTGTATAAAAGCGGATTATTATTATTTAAAAACACCGATTTTTTTTTTTAAAGGGGTGGTTTTTTAAAGACTGGTAAATGGCCAATCGCGGGGTAAAAAGGTATTTAGGGCATGTTTTTTCACCCAATGCTTTTTTTAAGACTAGCCTAACGTGTTTAGGGTATGTTTTTCCGAAAGCTTTTCCCCGGGGACAGATTCTGGCTACACTCTTTTTTAGCATGTTTAGGGGCCAAAAAGTAGACGAGATGGGGTTATTTTGCACACAGAGAAAACTCGTTTAAGGGGTGTTTGGAAACAATTTGGTCTCGCATGTGTACAGCAATACATTTGACTGCTCAGAGGGGGGGGGGGGGGGGGTAGGTACGCTACGCCGTATATGTAGATATGGTATAAGACTAATACGACGTCCTTGGCGTTCGCCTTCTATCGTTTTAAAGATTAAAGTTGGAACTAGAATTGTTCAAAATTGTCGAGAAAAACGTTATGAACACATAATTAAGACACGTTTCTTACCTCATAGAATAACAGGGAGCCCTATATCACTTTCGATTGTTAATGACTGCAATTGCAACGACCGATGAGTCTAGATCTGTAAGGATTATCCGCTGACGTCTATTCCAGGCAAATGATCCGTCAGAATCGAAACACACGTACATAAGAGTGTTTGCAAATAGCTTAACGATTTCTTGCTAAAGTTTGGATAAGCATTCAAGAGTAGTGATTGATACTTTTATTTTCATTTCGAAGCATGTCTATTAATCTCATTTTGTATTTGTTCAAGAATTCCATAAAATATGTAAATAAACCGCTGGCAGCCATATATTATGTTTGGGTAGTCCAGGGGCGGATCTAACCAAGGAGATATCATCTCCTTGATCTAACGACGGCGGTAGACTGATAAGCGGCGCTTGGCTCCCCTACTAGACTCATGTTCAATTCTTGTTTTGTTGTCAAAAAAAATTCGGATAGATTTTTCCCTGTGAGTGGTGATATCGTTTGTTTTCCTTGTTTGAAAAAAATAAAAGAAAGTGTATCCCTCAGTTAATTTGATCATCTCTAACAACCAAATGTGATGTCTATCACATTAGAGATGCCTGAATTCAAAATGCCTCAAGACAATATTGAAAATTGAAAAACTGAATGCTTATGTCTTTTATGTCTATAGTTAATATATACGTGAACATATTTACCACTATTTATGCCAAAGTATTTTGAAAGGGGGAACAATACGACATATTTTTCGTCAAATGAATTACATGGACAAAATGTGGTTTCACAACGGTCACCTATACCCCTTTTCACCGCTCTCATCTCTTCTCCCTTCGTCAGTCACCCCCCCCCCTCCTCTTGTCAACTATACTTGGAACATGCATCTTTAGAGAATCCCCTTTCACCCATGCTGGCACCAAAGTTAACGATTAACAAGGAATTTCATTTTGGGGGAAGTATGAAGAGAACCTTTTCTTGTATCTGTAAAACGTGATGGCTATCGCAATTCATCTGCTAACAATAATTAGGCAATAAAAAATAAATAAATAATAATAATAATAACAATAATAATTGCAATTAATTATAGCATTATTTTGTGAAGCGCCAAATTTCAACTCTTTCAATTCAACGGCCGCTTATTGGTGGTTGTCACGACATGTAAAACCCGACATAATTTTATATAGAATAATTTTTTTTTAATACTCTGTATAATATCGGCAAACATTGTTTAACCTATGTACATGCATCTGTCAATATGTTATCTACTTAACCGGTTGTAGTTCCTTGTATTATATAAATCCATTTATTATATTGTTATCGAATCATAAAATACCTTTATCTGATGTTAGTCATGCTAACATAATTATCATGGAGATATAAATACTGGTATGGTTTGTGGACGGTTCCAAAGGTACTTTTAAGGGTGGGTGGCCGGGAGTGGGGTAGAGGGAGGTGGGGTATCATTTTTCATAACGGGTTCAATAATGGGGGCATATACACATAAGGTTACACGAGTCGACCCTGGCCGCTATTTCTTGGATTCTCGAGTTGAAATTGAAGATATTCGATGCAAAAAAAATGCCCGAGTTTTTTACATATTTTTAAATCATTTTTTTGTTTTGTTTTGGTGGAGGCTAAGAATATATACTCCTAGTCAATCAGATTCAGTGGGAAATTAAGGAAAAACAAAATCAAACCCCGTTTTATGAAACGCCCAACATGCCTAAACCTGAATAAACTCCATAACTTCGTTTAATTCATTTCTTGCTCCGATAAAGCAAACTTTTGATAAAGATAGCTTTCTTGGAACTTCCCATAATTAAAATCCCTTCACCTTTTCTCATCGTCCACTGCTCACTAGAAGCCAGTTAAAAGTAATTTATTGGGTTAGAGTACAAAATTATTATCATACCCTGTTTCTATATGTAATCTAGATCTCACAGAGATACATGTAGTATAAGGCATGGATTTAAAGGACAAGTCCACCCCAATAAACAGTTGATTTGAATAAAAGGAGAAAAATCCAACAAGCATAACACTGAAAATTTAATTAAAATCCGATTAAATTAAGAAAGTTATGTCGTTTTTAAGTTTTGCTTAATTTCGCAAAACAGTTATATGCACATCCTGGTAGGTCTGCAAATGAGGAGACTGATGATGTCACCCATTTGCTATTCTTTTGTACATTATTATATAAAATTTGAAAAATTTCTAATTTTATCCTCATTGTCATGTGAAACATATTTATTATTTCCTGAACATGTGGAATGACCATTATTTTAACAGTTTATGATTAAGTCAAGTTGGTCCTTGTTGTCAAATCTGTAAAAATTGAAATATTTTATCATTCAAACAATAAAAAACGAAAAAAGAAATAGTGAGTGAAGGGACTTCATCGACTCTCTCATTTGCATATCACTGAGTTGTGAATATTTTAAATTGTTTTGTGAAAAATGAGCGAATCTTAAAAATGTCATAACTTTCTTAGTTTACATCAGATTTTGATGAAATTTTCAGAGTTATGCATTGTTTGATTTTTCTCTATCATTTCCAAACAATAATTTTCTGGGGTGGATTTGACATTTAAATAGTTACTCGTTTACTCATCACTTGGTTGGTCTAGTGGTCCAGTGGTTAGAGCATTGCACTGTTAATCGTAAGGTTGTGAGTTAGAATCCCAATAGATCCGAGAGCATTTTTGTCGTTTATAAGCGTGATAGGTCAGCCTCTGTGCCTGTTAAACTTCATAAAAAGTTTCTGTGTAATTGGTTACTCGTGTACCAGCTTTGCGTTAAACCAGCAAAAAGCTGTTCTGCCGAGTTCTCACGGGAGTTACCACAAAAGAAATAGACACTGATGTCACGTGAGTTATCAACAAACGTAATTATAGATTACTTTAATACTTTTCAATATTAAAAATATAATGATTAGCTTTAGGAGCTCATATTCAAGTTATGTTGCCAATAATTTTCAAAAAGGCGGAGGGCACACTTTCCCGAGGAAAATTTGACAAAAAAAAGGTTTTCACCTCAAATTGAAGATTAATTTGTCTACGTAAAATTTGACAAGCCAAAAAAAGGTTTTAACTTATAATTGAAGGTTATTTTTGTCATTGTCAAGGTAAAATTTGACAAGCAAAAAAAAAGAAAAAAAAACCCTCAATTGTGTATGAACGACATATTCCCATTTAGGGGGGCTTACTTGTATAAGAACGACATATTTATATTTAAAATTTTGATTATGGCTCTCAAGGGGGAGCACTGGCCGGATGTGCCCCTTCCCCTAGATCCGCCAAGGGTTTTATGACTTCGTTCCTACCTTTCCTTATGCTGACAAAAAATATTAGATTCTATTTGTCAATGAGTATATTCTTAATTGAGCATTTTTCATTATCCCACTATAATATTTAATGCCTTTCTCTTTCTTTTCATTTTTGCTTATTATATATAATAATCTTAAAAATAATACAAATATTAATAATAATCATAATAATGATATCAACAATGATACCGGAAATTATTATGATTTCTCTGGATCGCGTTATTCACTGCCAAAATTATTATTGAAATAATAAAAATTATTATTATCATTATTGTCATTATGATATATAATGATAATAATGAAAATAGAATACTGGGTTTTGTATATTGTAAATTAGATCGGCGTCTCTAACCGATAAACAGAAGTATTTTTACCCCGGCATGCCCGCACGCAATATTAATGGTTGATTTATTTAAAAAAACAATACACATTCGGCAGCCAATGGCTGAAAAAAATGTGTTTACAAATGGTTCACATATATATAAAAAAAAAATACAAATTCAAAATAATGCATGTATTAGACCTCGTAGACTTAAGAAATATCGTTGATATGATAACAATGTTGGGTCGATATAGATAGATCAGATGAATAGAAAAGGCGATTAAAGTTTAATAAATTGAAGAGAGTTGTTTAGGTAATCATACACTGTTTCCGTTGAAAGTAATGCATAGATTTAATTTGCCACAAATCGCTCAAAAAGAAATACTTATTGATTAATTCTTAACTTAGGTTTAATTTAAACTCTGGATCAAGGTTAGGGTTTAACTATAGAGAGCCAGATTGACGAAATCTTTGACATAATAGATTCAATTTATCAGCTCATTTTTACACTCAAATCATTCGTAACCGTCTGCATGGTCTGGGGATGATTACTAAATGCTCTTTATTAACGCATTAGGAAACTGCAGATTAACAAAGGAAACATTTAATGTAAATTAAATATCACGATATTCAGCTTCCTATAGTTGTAGCAGAGAGATACACCATGGTCTTTGTTAAACTGGATTTCAGAATACTGGCTAGTGTACATTTTCTCCACTCCACTCACTGGGGAGCCATCCATCAAGAGTTTCAAGACTCAATTGATATGCATACGACATAGGTTTTCACATCCTACCGGGACCCCATTTATAACATGGGTGGAGAGTGGCAAAGTGTGGATTAACGCCGTGCCTAAGGACGCTAGGCGACGGTGGGATTCAAACATACGACCCACTGATTACGAGGCGATCGAGAGTCAATAGACATGATCATGATGATAGAGAGAATTCCAATTGAGCGATCGGTACCCAACTTTGTCTTACTTCCTTCCCTTGTGCTGTTGTTTTATCATCTCTCTTCTTCATCCACTCCTAAGCACCGCCCTATCCGGTTACTTTTTTTCTTTCATTCTCCTTCCATTAAATCCATATTCCATTTATCAACCATCACGTCATCTTTATCTACCCCCCTCCTTGCATGTTATACTTACTATACCTACTAAACTATCATATCAGATTCTGTGAGGGCTAAACATTTAACAAGCCCTGCTGTTCAGTGGATCCCTCCATTTCCTCAATATTTATTTTATCAAAAACGATAGATGAAAATAGGCTTGCAGAGTTTTAATCGAGAAAATGCTAAATTTCATTTTTTTTATTTCCATTTCCATCAATTACATTTTTCTTCGTACGTAATAGTTTGACCCTCATTGTATATATCATAGTTGTATGATTATCATTTAATGTTTATTGCCTACCGAAAACGTTTGTCTATTTCCTTTGTGTGGTATTATTATAGTATATTCCTTTGTATTGATTTGTATGGTTATTATTCCATATTTGTGTAATATTTTTAGTCTAAATGAAATAAAGGAAACTTGAAACTGCTACATCACAATGCTTCCATCGCTGATTATCATGATTATTCAAGAAATACAATGTCTTATCAGAAATTCAAATATGACATTCTTAGAAGTTTGATAAAAACCACGAGACAAAGTTTGTCCACCTGGCCCCTTAGAAAACGACCGGTAAATTACCATTTAGGACTTTGTAACTAACACAAACAGGCTATTATCATGCATGCTCAGTCTTAAATATGTCTAATAAAATGATAAATTACAGGACTAGAGTTTAATGATATGACTGAAAACAGCAAAGCAAACAAATCATAATAAAACCGCCCAATTTCAAAACGAAGTCCCTGCGCAAAAGATCTTCCTATTGTTATTTTGTTTTGGCCCAGAAGCATGACCGTGTTTCAAATAGATTTTATTACGTACTATGATATATTATTATTCTATTAATTACTATATAAGATATTATTTTATTATATATCATAATATATTATTTTATTATTATATTGCTTTTTCTTTGAAAACTTTAAGTACCTCCTACTATATCTTGTGCCTGTCCTAGATTTTCGAAACTTTATATTTTTCTAAAGGGGGTGGGCTGGAGATATCAGCATAAGTCAACCAATCATTTTCATTTCTAGGATGTGACGTCAGGTCAAAAACACATTTACGTTTAACTAGGATCAAACCAATTAATGAAAATCCTCTAGCATGTCTAGGTCTGATCAAAAATATTGTGTAGTGGCGCGATATGCAGTAAAAGAATTGTCGGTTACGGTATCAAGGTGACATTTGTCGGTCATAACAAATCAAGTTTGCCTTGTGATTTGATGCAACGACTGAGCAGACATGGCAGATGGCGGGAACCGTGTCACTTCTAAACGCAGCTCGCGCAATCTTTGATATTTTGGTACATGCTTTTGGTTTTATCACGAGGCAGAACACGACAAAAATCATAAATGAAACTCGACGCTCAGGATATGTAATAGTTGATTTTTTCCCCGATTACGACAGTGGAGAGCCGATCGATCAGCAGACTTCAGTACTTGACAAGAATAGCTGTATTAGTTACCCGACACCACATAAAAGGGTTAGAGTCCGAGTATTCAACAGTAGAAGCGACGCCCAAGAAGCTTTGAATAATCCAGACGCAGTCAAGATAGAAAACGCGGACCACAAGTTCATCATTACGTTAGCTGATGACGGGACATTCGTCATTGACCAAAGAAGAAGGAGATGGTTTTTCTACAGATGAAAGATAAGGTAACATAAATTGTTTTGTTTTTGAACTATTAATGCGCTGATTACAGTCAACACTTAACACCGAAATCCAGAGAAAATACAATCATTTGAATTACAAATTTCATGAATATCGTGAAAATGTGTATCCCCAAAATAAACATATGTGAAACGTTGAAGTACATGCTCATTTAATATAATTTCGATTTGCTTTATTTTTCAGGGTGGTCTTATATGACAAGACTAATAGGACAGAAGTATGAGTTTTTTTGGGGGAAAATTTTTTTATATCCTTTTTCAAAAGCCTACGTATTTCTCAATTAAAGTTCGTAATTTCCAATTATTACCATCATTATTGTTAGTATCATACCTAGATCTCGTCAAAAAATTAATTTCCTTTTATGTAAAAGCATCAGCAATACAATGGAAGGGTCAGATGTTTTTTTATTTATTTTTTAATGCATAATTTTTCCTAGATCAAGATAAATGATTAGGGTATCACTTTTTGTTTTCTCTCGACTTACTTCGTAATCTTTTCATTTATTTCTTACATTAACAGAATTAGCGCAAGAATTCTTGGAAGTCGTAACCATTATTGCTTATTGGATCTCCACCTGCTCAACATATTAATTGGAATCGCCAACCTCTAATCATGGGGCAGATATCAAATATACTCGATCATTTGCAATCGCAAACGTCTTAATCGAAGAGCTGAAATGACAGGGGCTGTAATAAAGGGGCAGATGCCCGTAATAACGAAATGCACGGTTATGATCAGCAAATCAAATAGAATGATTTACGTAGCTCCGAACTTTTATTGTAATTTTGTTGTTATAACAAGTTTTGTGAAACGGGCCCCAAGTAACCGAGGTAAAAAGGACATTCGATGAACACGAGGAAAAGAAGAAGAAAATTAAAAAAACAAGATAGTTTTCTGTGATGGCTCGCATGCCTTTTAATTTTTCGATTCCTGGCCAATGGATAACCATTTTCTCACTATTTTTTCTTTGTCTAATGTTTACTTAATTATGCTTAATTATTCAAATTGTATTTTTGTACATTGTACGGTTTGCCTGTGTTAGATAAGTGATAATGATGAGGATAATGATAACCTAATCCTACCCCTGACAAGTACAATATTACCTTAAAAACAACTATTACTTTTATGTATAACGAAATAACGATTAGTGTATATATACCTAAATCACTTTAAAAAGGCACAGCCATTGCTTCTGCAGTGAATATTGAGTTGCTGTTCCAGAAAAGAGCCATTATTTCTCTTTCAAAAGTTATTTCGCCCCCAAATTGTAACAATCATTTGAATCAAAATGCCTTTGAAGAAGGCACAGAGGATACTTGGTCTAAGTATACAATTGTAAGAAATTTCCACTCCATCGTTTTGCCATCTCGCCCCCATCCCTCCAAGACAAACTCCATATATTGCATTCAGTCCTTTCATCTGTTTCATAATGTCATTGTGATTTATGCGATCTTATCGATGGATTCTATGAGATTGAGTGTCAATAGTTTAAGACATAATTATAAGGACATTCTTGTTATATCGATAATGAACGTTGATGCAAGATATAACCAGTGATTACATAGGTCAAATATGTATTGAAATAATAATTGGTCAAATCGTTTTCTGAATCATGTTCATGACTTGTGTCTTTAACAGAGAAATATTCATTAGGTAAACAAAAAATCAAACTTTCCTTAACAGGTTAATTACTAATAAGGGTACCCCAGGCTGAAGATGATATAATCTTTACAGATAATGTAATTCAGACAAACAAAGTGCTGAAAATTTGATCAAATTCGGACAAGGAATAAGAAAGTTATGATCGTTTAAGATTTGCTTTACTTCGGTGAAACAGTTCTATGCATGTCTTCATGATTATTTAATGAGCAAACTGATCCCCATTTGTTATTTTGTATTAATGAATAATTAGGGGAGTGTCTGTCCCTTTCTCTCACCTAATTATTCATTAATGATATTTTATTACATGAACGTATATTTGTTCATTTGTTTCTCCCAATAACTAAAACATAATGAATTGACATCTGATTTAATGCATTAGATATTTATTGCTGCAACTTTTTATTATCAGGAAGACATATCATTCACAAATGTAATAACATAAGAAAAGTAAAAGTGGGGATGTGACATCGATCCAACTGATGGATATTCATGACTACGTGCGATATAATTGTTTTCACAAAATACTGCTAAGCTTTAAAATTTAATTACTTCTTTTATTTTGTTAGCACATTTTGATGTAATTTTGACCATTTTGCTCGGTAAATTGTACTCTATTTATTTAGAGACAATTAATTTCAGATCGGAAGACTGCTTTAAGCTTAATCAGCAATGTTTTTTATACTACTCTCTCTTTCTTCATATTATTCAAAAGAACACATAAATTGATCAACATCGGCCCCATTATACAGCTGACCATACCGATATTAAAATGAAACACACACCATTAATAACATTCAAAGACCAAAAACTGAGGCAGGTGACAATATATAAACCTATATATACATGTATGCTCTATCATTATCATGATTAATAAAAAGATAAACTATTGGGACTGTGGCAACTGTCATTCTTTTCAGGTAATCGTCTTTGAATTGCAATGGAGGCAATTATGATTGACCAATTGAATTTATTCCTTGTGGGGGGGGGGGGGGGGTTAAGAAGAGTTAAGTATGACGTGCAAGAAAGTAGTTTTGGAATCAATTACGAATATTCTGTTTCAATTTCACTATTGATTGATCACTTTTAACTGTAGAAAATCAGATAACACTCCTTGTTTCGAGGAGAAAATTATCGATCAATCGCAAATTCGCAATTTATTGCAAGACATATGTTTGATCTAAAGACCGAAAACTGACTAGCTATTCATCGAAAGTCCTTGCAACGACCCATTAGTCCATGAGTCGCACTTAAATGCCGACGCGTACATGGTATGCAACGCGCAGCCTTATTGGTCAATACGCAGGAGTGCGCGTCCTCTTTACATGATCTGACCAATGCAGTCATGTCTTTTATAACGCATGCAACTAGGCATCTAAGTGCGTCTCTAGGTTGTACTTGACTCTTTGTAAAACACCCTCCCTGGTTTATTTTGATGCACAAAACAACATTACCCACACGTAATGTACATATTGCATAATACTACAGAAAGGAGAAAGAAACAGATGGAACAAGTTCGTGTTTGTAACAAGCATGAAAACCAAAGAACACGATGACTGGAAGTTTGAGAACAAACAATACATGCAATAAGAATGTTATATGAGCATTATTGAATGTTGAGACAACTGACATGACTAATGCTATGAGACCCTCCCAAGGGCAATGCGAACAAGATGCATGCATTTACACATGAAGAAATTTCTTCCACACCTCCTTTTTTCCCGCAAACTCACTTATTGGTAACTCTGGGGTAGCATGTCAAATTTGCTATATACTGATATACTTTCAAATTTGCTATATACTGATATTCTTTCTTTAAAGGAAATGACAATTTTATACCAACCGATATATGTAAGTATATGATTTCACGCAGTGGAGTTTGGTCTTAGGTAGCTGGTCGGGTAGATATTGCTTGACCGTCAAGTTGGGTATGACTGCGATTTTTTGGTTGAGGTTGTATGTCTACTTCAAGAATCCGATGAATTTCATATTTTACGGAATAAACATGCCATGTTTGGTATCAAATTAAAGCTAATGAAAAATTGAATGCAAATTTATGGATCACTGACATTTAAACCATGCATGCGTAGTTTAGTTAAAGGTCATTTACTATCATAAAAGTTCAAACTGCGTTACAAATACATGTAGTGTAGTGGGTTTCACGCCCGGGGGGGGGGGGCACTCAGTATATCATGCATAGTGGGTATGTGCCGCGGAGGGGACCCCCATTTTTACACTCAAATTTCCGTTCCAAGGCATAGCATTTTTGTCTTATTGAGAAAAAGAACAAAGAAAGCCGCTCCAAAGCATAGCATTTTCTTCTTATCGAAAAAAAGAAGAAAGAAATCCGCTCCAAAGCTTCGCATATTTTCCGTTACGACGTTCCAGCCGAATTGATCTGCTACAATGAGCCGCAATTTTGGTGAAAAGCGGCCGCAGAGCGCTGTCCGACCATCGCATCTGCGCTAGCGCACTCGGAACCCGTGCGGCCGGGCTAGCTGCATGCACGTATGCCCGTTCCATAGGGATGAATACGCAATCACACGCAGGCGACCCGTTCCAACAAAGACCTTATAATATATTACGCGTTCCAAGGACCCCCGTTTTCACAAACATTTGTTGTTCCGCATAATGGTTAGTTTCGGTCATATTCGCTCATTTGGTTTACGTAGCAGACGATGCTAGCCTGTTAGTATATAGTATACTTATGCAGACCCTATTGCAAATCAAAATCAATTCCAGACTCGATATTTGCTTCCTCAAACTGTAGCTATATTATAAATATCAGTAGGCAAAGCTTTATAGTACAAGAACATTGTTACTTTCAACATTAAATGCGTTAATTAAGTTTGTTTGGACTGTATTAATTGTTTCAAATAAAATGGGTCTAGGAACGGAAACTATCATACGTTAGTCACGTGACGTTGTACACAGAAATATGCCATGTTCTGCCTGCTCGATCTCAAAGTTTGGGGGAAAATGAGATGTAACCATTATACCAGTTGTTATGTTCTCGTGTTGTGGTTCTTAAAGGGATACATAATAATGAGATAATAGCACAGCGATGTAGAGTAGTGTCTGCCATTTAATGTTACGCCATCTGGCTCATTGCCGCGCATCCGTACAAGGCTGCACATGAAGCTTGCGTGGTTAGTCTTCATTTCATACATCACATTCCTCCCCTTTTAATTGGGAGCATATCCTGCTTCATTTCAACCCATGTATAACACTAGATAAAACAAAGTAACACTGTATAACTTGTAACCAGATAACAGTAATACTAAACTAGACATGCTAGGCCAAACTTCGCCATAATACTTTGCTTACTCAACAATTAACCATAATCAATTAAACATACATGGCTATTTCACACTAACCCCTTTGAATGTACTTCATCCTAAATCTCACTTTATAAAGAAATAGCTACAGGTGGCATTTTACTTCATTGGGTTATCTGTTAATTGTTTACTAGCATAAACTGTGTGACTCTTATCACATGAATCAGGATATAATAATAATGTAATCCTTAAGACTGTATCATACTAAACCTTATGAATAAGTTTGCATAAATGTGTTTGCATCAATAAATAATGTCTCGTGAATGACTCCAAATACAACGTTCACGACTCATATGACGGCTAAAATCTATGACATTTTTTTAAAATCTCAGACTAGTGTACTACATACAAATTAGTATCAATACCAACTAGAAGCCTCACTTCTAACGTGGCTTTAGGTGTTTCTCCTAACTGTATATCCAACAACTATTTACAATCATGTTAAAAGCTTTTTCCTTTTTTTTAAGCTGCTATCGTGTATAGCTTTAATGATATACAATGAAATCTCTTAACTTTAATGGTGTCTTTGACTTCCGGTTGGACATTCGTCTTTCTGACATGACCTTAGAATTTGGTATGTTTGGCATGACAGCTCCATCAGAATCACATAGTGACTCTGTTTGGACCTGCTGTGACATGGCTGTAGTATCAGCGTTACTCTGTTCAGTGTTTGAAATTAAGGATTCGCTAGTACTGGGTGCCATATTGGGATTTTCTGTTGTCAGGCTTGGATACTGCGTCTGTTGAATCAGAATCTCTGGTTGTAGATTGGTGTTCTGATCAGGCATTTCTTCCTTGTCATGATAATTTCCATGCGATAGAGTGTAAAGTCTAATGTGATCCACATGGCGGCGTACCTCTCTACCATCCTGTAACTCTATCACGTACTTGACTTCATTGAGTGTTTCGGTTACTATTCCTCTGAGCCAAGTTGGTCCGGCTGCAAAGTTCTTCACCAGAACAGTATCATTCAACTTAAACTGTCTCATCTCTGAGCGCTTGTCTGCCGCCCGTTTCATTGCAGATTGCTGCTTCTGAACCGACTTGTGCAGGTTTGGACGGACATGATCCATTCTACTTCTGACCCTCCTTTTGAACATTAGTTCATTTGGTGTTTTCATGGTAGTTCCTTGTGGAGTTATCCGATAGGTCATCAGGAATACTTGGATGCGCATCTCCAATGATGTTCCACTGGTTTTCTTCACTCCACTTTTCAAGGTTTGCACAGCCCTTTCCGAAGGCCATTGCTGGAAGGGTGTTTTGGGGCTGTTTGCACATGTTCAACATTGTTGTGTCAACTTCTTTGGTGGTTGGCTGGCATCAAACTTGACTTCTACCATTGCCTCACCAATGATTGGTACTGATGACTCTGTGTATGTTTTCAAGGAAACATTTGTTTGCTTCACATCAGCTCGATGTCCCAGTTTATGGATATCCTGCTGCGACATCATCGTCCAGGGGCTTCCTGTGTCTATTTCTAAGTTAACTTGGATCCCATTTAGGCTTAGGCTTGTCTGGAACGGTTCACTGTACTTTGCCATCTTATTTACTGTTCCACCCCTAAGGTGTCAGAGTTCTACACCAGGCATGTTTTCTGTCAGTTCTGCACCTTCCTCACCATTCAAGTGGTTTGCAGATTTCTTTCTAGATCTGTATTGCTTGATCTTCTCACACTGGCTGCGCGTGTGACCCACTTGAGAACACTGATAGCATTTCTCATCCTTAAATCTACATGCTGACTGGACATGATCACCTGAACCACATCTCCAACATCTTGAGGCAGGTTTTTCCTGTTTCTTTTGGCTTGGCTTTTGAGGCTTTTCCTGCACGTACTGCTTCTGTCTTTGATGTGTATTTTTACGCGATGAGGACACAAATGGTTTACGCTGGCTTCTGCCCTGCATCTTCTAAAATGTAGGTGACTCGGTCCCTTTACTCAATACCTTGAGCTTTTCAACATCTCTGTCATTAAACATAATGGGATAGTAAAAAATGCTCAATGAAGAATATACTCATTGTCAAATAGCATCCACGATTTGTTTTTCATTAGCATGATGAAAGGGTAGGCAACATACAGCGTGAGTCCGGAGTTAGAATATACTACGTACACTGCAAAAACTTTGGTGTTGATTTAATACCAGTCCGGAATCTATATATGTCCACACCAGAGAAGTGTTAAACAACACTAGTTTCGTTTTGGTCTAACACCAGATAGGAGTTTGTACAACACCAATTAGTATTAATACAGCATCGATTCGATTCCAAACTGGTGTTGTCTCAATATTTCTCTGGTGTGGATATATATAGATTCCGGGCTGGTGTTAAATCAACACCGTATTTTTTGCAGTGTGGTATTCAGTTATTATCATACATTTTTTCTTTAATATAAAAAAATCTATAATATGCAAGAAAACGAGATCCAAAGAAAATAATATGTAGCCAATCATTCATGATTTCGTTTATTAATAACTCACATGACTTTTCGCAAGTGCTGAGTAAACATTACCCAAAGTCCATGCATTAAATTATCTCTGTGAGATCTATTGCATATAAAACTTTTTTCTGACTAAAGAAGGGTATAATAAATAATTTAACCCAACAAATTATGTTTAACCGGTCACTGACGAGCAATGTACGATAAGAAAAGGTGAAGGATTTTTTAATCATGGGGCGTTCCAAGAAAGCATACTCAAAGTCTGCTTTATAGAAGCAAGAATCGAAATTGTTTGTTGATTCGATACAAAGTTCTGGGAGTATATTCCGGTTAAGGCATGTTAAGCATTTTACGAAATGAGTTTTTTCCCTTAATAAGCTATTTTGCTAAGTCGAGTCATTTGTAATTTTTAAAACACTTCCAATTGGCTTTTATCATAATATACAGTGCGTCCCAGAAAAAAACGAAACTGAGATTAAGCGATGATTTATCAGAACTTAATCACAAATACAATAGACAAATGACCTACCATTGTAAAGCTTAGAATCACCTCTTTCATCTAAAATTACTTAGATTATATTTCGTTCACGCATGAGTGAGCAAACACAATTCGAAGAGGAGATACCAAAAAGTAATTTGGCGGGCTGTATCTGGGTTTCAAAAAGAAAACCACATTTTTTAAAAGTTCAATATCTGCTCTTGAATTTGATACCTCAATTACAGAAAATGGTCCAGAAATAACAAAGTTCTGGTTATTTGAAATAAGGCTTGAATTTCAATAATTTCATAAAATGAAGAGGTTTAACAGGCTAGCGTTCAAACTCACTCGACACTCCGTTTGATTGACGATCAGCCATGCATTAAGTCTTTTGTTAACCGTGCGATAGCTTTTGTGGGAAACCGGTGAAAACACGTTTATCTTATGAAATTATGGAAATACAATCATTGTTTCGAGGAAACATAATTTTTTTACTTCTTGACCATTTTTTGTGATTAAGGTATCAAATAAAAGAGCAGATATTGAACTTTTTAGGCATGTGATTTTCTTTTTGAAATTCAGATACCCCCGCCAAAAGAGTTTTTGGTATCCTTTCTTCAAATTGTTTTTGCTCACTCATGCGTTAATGAAAAATAATCTAAGTAATATCAGATGGAAGAGGAGATTCTAAGCTTTACATTGATAGGTCATTTGCCTATTGTATTTATGATTAAGTTATGATAAATCATCGCTAAATGTCGGTTTCGTTTTTTGTGGGACGCACTGTATAGCATTTATGAGGCGCCGGTTATGTAGTTTCCTATTCAATGGCGCATATCACCCCGGCTGTAGCTGCTAAAAGCGCTTGGTGCATTCAAGAAATTAATCCTGCCGTGTACCCATTCACCTCACCTGGGTTGAGTGCATCAGCACAACGTGGGTAAATTTCTTGCTGAAGGAAAACACACCATGGCTGGGATTCGAACCCACTTGAATGAAAGACGAGATTCGTAACCACTAGACCACGACGCCCCAATGAGCCGTCAACACAAGGCTGTCTGCAATTATTATTTTCAGATGTTTCTTAGAGGTCAAGTCCACCCTATCAAAAATGATTTAAAAAGATGCAGAATATTTAAAAAAAAAATTGTTTGCATTATAACATTATATTTCTTGGATTTCAATTTCAACTCGAGAATCCAATGACGGTCAGAGTCGACTCGTGTATGCCCATATTATTTAACTGATGAAAAATGAAGCCTTGCTCCTGCCCGCCCTTATCAAAGTACCTTGGATCCGTCCAATAACCATACTTGTATTCATTTCTCCATGATAATTATGTTAGCGTGACAACTAACAGATAAAGGTGTATTATGTCTGCGATAAGGGTGTAATAAATTCACTTAATACAGACGGATAGTATGCTTAAAAGATAACACAATAACAATTAGTGATGAATGTAGGTTAAATAGTGTTTGCTTATGATATTTCGTGTTATTTTCTGTTCTCTCCATAGTTTTACATTATTTACCAACCACAAATCATTGTTCAGCGATAATTTCTTGAATGCATCAAGAGCCTTGAGCAGCTGAAGCTTATGCAGAGGTGCGACCGTTGAATTGGCAACTGGAAAATAGATGCTTCACAAAAGCTATGTTTTTATTATTAATATCATTATTAGATAATGATTGCATATGAACTGTGACAGCGATCACGTTTTACAGATACAAGAAAAAAGCTACTCTTCAAACATACCAAAGTAAATTTCCATATCATACCTGTAAACTCTAAACTAAATCCATAGTATAGGGGGTGCTACAGATAAGAAGACAACTATCCCCAATGGTTTTTCAAATAATACAAAAGGGAGAGAATACGAGGAAAAGAACAAGAGGAAAGAAAAGAGGAAAAAGAAAAGCGTGAAAAAATAGACGTGTAACTCTATTGCCCGATGTATCATTTATTTAATCATTTGTTTATTCAAAGTTTAATCATTTATTTATTTATTATCAATTTATGTATTTATCCATTTATTCATTTATTAGCACATAATGCACTAACTTGAGAAAAAAATCATCTTGCTCCCTACCCCGTATTAAAATACTCTGGTAAAAACTACCAAGTACATTAATACAAAAGTTACAAAAAGACCTTATACATTGTAAGTATGAACAATATAGGGAAAAGCATTCCATTTCTCAATTTATTAATATTTTGTTTGTTTATTTATTTACTTACCTATTTGGGGGCTGCATTTTTGGGGGCATTTCAAATTCAGGAATTTCTGACGTGATAGAAAACAAGTTTCTGTAGACCTGCTGACCACTCACGGGGGAAGTTTTATCCGAAATATGAGTCTAGGGCAGAAGCCGCGGAAGGGTTTTCAAAGTGGCGAGGGGGCTGACCATGCAAAAAACCATCACAATGATATGGTAATTTTTACGTTTTTGTACACGGTTTTGGAAAAAAGTGGGGGGCTGAAGCCCCCCCCCCCCCCGCTTCCACGGCCCCTGTATAGGGGGTCGGAGCCAAGCCCCGCTTATCATGTTGCTGCCAGCGGTTCCTAAGAATATTGACTTTGAAATCTTGAATACATAACAATTGAGACAAATAGACATGTATCGAAACGAAAATAAATTTTGTATCAAGCATTGATATAAAATTTTTCCCCGAATAATTGTTCAATCTTTACCAAGAAATCGTTAAGCTATAATTAGGCCTATGTAAACACTCCACTCGCCATGATTGATTCAGAGATGCTTTGTTCTCGGCCCCATAACACAAAGGTTAGCGATTAATTGCTATTAAAATGGCCTATCAAAATCATCGCTGCATGCGTAGTTTGCCTACTACACTGACTTGGAACCAATCAGAATTGTTCTTTCAAATTAGCGACTAATTCGTGTTACGCGTCCCTGATCATTCTCTTGGTATATAGACTTTAGCTAATGTTCTGAAATCCTTAGAGACTCATCGTAGCAATTGCGGTCAGTAACCACCAAAAGAGGACTCTTATTATAAGAGGTAAGAAACGTGTATTACATCTTAATGTTTGCTCGATATGTTAGAACTTCAACAATTCAAATTCCAGGTTAAATTGTTGAAACGAAATAGTGAAAGACGAAAGCCTAGGGTGCCGTTTTATGCACTTCAGGGTCCGCGGAACGGTTTTCAAAGTGGGGGGGGGGGGGGGGCTGACCATGCAAAAAATCACAATCGTATGGTCATTTTTGCGTTTTTGTACATGGTTTTGGAAAAAAGTGGGGTCGGAAGCCCCAGCCCCCCGGTTCCGCGGCCCCTGCACTTATACCTACTTCTGGAGGACACTGAAAGGGATTAAACTATCTGTCACTGGACCTTATAATGGATAGCTACATTCCAGAAAAAAATGATTGGTCAAATTATAACCTTTCTCTTGGTTAATATGTATCCCGACCGATCGAGAAAAGGAAAATGGTCATAATAAACCAAATTATTGGTTAAAGTCTAACAGGAATATGGTTGATCTTGTTTGAGGTGTTCCAAGGAAGGTATAACACCTTGATAGACCTAAAATATACACACAACAGCCGTTTTAATGAGGGGCGGATTCATCCAGGGCGGTAAGCCTACTAAAAAACGCTGTTTGCCATATAAACCTTACACTATTTTTTAACAGTTTAAACATCGGTGCTTAATTTATTGAGAATTAAATATCCGAAATAAAACTTTGTTGCTTAAGATTCTTAACATTTGATTAAAGCCTTAATATGCTGTAAGGCTCATTATAGTTAACAGCGTTGTATTGAGTTTTTCACGATGTTTTTACTGCATCTGTATAAGCCCCACGATCAGAACTTGTTTTGAACCATAATTGCATACTAGTTTTAACGGAAACTCTACCATTTTTTTTTCAGGATCTCAGAAAAACCCCTTATCATGGCAACATCAAGCCTTTTTCGAATTCCTCTCCAAGCTAAGTTTAACAGACCTCACGACGTTGTATTCCATAACGGCCGCTATGTCGTGGCGGATACGTACAACAACCGTGTAGTTGCTATCAATCCAAGCAGCCCGAATCCAGAAAATTCATTTTGGTCAATTTTGTGCGGCCAGCAGAATTTCCTTCCTTACGGCCTTCTTGCTCTGTCTGACATCGATGACCATTTCCTTATAACCGATATGGGTAAGGAGAGTGAAGGCTGCGTGTACGAATTAAAAAATGGGAAACTTACTCAATGGGCCAAAGATTATACAGAATTCATGAATCCTACTGGCATTGCAGAGCGAGATGGGAAGGTGTACGTTGCAGATTGGGGAAAGAACTGTGTTCATGTTTTCGACATGAACGGGGACTTTACCAACAAAATAGGAGGAGATGAGTTAGTTAGACCATGGTTCCTTGCATTCAACTCAAAGAATCTCCTCTATGTTGCCGATTTCAATGGTATCCATGTCTTTAATCAAGATGGCAAATTTAAGGAGAGGCTGACAATCCCGACTGCCAAACTGTATTGGCACTACCGAGGTATTGCCATTGACAAAGATGACAACATCTTCATCACCGCTCGCTCCCATAGATCGTTTCTTTGCTTCACGACTGAGACAGTGACGGTGTTGGATAAAGACCACAAACCGAATGGAGATGTCACTCGAGGATGGTGGACTTTCAACTACTTGAGAGGAATTTGTGTCGATAAGAAGAACAACAAAGTCGTTGTGGTTGATGGCGAATGGCACAGGATTCAAATGCTTTCATTAGATGAGCTTCTGGGTAAACGCGAATAATTCAGAATCCTATTCATTTACGTCACAAATTACAGCTCACAAAAAAAATCCTCTGGAAAAATAACCCAGATATCGACTTTTTATTTACTGGAAAGAATCTTCATAGTACAATAATATCAAATTACTACCTTACTATATCTGCTAAAAATATCAGGCCTTAGAAACTTTAAGCAATATATAATACTAACCTTAATCATTGGAAACGTGTGAAACTCCGTGAATCTTTATGTTGTTACTGAATGTCTTCCAAATTTCGTGTTAAGGCTTATGTGAGATTATTGAACGATTGCATAACTATGTAATTGTTTTTGTATCGATATAATTTTCAAAAATTCTTGTCATCTCATGTAGGTTCATTTTTAGAAAAGTGTTACGTTGTTGTGTTGTAAATATGTTATATATAAAAAGAATTGTAAGAGCAATTACAAAGAACATTCCAGAATGTCTTTGTAAAAGCTTTTGTTATGCAGGCCTCTGCCTATTTAAAGGCCAAGGAATTTTTGTTATTTTTGAATAGTGTAAGGTACACAATAGAGGTTCCTCAGGCAGTGGAAAAGAACAATAGGCTTAGCTATTTTGTTGACATTGTTGATTTCAATTAGGTCATTCAAGACTGTTTTAAATGTAGACTGCTCTAGAAATGGGCAGAATGTCCTTTTTGTAGTGAATACTAGAAGCTTCCAGGATAGTGAATAATTTGTATAGAAGCTGGCAGTTTCTTCAAGGATATCATGATATCAGACCAGAACTCAGAGTTTATTTCCACCTGGAATATTTATCGTCTGTGGAATTATTTGCCCGCCATCAATGAACTGTTTGCAGTTCCCGGGGGGCCACTTCCATTGACGAGTGGATACCATGCGTGCGCGACCATGGGGTCTCGAAAAGCACCCTAAACACGTATTTTCAATATTGTGCCGCGGAGGGGACCCCCATTTTTACACTCAAATTTCCGTTCCAAGGCATAGCATTTTTGTCTTATTGAGAAAAAGAACAAAGAAAGCCGCTCCAAAGCTTCGCATATTCCGTTCCGGTCGCATTGATCTGCTACAAGGAGCTGCAATTTTGGTGAAAAGCGGCCGCAGAGCGCTGTCCGACCATCGCCTCTGCGCGAGCGCACCCGGCGAAGGCCGCGCTAGCTGCATCATGCACGCATGCCCGTTCCATATAGGGATGCATACGCACTCATCACACGCTGGCGATCCGTTCCAAGGACCCCCGTTTTCACAAACATTTGTAGTTCCGAAGCCCGTTCCGAGGACCCTCCTTTTTACGTTTTTTTGTCTCGCCCGAGGCACACCCCTACCATTTTTTGGTCGAGTGCCCCCCCCCCCGGGCTGAAACCCTACCCTTAACAAGTGTTGGAAACAAAACGATACTCTTGGCAATTCCCTTAAATGAACCCCTAAACAAGTACAGCGATATTTTATTGTTATGTCAGGGTCCGTCGGTCGTCGGTTTTTCCTTTAGTTTACACCCCATTTGGTTTAGTACGGCCCCAGCCTCCACATCTCGCGCAAATCGGACTCTAAACACGTAGTGTTGGGGCAAAATGGGCATCCTTTATAAAACATTTTAATTTTGTTTTATCCCCGCAAATTTGACCCCAAACACGTAGCTTTCCTAGCGAAATAGATGCCCTTTTTTCATTATTTTTGTGTTTTTGACACCCTTATCACGTTACGTACGTAACGTGCCCTATCTTGAAAAAGACATCCTTTTTACGTGTTTTTTTTTTGGTCGCGCATGGTATCCACTCGTCAATGTAAGTGGCCCCCCCCCCCGGGTTGCAGTTATTTTGAGAGAGGAATTCGCAGTTCTCATCGAGATCATCAACCTGTTTAATGAACGCTTTTCAACCCATTGATTGCTGAAATTGACTGTTTAATCATCATCAACATCGTCTTCACGGACATTTCAACTCATTACAGTGACTCTTGTTATTCATCGTGCTTCAACATCAGTTTCATTTTATTGTTATTTGTTGCAGTATCGTAACAAACAGAATCCTAAATGGAAGCAAAAGAAAAAAATACTTGCAGTAATTTCAGAACGGGAAAAATGGAAATGGATTGACTTTGATTAAAGTTACATACAAGCCAGCATACCAGCTGTTTACAATTTTATCGTAAATGATGAAAGGGTTTTTAAAACGATTTTTATCGTTTTTAGTTTGGTTTATGGCAAGTCCATCGGGATGGGTCTATTTATGTGATATAACAGAACTAAAAAAAACATGTCTCATTGAACTAATATCTTCCAATGATTACTTCACCAAGAATGGTGTCCCAATAAACGTCATGATGTGTTGCAACTTCCGCACTGTAAATCTATTGCCACTGATATAGGAATGTGATGTCTATGTAACGTTGATAAAAGGGTTGATTTGAACTGCAACAAAGCCAGAAAAAAATTTCAAGATGAAACATAAATCACTATGGTAGGACACCTTTCTCAAATTGACGCATCACACCAGAGCCACGTCTGAATTGATATTCACTTCTTATATAT
The DNA here is from genome assembly GCF_037042905.1 of Lytechinus pictus. Taxonomy (NCBI): domain Eukaryota; kingdom Metazoa; phylum Echinodermata; class Echinoidea; order Temnopleuroida; family Toxopneustidae; genus Lytechinus; species Lytechinus pictus. The sequence continues at coordinate 18,828,581 of NC_087250.1, read as the reverse complement.
TTTTCTACCCAACACATTGGACTTGTATTAACTGAACCACTTTCATAAGCAATGTTACATTAATTCTTCTCCTCTTGTCCGAAATACATTGCGCGAGGATGGTTCACCAGTTCGTATTTGACTATTTTTTTCCTTTATCATGTTTATACAGACTTTATAGATTGCTATTTCACATCCCCCCAAAAACATGCCATATGTTTTGTTAATGCCAATACAAAAAATCCTGCAAGAGCGAGCTTGCATTCAAGAATAAATCATTATGGTTGATTGGTTGATGAATTGATTGATTGATTAATTGATAGATTGATTGATTGATTGATCAATTGATTGACTATTGATTGGTTGATTGGTTGGTTGGTCAGTTGATTGGTTGATTGATTGATTGATTAATTGATTGATTGATTGATTGATTGATAAATTGATTGACTGACTGATTGAATATTGATTGGTTGGTAGGTTGGTCGATTTATTGGTTGAGTGAGTGAAAGAGGAAGGGAGAGTGTAAGACTGTCATTTATTTCTTCCAAATATTTACTTAGTAAAAACATACAAATATATACGATTTGAACATAAATGTATAAATATATGAAACATTTAGGTTATTAGTGATAATATTGAATAAAATGAATGGAAAGGTGTCCTTCAAACCATCAAAGGCCTGAAAAAACGGACACCAAGAATAAAAGAAAAGAATAAAAAAAATGATTCTTACAAAGAGCAGATCAGGGGCGGCGGAGCGAAATAGAAAGGGGGGGCACAGGGAAAAGAGACACATTTTTTTCAAAAGGGGCACTATCTTAATACTAAATAAAACAGGTGACTTATTTTCAGTGGCGTAATGATAAAAAAAAATTGAGGCGGCTAGATATGTCGAAATCACGTTAAATGTGTACGAAGTTTCGAGCGAGCGAACGAAGCGAGCAAAAATTGTGACATTTTAATAACGAAAATCCAATTTTGTGATAGATTTTGACATAATATTCAGAAAATAATATATATCACCTATTTCTCTTTCTTTTTCTTTTCTTTCTCTTTTTCTTTCTTGGTCGTGAAAAAATCGTGGGGGGGGGGGGGGCAAAAGCCCCAAAGCCCCCATCTGTACGCTACTGCTTATTTACTCCCACTCACATGACTCGTAAACCTTAAGGCACGTATGATTTTCCTTCATAAGTAGTAACTTATAAAAATTAGAATATTGTTTTTCTTGTTCTAAAGGGGAACTCATTAACACATAAAACGGGTCCTTCTCAGGTAAAAATGGTACAGAACACGTTTGCGAGGGGCACTTTTCTTGGGTAAAAAAGGGGCACTGATTCAAGAAGGGGCACTAGCTGCTCACGCATAAAACGGGTCCTTCTCAGGTAAAGGGGTACAGAACACGTTCGTGAGGGGGCACTGTAACGAGAAAGGGCGCCTATTAGACGGCAAAACGGCACTTGCTAACGGCATAAAACGAGTCATTCTCAGGTATGAAAGGGGCACAGAACACGGTCGTGAGGGGCACTTTTCTTGGGTAAAAAGGTGCACTGATTCGAGAAAGGGCACTTACAAAAAGGCAAGGGGCACTTGCTCCCACATAAAATGGGTCCTTCTCAGTTGAAAGGGGCACAGTACACGTTCGCGAGGGGGCATTTTTCTTGCGTACATGGGGCACTTTTTCAATGCTTCAAAAAAGGTGGGAGGGGCACTGTGCCCCCCCCCCGGATCGCCGCACCTGAGAATGTGATGAGTGGACGAGTGACGATCGAGTTGGCAATAGAAGAAAATCTCTACCCCCTCTTTCTCTCTCTGCCTCTCTTTGCTCCCCTCTCTCTCCCTTTCCTTTTCTCTCTGACTCACTCACAGACTCACTCTCTCTATTAACTTAAAGGACAAGTCCACCCCAACAAAAAGTTGGTTTGAATAAAAAGAGAAAAATCCAACAAGCATAACACTGAAAATTTCATCAAAATCGGATGTAAAATAAGAAAGTTATGACATTTTAAAGTTTACTTAATTTCACAAAACAGTTATATGCACATCGTGTTCGGTATGCAAATGAGGAGACTGATGACGTCATCCACTCACTATTCCTTTTGTATTTTATTATGTGATATATGAAATATTTTAATTTTCTCCTCGTTTGTCCTCATTGTCAAATCTGTAAAAAATGAAATATTGTATAATTCAAACAATAAAAGACAAAAGAAATAGTGAGTGATGGACATCATCACTGAGTTGTGCATATCACTGTTTTGTGAAAAATAGCGACACTTTAAAATACCATAACTTTCTCATTTTACATCCGATTTCGATGAAATTTTCAGTGTTATGCTAGTTTGATTTTTCTCTATTTATTCAAATCAACATTTTTCTGGGGTGGACTTGTCCTTTAAATGACGTTATTTTAGCAGGGGCGAAATTATTGCTGTATTAAGAAGAGGGTCTTTAATAACTAAACAGTACATGATAATGGGGAGACAAGAACGGAAATCAATATTGTGTCATCTATCGTACGTAGCGAACGAATCCAGCGAGTGAAACCCAGGACGATGGCGGAGTAGAGTTAGCGGATCCTTTCCAAACTAACGAATATGAGGCATTTTTATTGGCCTAAAGCACATTTTATTCACGTTAAAAATAAAAATTCATAATAATTATGATACATAAATATTTTTCTTTATTTTCACATCTTCTTTCGGAGCAGTTTTTCAAGGCTTGATGTGCCAATAGCGAGTTTTCGCAAACCTCGGTGACGCATCATTAGGGTCCGGGAAGACAAAAGTTAACGATTAATCATACACTCGATTTTAAGATTGATTGTACATTATAGTCAATAGAATCAAACGCAGAAAAAGTACTGTTCTACAATCATTGCTAAGCTTTGTGTTACAGACCCTATAGATCTGATTTTCGTGTGCAATTTTTTTTCATGCGACACCGTGCATGCCTTTCCAAGATTAAATTCCGCTTTCATGCATGTACGACTGGTCATCAGTATATGCCCGCCTGAACCTGCGGTACGCCTCTACTCTGAAAGCTAGCCGGAGAAATTCGAAACGCTCGGCCTACGTGGTAGATTATGACATGGATAAGGAAGTGGTTTTTCAAACAAATCGAGTACATATTGGGTGAGGAAAAACTTACTGAATTAAGGCTTAGATATAGATCGTTACAATCCATCGAATCGATATTGCATCTAATGTGGATTATTGATGGATCACTGGCAATTGATTCCATGGGTCAGATCACCTCTCCAGCCGAAACCATTTCGCATGCGTTGATATGTACACAGCGTATGCAATAGGCCTTTTTTTTGCTCTCTCCTCCTACACAAACGATAAGCAATCTAGCACACAATGTGATGGGCATTATTTTTTTCTTTCCCCCGAAATGGGGATTAGATTCGAATTTCCGGGGGACCACTTCCATTGACGAGTGAATACCAGGCGCGACCATTGGGGTTTCGAAAAGCACCCTAAACAAGGGAATTTGGTCTTTTTCAGATTATGAAAATGAATCCCTTAACAAGTATTTGGCTTGTGAAACCCTACCCTGAAATATATTCTTTTGTTTTCTTTTTTTTAAACATCGTTTTTGACACCCTCATAACGTTACATAGGCCTATACGTAACGTACGTGCCCACTCTTTCCCTTTTTACCCGTGGTCGCGCCTGGTATCCACTCGTCAGGGGAAGTGGGCCCCCGGGCGCCCTCTCGAGCTCTGGGAGGATCCAAATGTTGCTCTGGAAAGTCGTCCTAAATCGGATATATCGCTGTTACCATAGTAGCAACCAGAATTTTGCACACGAAACGCAGATTGAATGTATCCGTTGCAGATGCGAAACGAAAAAATTCTCATGTCACACAACTTGCATTGCAGGACAGTGTTTTCCGACGGGCCCAAAAATCTCTTCCAAAATCAATATACCGTCGTAAAGTCCGTCTGCGTTGCACAGTGAAAAGTGGGGAAAGTGTTCGTCCGTCGCTGATTCCCTGGATTTCTAGTTTTCTAAGTGATCGCCAGCAAGTTACGCATTATTTTATTAGACAAATTGTCTACCCCAGGGTCAGCAAATGGAGGTGTTCCGCAAGGGAAACGCCTTGGTCCACTTGTGTTCCTAGCAATGATAAATAGTGCTCTCCAACCATCAACAGATGTGGCACGATAGAAATACGTTGATGATATGACATTTTGCAGATACTTGCATTATAAGTGGAGAAAGTGGTTTCGGATGCTTTAGAGTCGCTAACACAATGGTGTCAAGAGTCAAACATGCGATTGAATCCCATTAAATGTAAGGCAATGCGGGTTACCTTCTCCAAAATCTCACCTCAACCTCTAGTTCTTGAGATCAATGATACCACTCTTCAAGATATAAGGGAGATAAAGCTGCTTGGTGTTACTATTCAATGCAACTTGAAGTGGGATTCCCATGTGAGCGATATTGTGCGCCGAGCTTCCAGAAAAATGTACATCATTCGTGTGATGAAGAATTACCGGGCCCCAGTGGAGGACCTACTTACAATATTCACCTGCTATGTTAGTCCAAACGTGGAGTATTGCGTCCCGGTGTGGCATTCCTCTATCACTGCACAACAGAGTACCTCAATCGAACGGATTTAAAAGAGAGCATTGCGTCTCATCTATGGTGATCAGTATGTGACATACAAGAATGCTCTCCAACTATCCAAACTTGACACTCTTAATCACCGACGGGATGTGCTCTGCCTGAATTTTGCCAAGTCTCTCCTTATCAAGATTCATGACTGGCTACCTGAACTTCAGAGCACTCATAGATCCCTGAGACATATATAGTGATAAACTGAGAGAACCCAAATGCAGGACTGTACGGTATCGAAGTAGTGCCCTACCATTTCTCGTCCGACTACTAAATAAGAACGGACTGTTTTAGCTTGGTCGGCTTAAATAGACTTGATTATCATAATCAATTAGTATCTAACTATACATATACAATGTCTCGATTTAATATGTAATATTTGCTAATTAATTATTTTTATGCAATATAAATTTTGTAGTCATTAAACGAAATGGCTAGTTTCAAATTAATTTTAATGATGTTTTACTTATTTCCAGTATATCTCTATTATTCAAATCTGTTTGTACACGAGGAAACGCTTTTGACCATAATCTTCATATTTTTCACTGATTTAAGGATTTTTTCATTATGTTATTATGTTTGTGTTTAATAGATAACTTATTTTTTAATAGGTAATTATTTGAAATCAATAAACGTAAAATGTCAAGAAACTGGCAGTATACTAAACGAATACGCTATCCACTTTTTCATAAACTCATAATAGCACATGCATGAATCATATAGTTTTTAATCCTTTATCATTTTATGTTTTCGTCATTTGAAATACCTCTTGTCAATTTGTCAATGTTTCCCGTTAATTTGTTAATTATTAACGATTTCATTATAGTTGAATACTATAATGGTATACACACTATTCATTTCCCAGACACACAATTCACTTTCAGTTAATATTTCTTTCTAGAATTCCACAACACAATTAGTTTCAATACAATAGTTTCAATACAATACTTTATCCGTAATATTTATTTTGTAATTATCTATGTTACTGTTTGAATATTTTTTTTTGTCATTATTACCTTGTAATACATCGCAATTCGGCCTTAGCCGCAATGATGTCTTGATTTTATTCATATACCATTTATCTATCTATCTATCTATCTATCTTGACTCTTGGAAGCCGCTAATTGAGAACCTGTGATTTAAAAAATTAGAGTTGATTCAAAATTATATCAGACGTACACTCTTAAAATAAATCAGTCAAATTGACTAAATAAGTTGTCAGCTGGGTGCAACTGATATGCAGTCACATTTGTGACATATATTTTATTTAGAAATAACGCTGTTCCAGTAATATACGACTAGAAAATAGTCAAATATGACTAGAATAACAGTTGAACCCAGCTGACCATATCAACTAGTCATTTTTGACTGATATGTGTTTAAAGTGTAGTCATGTTATGTAGTGGCGTATTTATTTTGGTCTAAAAACTTGTTCGACTTATAAGTTATATACAGAATTTTATGCTACTACTGTTTCTGCCCCCACTCGTGTACATTACTACTTGTTTTTCATAATGGCATTAATACTGTTATATAAGCGTTTATTTAAAAGATTTAAGTTAGCATAACATATACATGTATTTGGATAAAATTCCGACAGGAACCAATACTAGTGTCCCTGTATATATACAGGGACACTAACCAATACGAACCAATAGCGCCACCTCGAGTCCTCAACTACTCATACACTGTTAGAAAAAACCGAAGATTTTACAGAAGAAAAATGTAAAAAACCAATAACGCCATCTCGAGTCCTCAACTACTCATACACTGTTAGAAAAACCGAAGATTTTACAGAATAAAAATTAAAAAAGATTATACAGAAAGAAGTAACCAAATCATTCTGTAAATTGTTAAAACAGGAAAAATTTTATACAATTTTCTATAGAATTTTACAGAACAGGTCTGTTTTAAAAAGGGGGAAAACAGTTTTATTACAATAAATTTGTAAGGTTACATACACCAAATATCTATTTTCTGTAATTTTACACAAATGCATGTAATATTACACAGTGCAGTAAGATTACAGGTGTTCTCGAGACTCTGCTGCAAATTGTTTTTGTTTTTTTTAAGTAGAAATTTTCTAACAGTGTACCTGGTCAGTTTCCTGACCCATAATGCTAGTGTATTCTAGTAATAAAAACCCACTTGAATGATAACATGTTAATTACTTACTCAATACATCTATACCGCAATAATTAAGTAGCAAAACAATTACTTTTACTCTCAAAACATTTTAGTTTCTTTATACAAATACAATTATAGATCAATTTATTCTCTGTATCATCTGAAAACGTGTATTTTTTAAGACTATGTATTTATAACACAGTTAATGAGAGACCACACACAGTTCACTCCCCCTTTAAAATGCAAATGTATAGGCCTATACGAGGAAGAACTAATGATTACAAAAGCACTTCCCCTTACTCTAATTTCGTCATCTACTCTCTGCAATGTATTTTTATTAAAGTGAAATACTGTATGACTTCCCTAAATAAGTTACATAGAATATTAAATAATGGAAAAATATTGAATTAAAATGGTACGAAATAAACATATATTCAGACATGATCCAATTTGGATTTTTTTTTTAATCTGAAACTGGCAGGAGTTACAAAATTTATGCACATACAGCATAGACTTATGATTTAAGATAGCAATTTAAAGAATGTAAACTAATTAAAGAGAGAGAGAGAGTTAAAAGACACTAGTATGTAGAGAATTGTGAGTTACAACGCAACTATATCAATATATAATGTGAACATGAATTGTGTACTATAAAGTCTTAGGTCGCATGATCAAGGTCAAATGTCATTTATTGTCATTGAACATAGTATATATGAATTGTGTTTTTTGTAACTAATTATGTATTAGTAGTTTTCAAAGCCAGCAATGCTGCTATATTGCATCGCGTGTTGCTGGTGAGACTGCCAGAGGCGCTCCACTTGTGTGGAGTCCCCTTATTATCCATACCGCGAAAGCGGCGCTTCAGCCACCCCCCCCCCACACTTTTTTCCAAAACCGTGTACAAAAACTTAAAAATGACCATATGATTGTGATTTTTTGCATGGTCAGCCCCCCACCCAACTTTTGGCTCAGCCCCCCCCCCCCCCCCCCACTTTGAAAACCGTTCCGCGGCCCCTGTACTTAACATGCTTTAAGAAATACTGATAAACGATGATACTTAATGATTTGGGAAAAACACTCTTTCATCCAAATACTTAAATGATAATTGTTTAGACAATTAACTGGTTAGTTGTAAACTATTGGCCGGCAACCATCAAATTTAACAAACTTTTTCAACATGTTGTAATCAATAAAAGCATTTTAATTTATTGGATGAAGAAAAAAATTAAAAGAGGAACGTGTATAAAATCAAATGCTTTTAAGGGCCGAGGTGCCATGACAGGGATCGAACCACGGACCTTCATACGTAAGTTATAATAAAGGCCTATACCATGTGGTACCCTAGGCAAAATGTCTTTATCTTTCGTGAAAGAATCCAGATTTTATTCTAGTTGAAATATGAAATAAAATATTTGTGTGTCTTATCTTTTACAATCAAACGGAGCCTGTACATTCGTGTTAACGATAACTGAACACAAATATTAAAGCGATGAATCTTCAAGGTTTTCCGAAAACTTACAGCATTGAAGTCAACAAAGCCCGTCAACTAAGAGGGTGATAAGAGTATTTAATGGGCGTTGGCGTATTTCATTCAGTCATGTTCTAACATTTGAACAAATATTCAGGGGGCAAATTCTATATTAATTACTGATAAATCTATTTTCATACATACCTATCAGTCTCAGATTGGATTTGTTCAAGGTTTCAATGCAAATACCTCTTGCTCTAATCACCTATTGACAGCAATTTATTGCAGTGACCGCGGAACGAATTTAAAAGTGGGGGGCTGAGCCAAAGGTGTGTGGGTATGTGAGGGTGAGGATGTGTGTGTGTGCGAGAGAGAGAAAGAGAGAGAGAGAGTGCTTGGGGGGGGGGGAGTAGTTGCTATAACTCGTTTTTTTTTTCAATCTGGGGGACGTGGGTTCGATTCCAAGGCCTGACGCATTTGCGCTCAGCCAGAAATTTACCCACATTGTGCTACACTCGACCCAGGTGAGGTGAATTGGTACCTGGTAAGAATTTATTCCTTGAAACGCAGCGCGTGTAAAAGCTACTATGCTAAAGCGAGGGTAGTTATGCTGCATTACTGAAGCACTTTTGATGAAGTAAGTGTTAAGAGCTACATAAGCAAGTTTATCGTCATTAGTATTGTCATGATTATCATTATTATTATTATTATTATTATTATTAAATAAATAATATTCCTGCTTTAATTTGTTTATTAAGAACTATCGGTTTGGAAAATTAAAATCAATGAATGCCTGGTGTGGAAAAAAAAACATGTATATTTGAGTTGATTTTGGGGGGTATTTGATGCTTGGAAATTTCATGAATTTTGGTGTAATATTGTTCAAAGCACTTGGAAAAGACATCCATCTATAATTTGACATTTATAGTTTAATTGATTGTGTATGATTTATTGCAATAATATTCATGCTCGAAGAGGGAAAAATAAATAAATAAAAAAAAATCACGCTTTGGTGGTTATTTTCACATTTTTTGTACAATATTACTATACAAAATGTGTGTGTGTGTGTGGGGGGGGTGTCTTTCCATGCGTAATCACGTAAAAATATCCGAATGCAAGATTTACCCCCAAAACAGCTATCAATTTTTCTGTAATAGATGATTATTGTTTATTTACTTGACCAAATTAACCATTAATCGTGTAACACGTAAATATATTAAGTTTACAGTTTTTGTAATTCAGTTACCAGAACACTGGAAGCTCATTCAATAATGATTTTTATTCTGGCAAATATTGAAGATGACCTTGTTAATTTATCTATACAGTATGTGTGCTAAACTTCATGCAGTCAATATGATTTCTACGTAAAGTCAAGTCAAGAATGTAACAGAAATACAGATAAACATTCGATATAAAACAAATATCGTTTAATCTGAATATCCGCCCTTTTTCACACGGCAAAACTTGTGACTTGAATAATGATTTCAGTGAAAAATCAGGCTAATGACGAATTTTGAGCACGTGTGAAACCAAACTAGAACATGATTAGAATCACGAACGCTAATCACAATCACGAATTTAAATTCTACTCCGGAGGTGAATTCCAGTTAAGGGTCACTCAAACTAAGGTACGAATTTTGCGTATGAAAGGCTTGACTTCCGAAACATCTTTTGGGCGGAGCTTACGTGATCTTGCAAGCACTTCCGTAGATAATACAATTGTCATGCACTCATCGTAGTTTGTATTTGCGATGCATTACTATGATTTAAAAGTCACCAAAGACACATACCGCCTTCGCTTGGCCGGAATTTGAATTCAAATCACAGTTTTGGAGTGAGCGTGTGAAAGGTCCGATGATTCTAAAGACGAATTGCAATCATCATTACAATGATGATTCAAGATTCATCTGTAAAAAGGCCCTATATTTCTTCAGTTTGCTAATCCATTTGCAATATCATCAGGTTTTAATCATCACAAAGAAAATATCGGTATCTGAAGTTAGTCACGCTACCATTCAGGTATTTACTGGAATGTTGCCAAGTTTTTTTTCTAATAATGGCGGAGCGATGATTTTGATTTTGTACGTTTTGTGAGGCACCTGCTATAATTTAGTCAATATGATGCCACGAGTATGCTTGAATACTGATGATGATAATAATAATAGCTAGCTTTTATGATAGCGCTTTTCCTATAACGGCTCAAAGCGCTTAAACAGCATATTATTACCCCGGTCGTTGGATTCATTTCAATGCCGCACGAAAATTGCACAATTTCCACTCCCTGGGGAGCATTCCTTGCATTCATCGCAGTCTCATAATGGCGCTGGCAAATTCAAAGATACAATAACCATGATGACCTCCGCACGATAACTTATTTAACATGATAAGTTATTGGTGTGACTTCATCTCAAGCTCACGTGGAAAAAAATCATTGTACCCTGAAAGTACAAAGCTATTGTAGAGCCTTATTTCCATAGTTCAGAGAACTTTATATTTTCATGTACAGGTTAGATGCAGTTCAGTATTCTATAGGTCAGAGAACTTTCTTTATAAACAAGTTGGAATGTTAGATGCAATTCAATTCATCTGCTCAGTCTTTGTGAATTTCACTTCTTTGTTAAGACATGGAGTTGACCTCGATTACCGGTACATGCTTCAATTCATTGATTCTCTGTATGTTCTGTTACACACACATTGACTATACAGTATAGGGCCTACACACTGATTGCTGATTGGTTAATGATTATGTTAATTCGATGTCTATGATTTTGGAGAGGAGACAGAAATAAAGTGAGCCACGTGCTCTTGGGCAGTTCCACCCTAGCCTTGAATAGAGAGACTTCTCTGTGTTTTATATAACATTAACACCTGTGTAGTGAACCCTAACTCTAACTCCAGTAGCCACCCTACATCTGGTAGCAGCGGTGTTCTACAGTGTTCTACAGTGTTTTCTTGCTGGTCATTTATAATTTTCTCCCTTCATCGTGATTATTTTGGATGTTTTAGTAGCTGTCTCCCTTCATCACTTTGGATACTTTGTGGAATCACTCTACTTCGTGCATCATTGGATACTCCGTGACTGTGCATATACTTCAGTGGATACTTTATACATTGCAGTGATTAGTAGATTACTCCATCATTGTGAAAACTTATTGGATCCCTCTACTCTGGAACATTGTATTTTCTGCAGAGATAGGAATAGGATTTATGTCTTCACACTAATTGTCATCTACTCTGGTGAGACTTTTACTTTTACTTATGCCTATAATCTCGCTGTTACTATTTCATGATGTTTCGCCTGGAGCTCCCTGAAGTTTTTACAGGAGAACATGAAGCTGATTTTCAACAGTGGGTAAAGAGATTTGAAGTCGCTTTAGATGCGTCGGGGTCGACTTCTGGCCTGAAGAAAGAAGTGTTTCTCCCAACCCGCTTAGGTGGCGCAGCATTCTCATTGTGGGATGGTATGCCCACAGATGTGAAAAATAACTATGATGCAGCAAAATCAAGACTATCTCAAGTCTTCTCCAGAAAAGGTTTTCTAGACATTTTTAGGACAAATGCAGCAGCTAGACCCAGAGCAACTGAGGAGCCCTTAGAAGTTTATGCTGCAATTGTTCAGAAACTTGTATTAGAGGCGTTTCCGGATTATGAAGAGAGAGCAAGAAATGGAGAGAATCTAAGACGCTTCATTGCAGGTCTTGACCCATTTCTTCAGTTGAAGGTTCGAGAGCATGGTGCAAAGACAATAGAGGAGGCGTTACAGATTGCAGTAAGGATGGAAAGAGCATTGCACCAAAGCCCTATGCAGCATCCTCCATCGACTGAAGCTCCTTTCAAACCGCAAGTCGCCAGTGTAGACCATGATGCCTTATTGGACAAATTAATGGAAAAGATAGACAGGATAGATTTGCAGGTCAAGGAACTAAAGAATAGTCGGGATGGTGGTATGCCAGATAGATACAGGCCTAGATCTACTTTTGGGGGACGTCGTTCTTCAAGCCCATATCCCCATCGTTCTTCAAGCCCATATCCCCATCGTTCACCAAGCCCATATACCCATCGTTCTCCAAGTCCTGGGAGTTCTTATCGTCCTTCAAGAAGGGATTTTGGCCGACGCTCGCCGAGCCCAGGAAGGCGTCCTACTTCGAGATATGGTGAATCGAGGTACCGATACGAGGAAACATACCCTCGAAATCAGAATGGAAGGCATCCTGACTATGATGACTCGAGATATATGTATGATGAGACACGCCCTCGAGACCAGAGTGGCAGGCGTTCTAGATATGATGACTCGAGGTACAAGTATGAGCAGACACATCCAGGGCAACGTACTTCCTATCGTCATGACGAGAGTCCTCGTCGAGTCCACTTTTCCCGGCAATCGGAAAACTTTCATTAGCTGATGATGAGGGTCAGTCGTCAGCTCAGACTACAACAACAGGCCCCAAAATCAACCATCCATCTCCTTATATCCCTGTCCTTGTTGACAAGACATATATTCTAGCCTACCTAGATACAGGGTCATTCATATCGTTAATGAGTACTGACTTCTTTAATTCAATTCCTCCACAACACAGAAGTCCTATTCAGAAAGGAGTAATTTCTGCTACTTCTGTTACAGAGAATTCACTGGACATAACAGGTTCTGTTTGCTCCTCCCTGCATCTGGGTAACAAGGCTCTTCAACACAAGTTCTACATTGCCCGGAATGTTTCACATCCCCTTATTCTCGGCTGGGACTTTTTCCTTCGACATGAGGCAACGGTATCTGTAGCAACTTCCTCCTTCAGTATGCCTGGACTTCAGATACCCCTTGCTGATTATCGTCAACATCAAGCTCCCCTACATTGTAATGTATCTTTGATAGGAACAGTGACACTACCCCCTCTGAGTGAGGTACACGCACAGGGGAAGTTAACATCATTGCAAGCTGATCTTACTCCACATGGTTATGATGGGATATTTGAACCCTCACTTCATGAGAAGCTTGAAGTAGCAGGAGCAAGATCTTTATCTAGTGCTCAGAATGGGATAATCTTAGTACGCTTGGTTAATCCTTCTTCGATGCCTTTAGAGTTACAGTCAGATACACACTTAGGCCAATTTCATTCTTTGATAGGCGACCAGGAAGAGGAGTACAATGTTGTTAGTGCAATACAACCAGGGACTTGTAAAACTCCTCCAGCTTCTTCCTCTCTTCATAACGTCAGTGATACAGTTAAAAGTCACACCAACTTTATTGATGCTGAATCTGATTTGACAGAGAGTGAACGACGCCAAGCTTTAGAGTTGCTTGAGTCTTACAGTGATATTTTCAGCTCTGGTCCAGAAGATGTTGGAGAAACAGACTTCCTCCATCACAGAATCCATACAACTACAGAGACGCCTACCAGACAAAGAGCCTATCGAACATCGCCATCTATGAGAGTAGAGATACAACGACAAGTTGATGATCTTCTCGAGCGCAATATCATTGAGGAAAGCCATAGCCCATGGGCTAGTCCAATTGTCATGGTACGCAAGAAGGATAATACTTATAGATTTTGCGTGGATTATCGTGCTTTGAATGCCATTACCATTAGGGATTCACATCCTATCCCTCGACAGGATGACTCCATAGATGCGTTATCTGCGTCTTCCTTCTTCAGTGTAATTGATTTGTCCAGTGGATACTGGCAAGTCAAAATGCACCCTGCTGACAAAGAGAAGACCGCATTTACCACGGGCAGTGGACTCTACCATTTTAACGTGATGCCATTTGGGTTAGTGAACGCTCCCATGACATTTCAACGTTTAATGGAGATTGTTCTTCACCGCTTACATTGGTCTACATGTCTTGTATATCTTGATGACTGCATTGTTGTGGGAAGAGATTTTAATCATCACCTACACAATCTACAAGAAGTGTTTAATCGCTTTCGTGATGCTGGACTAACACTCAAACCGTCAAAATGTCACTTCTTCAAGAGGAAAGTTACATATCTTGGATATGTAATCAGCTCAGAAGGTGTACTCCCTGATCCTAGTAATACAGAGAAAGTGACTAGATGGCCACAACCAAAGACTGCCACTGATGTTAGATCATTCTTGGGTTTAGCCTCTTTCTACAGACGCTTTATACCTGGATTTTCACAGATTGCAGCTCCAATGACTAGGCTTACTCACAAGGGCACACCCTTCATCTGGACCGCAGAGTGTGACGCTGCTTTCTGTCACTTAAAAACTGCTTTGACTAGTCCCCCTCTTCTAGCATATCCTGATTTTAGTCATGGTTTCACCCTATCTACAGATGCTTCACTTGATGCAGTTGGGGCTGTCCTCTCACAAGTACAGCAAGGAAAGGAGAGGGTCATAGCCTACTTCAGTCAGATGCTGACAAGAGCCCAGCAGAAGTGGTCTACGTATGACCGTGAATTGTGGGCGATGGTATGTGCTATTAGACATTCTAGGCACTATCTTCGAGGTCAACACTTCGATATTGTGACAGACCACCAACCTCTTTTGGGTTATAGGAAAGCCCCCATTCAGGATGATGCAACGGGAAGAAGAGCGCGTTGGATTGTTGAGATGAATGCCTACTCATTTGACATACAACATAGACGTGGTCGTTCTCATCAAAATGCAGATGCTATGTCAAGACGCTTAGATGGTCAAAGAAACGGTACGAAACAGGAATCTGTTGAGTGCGATGCGGTGAGGAAAACATCCAAGGAGAAGGTTGATCTAAATATTCATCCTCCCTCTACATCCAAGACTACTGGTACTCAGACGGTTCACCAGCCTCTTTCATTACCGTCATCTACTACTGGTACTCGAACTACATACATTCAACCTACATCAGTTAAATGTGATGAAACTCAGGCAAACAATCTTCCTGACATCGAGAAGAGACCACATGGTGATTTGATTTCTGACCTCGACCTACTTCAACACCAACGGTTAGATGAAGACATCTCTAAGGTTATGGAGTATGTCAAAGATGGGTATCACCCTACTTGGAAAGAACGTCGCCAACAATCTGCTTGTATGCGACGACTACTTTGGCAGCTCCCTCGTCTTGTGATTAAGCAAGGCATCTTATGTAGGAAGACCTATGACAAGCCTAGAGAGATATACACTTACCAAACTGTAATCCCAAAATCATTATTACAGAGAGTTCTACATAATTTGCATGGTCATCCTTCGTCTGGACATTTTGCTGCACAACGTACATTGCAGAGAGCTCATGCATCATTTTACTGGCCTTATATGCATAAGGATATAGTGGATTATGTTAACACCTGTAAGGCATGTGAATCTTTTCGCCTTCCAAATCCACAATACAGAGCAAAGCTGATGACCATTACCACTACACGTCCTCTAGAGAAGGTGTTTGCTGATATAGCACAACTCCCAAGATCTAGGAACGGATATCAATATCTGCTGGTGGTAGTGGATCACTTCAGCAAATACTTGAACGTGTACGCTATGAAAGACCAGACAGCACAGACAGTGGCAAGGCACATTTTTGAAGATTACATCCAAGAACATGGAGTGCCTGAAAGCCTGCACACAGACCAAGGAAGGCAGTTTGAATCCAAACTTGTGCAAGAATTATGTAAAAATCTGGGAATAGAGAAAACAAGGTCCTCCCCATACCACCCTCAGGGTGCAGGTCTTGTGGAGAGAGCCAATAGAGTCCTGAAAGATCAACTAGCCAAGTACATTGCAGACCAAGGTGGAGACTGGGATAGCCATTTACACCAACTTCAATTGGCATATAACTCTAGTGTGCATTCTACCACTGGGTTATCACCCTACTTCATAATGCATGGACGAGAGGCTAGGACTCCAGCCAACGTCAACTTCCCAACGCCAGCAGCTACCTCACATCCTACTTCTACTCCAGAAGGTTATACAGATTCACTGAATAAACGTCTGTCTAAAGCCTTTAGATTTGTGAAGGAGCATACTAGGAGAGCACAGGTAGCCCAACAGGAATATTATGACAAGAGAAATAGGACTATCAATTATTCCGCAGGTGACCTGGTTTGGTTACACGATCCGGTGAACGTGCGGAACAAGCTAGAGCCGAATTGGAAGGGACCATATAAAGTTCTATCATCATGTACTGAGGGACTGAACTACAAGATTTCTAGGAACGGAGATGTAAAGATTGTACACCACAATCGTTTGAAGCCGTTCAGGTCGAGGATGGGAACTCCTACTTCCTCCTTCAGTAAAGCTACTTCCTCCTTCGGTAAAGCTACTTCCTCCTTCGGTACACTTTCTCCCCCCTTTAATATACCATTTTCCTCCCTTAACAGGTCTACATCCTCCAATAGGCCTGCAGACTCTTTTGATATTTGGTGGCAACCACAAATACCACCAATTCCACCCCGCCGGGTAGACGAGGGTCAACTACCAATTCCACCCCGCCAGCCGGACGAGGGTCGACTACCAATTCCACCCCGCCGGGCATATGAGGGTCAACTACCAATTCCACCCAACCAGGCGGACCAGGGGCACTTACCAATGCCAGCCCCCCAGGTAAACCAGGGGCAATTACCAATGCCAGCCCCCCAAGCAGACGAAAGGTACCTGATACCCATCCCCTTCCCCCAAGAGGATGGAGAACAACTACCAATGCCTGCCCCCCAGGCAGACGAGGGAAACCTGATACCCATCCCCTTCCCCCAAGAGGATGGAGAACAACTACCGATACCGCCATGTCAGGCAAATGTTGAGCAACCGCCACGACGATCACGAAGTGGACGCTTATTAAAACCGCCTAAGAGATTCAAGGACTATGATACTTCGTGATGTCACCAAACCAAAAAGGAAAAGCGAATAACTTTGATTGGCTGAGAAGTCGTCGTTTTACTTTAGTAACTGTTTTTCTATTGCAATTTACAGAAACGGGTATACTTTTTTTTTTTTTGTAATCCCTGACATTGCCAACTTATAGTATTTGGATAAAAGCTTCTTTTTAATTTTGGTTAATCCCCCTAAAAGTGGTGGCCACTCTTCAAATTATTAACATTATAATTATGAACGTCCTCAACATATGATGTGATATAAAAACTTGATTGGATGTACCTGTTATTTTATACGAAAATGTCTTCGTGAACTTTTTCTCATCAAAATAAGGATGATGATTGTCAATCAAAGAATATGGATAGAAAGCGTGAAAACGGCTGTTGGATATGGAAAAATATCACTTCAGGATGAAGATTATTGAACATTACTTTAGAATACAATATAGCACAAACATTTTTTTAGATAAATACAAATGTTATCCCAAAATGATTACTTTTAGGATGGAGTGTAGAAGGAAGTAAACTTGCAACATAATAGTATGCTACCCAGCTTTAATTAGGCTTGATTCCGGTGGTACCTTTGTGTATCATGGCATGATGTCTATTGTCTACCATCACTACTGTAGTGCGTATACGATGACGTGAAGCAAGACAAAGTCTCAGTAGAGACTACGGTATATTTAGTGGTATATAATATACTATACATAGCAAATGTAGAGAAACTGTTTTTAGCACATTTGATCTCAAATCGAGCCATCATAGTTATAAATATAGATGGGAATTGCTCTATGTGTCTTTTATGTGTACAATGCCAAAAGGAAAATTTCCATTAGACAGACCCTGTGAATTGGAATTCATAATTTTCCCCAAAGGGCAATTTTTTTTTAACGAAATATAATAACTCATACCTGTATAAAACCATTTCTAATACATGGAAAATAGAAACAAAGTTCTTGTCATGGTTTGTAGCTTTGTGAAAGGAAATCACTTCACATCTAGGACAAGTGTTCAGAAAGCCATTAAAAAAAAAAATCATTAGTAAGATACCAAAGAGATATATGGCTTGCTGAATAGGTCCTTTCACCTTTTTTTTTTAGGCCAAATTTTATACCATTGCAATGTTGCACAAATTTAACTGTTTGTCATTTTGTTTTTGTTTTTTTGGTGAAAAATACAATAGAAGTTGGAATATTCACTATGGAAAAGTAAAGTTTTCTTTAGAAAATTATCAAGGATTTTGAAATGGGGAAACAGATATCTACACATTTTGAATTTACTTGTAATGCAGAATTTACTGTACATGACCTACCAGCGATTAGTACTTTGCCAGCTAACAGTGATTTTACAAAAGAAACATTTATCACTGGTGCAGTTAGCAAATGCAGAGTTGAATGTACAGTGCTTGTTTTAAGGTTTGTGGCCTTGCAATGGTGTAGTTTGGAGGGTAGCGTCAGAGTACAATGGTATGATGTTGCAAATTTCAATATCCATATGTTAGTATAAAGCAAGTTCTGAAGGCATTGAACAATAAGATTTTCATCATTAAGCTTGAATTGTACTAAAATATTTTTTTTCCAATTTGGAGCTGATGTTTGCAGAACTGACAATGGTCATTGACCTGTGTAGTATAGTAGAAAGCGAAAGCTACCTGGTCATAGCAAATTTGTTTGTGTTTTTGAAAACATGTTTATTAACTGCATTTTCGTGGTAAGTTCAAAATGATAAATATGGTGCCCTTGCACATAGTTTTTTTTGGAACATCAACTTTTTATCAGTACACAGTACATATGTTTGATTGCATTGAAGGGGATACTTGTTTAAGATGATTTCGTATCTCATTTCATGACAACTTTCATAGTGAATTGAGTTATTTTTCAACATTTGGAAAAAAAAATTTCTTCTGACAATATTTGGAGAAAAAAAAATTTCTTCTGACAATGAAATCTTAAATAGATTTCCCAATTTCTAAAAAAAAAAAAAAAAAAAAATGAAAACATGAAAATGCAGTATTCTTTCAGGGATTCATTTCCATGCATTTTATTTTCATATTTTGGGAATGGCTGTTGTTTTCTATTCAGGAACTTGTTATCTTGAGGATTTGTGTATGCTAGGTCTCAAACATCTTAGTTTACTAGTATTTTTCATGATTTAAAAGAAAATACACAAATCAAATATTTTTGCAAAGTCGTTTTTTTTTTACAAGAACCTTTCCACAATATTTTTTTTTAATACATGAGTGCTATTAATAAAAAAAAAAAAAGGTTAAAATTTGTCTGGTGTACACTGTATGATGATGTTTAATAATACATTACAAGACTGATTTTGGTTTAAAAGAAGGTTGGTTAAAAGAAAAAGAAATGGGGAAGATAGACCATTTAAAGAAAAATGAGGACATTTTTTTACTGTAAGAGAGAGTATTATGTAGAGCCTTATTTCCATAGTTCAGAGAACTTTATATTTTCATGTACAGGTTAGATGCAGTTCAGTATTCTATAGGTCAGAGAACTTTCTTTATAAACAAGTTGGAATGTTAGATGCAATTCAATTCATCTGCTCAGTCTTTGTGAATTTCACTTCTTTGTTAAGACATGGAGTTGACCTCGATTACCGGTACATGCTTCAATTCATTGATTCTCTGTATGTTCTGTTACACACACATTGACTATACAGTATAGGGCCTACACACTGATTGCTGATTGGTTAATGATTATGTTAATTCGATGTCTATGATTTTGGAGAGGAGACAGAAATAAAGTGAGCCACGTGCTCTTGGGCAGTTCCACCCTAGCCTTGAATAGAGAGACTTCTCTGTGTTTTATATAACATTAACACCTGTGTAGTGAACCCTAACTCTAACTCCAGTAGCCACCCTACACTATCCTGGAGAAAGATTTGTGTCATTCAGGGATTAAGTTGAAGAGAGTACCGAAGCGATGACGTCAGTTGCCATGGTGTCATGGCGGCCTGGTTCTAAACAAATGAACCCGCCGAATGAAAGCTGTGTGTTTCTCATAGGAGAAAATGGCTGCTATCGGAATTTGATCGCTTGCAACCTATTTTTCAGACGAGCCAAAGTCATACAAATGTGTACAGACGATCGCCAGCTGCGACTCTGCTTAGAACCAGCCCGCCATGACACCATGGCAACTGACGTCACACTTCGGTTCTCTATGGCGTCCAACTTGTGAAATGTGCATCGTCCAAGTAAAGTATAGGCCTACCTGTTAAAAGAGTCCATGCAGGTGGCTGCATAATGTCAAATGACAAAGAACAGCTGGAAGGTCTTTGTCGAAAATTGATGAACCGGAACAGCATGCACTTTCGGAGCTGACGAAATATTGCAAATACGTCGTTTGTCCAGAGTCCAGGACGAAATTGCTATTTTGATTCACAATTCTTGAACAAAGACTGTCTTCTTTGTCATTTGGCGGACATTGACAAGAAATTTTCTATATTCTTGTTACCGTCCCTGTTACAAGTGCGACAACTCCCTATTGTTCTTCTATTCACTCTGTGACGAAGGAGAGTATCGAAAATTGTTTCGCCATTTTTGTAAGAAAACAATGAATTCAAGCACAGGTTAGAACATTGATGGAGGTTTAATAATGCTAATTTTATTAGAGAATCTGCTTACAGTCCAATCTTACAAAAGTGGAAAGTCACCATTGAAGTATTATAACATTTCATCTGTTGACTCTTCTATGAAAATTTGAATTTTACACTAACTACTAGTACATAATTTATGTGAATGCGTCCTTGCGTCCTTCAAGGAATGGCTCCAGTTATTCAGGCAAAGATTTCAGTGTACTGTATATCCGGAAATTTTTCTTTTTACAGAATGACATCATGAGGATAACGAACAAGATGATGGAATGAAAGCAATTCAAGTTCGACAAATTGTCAAATTTGACAATTTTCTTTGATTCCGGTGGCACAGTTACTCTGGTGACTGTCGGATAAAATGTCTGACAAGCTCATTCATTAAACGCTACCATGGCTTTCATTTGTAAATGCTTACATTTTACCAATTATCGCTGGATTGTTTAGAGTTCTTTATTCTCAGGAGTTGTTTTACAGATAACATCTGATGGCAAATCTGCGAATCAAGCGTAGAAAACGAGATGAGTTCCATTTTATCAGCATATTATACGTTTCGAATTTTGTTTGCTTTTTTTGCTCTGTTTTTATTACTGTGTACAAAATAATACATTACATGATATAAGATGTGTTAACGTTATCATGAAATATACAAAATAATCCATATAGTCATAATACATAAAGAATACGAAATAACGATTTGAGCTTGCCCTTCCTTTAATTATATACAACAACAATTTTGACTATTGAACGCATTAGACCGCCGCCTTTAGCAGTTAAGCTTGAAATTTATGGCTTTATTTTTTCTTTTAAGATTTTTTGTTGTAACCTTTAGTTCATATAAATTCTTCAATAACAAGAATTTTTTCAATTCAATTCAACATTTATTTCCAAAGATAAATTAATACAATTTCAAAAAGTTAACAACTTAATGGAGGTAGCAACTCTGTGGCCAATAAAGACATGATATATAAAAAAAATTCATCCATACAAAGTACATAACATAACAAGGGGAAAAGGAAAACATATCGGGGCAACTCTGTATACATTATATCAAATGCAACAGTAAATAAATCGTCAAACTATTCAACGAACAACTGTATTAACTAAGCAAATCTCTCAATTTAGGGACCGAATGTAAGTTTTTCTTAAGTTTGGTTTTCGAAGATGTTGCATTTTTTATGTCTTCAGGTAAATTGTTCCACTTTTCGGACCTATATAACGAATAATATGTTGATAAGAACATGTGTGTCTCGACAAATGAATTCATGAAGAGGAGCATGTATTATATTTATACAAATTCTGATTTGTATCAAACAACTGAGAAAAAAGAACGGGCATTGCAGGTTGGTTGTAATATCTTTTAAAGTAAGCAACTTAAGCTGTGAGTATAATGTGTTAACTTTTGATCTTGGGCTTGCTCCAGCTATGATTCTAACTATTTTATTTTTTGTGACAAGTTTCTTTAGGTTAGACAGTAAAATACTACCCCAAACTAAGTTACAATAAGACAAGGCAATACAAGTGTGGAATACAACATTCGCAATATAGATCAGCTGGTAAAAAGTAACTTAATCTAGATATGATCCAAATATTCTTTCATATTTTCTTCTCTATATTTTGTATGCGAAATTTCCAAGTTAATTTTGAATCAATGGTTACACCAAGAATTTTTTTTTCTTCAAATCTTATGAATTTCAATACTTTTTAATTCTAATGTAAAAACTCAGTGTCGTATTTTTTATTACGATTACTGAAAATAATGAAGTTACATTTACGGGGGTTAACATATAGCTTATTTGCCTGGAACCATGTGCACAGCTTAGAGAGGTTAACATTTACTTGTTCCTGTAAAGACACTAGATCTTTACCATTAAACAGTAAAGTTGTATCGTCAGCATTTGAAAGATGGGATATTTGCAATAATATGTATCATATAAATAACAAAGGCCCTAACAGGGACCCTTGTGGAACTCCACACACTATTTTCTTATGTTCTGACAATCAGGTATTATATTTAGTACACACTCTAAAAAAAAGAGTGTCGCTAAAGCGAGCTCATAATACGCCCGCCTGTAACACGGAAAATGGAGTTATCGGTCAAGCACGGAAACTGGAAATGGGCGAATTCACCTTCGACCTTCTGACCTCAAAATAAAAAAAAATGCTGATATCTATGCTAGTATCATACACACCAAATTATATGAGCCCAGGTTAAGTTAAACTAAAGTTATCGCGTTAACAAGGACTGCAGAAGGGTAAGGTGATAACATGTCACTGTGACCTTGACCTTCGACCTTATGACCTCAAAATCAAAAGGCTTCCTGGGATTTGTGCTAGTATCATACACACTAAATTATATGAGCCTAGGTTAAGTCAAACTGTAGTTATCACGTTTACAAGGAAAAGTTAACGGACGGACAGACGGACGGACGGACACCGAGCGTGATACCATAATAGCCACCTTTCGCAATCCTCACGGACGCTAATATTAGGGTCTCCTAACACAAAAGTTAACGCTTACTCATACACTTGATTTTTTAGATTGATTGTACATTATAGTCAATAAAATCAAACGTAGAAAACTGCTCTACAATCAATGCTAAGCTTTGTGTTACAGGGGGGTTACAGGCCCTACAGATCTGCTTTTCGTGTGCAAAATTCTTTCCCGCGACACCCGCACCATACATGCAGGTACATTACGACTGATGGCTGGAGATATTCGAAATGCAGGACCTACAATAGATTATGACGTGGATAAGAAAGTGGTTTTTCAAACAAATAGCGTACATATTGAGTGAGGAAAAAGTTACTGAATTAAGGCTTAGTTATAGATCATTACAGTCCATCGAATCGATAATGCAATTAATGTGGATTATTGGTGGATCTCTGGCAATTGATTCCATGGGTCAAATCACCTCTCCAGCCGAAACCATTTCGCATGCGTTGATTATGTACACAGCATGTATTCGTTCTTTTGTTTACTCCTACACACACGATATGCCTCTAGCACACAATGTAATGGGCATTATGTTTTACTTTCCCCAGAAATGGGGGATTAGATTCGAATTCCCGGGGGGACCACTTCCATTGATGAGCGGATACCAGGCACGACCATGCGGTTTCGAAAAGCACCCTAAACAAGGGAAGCAAGGCTTTTCCAGATTATGAAAATGCATCTCTTAACAAGTATTTAGCTTGTGAAACCCTACAAGTATTGAAAACATATCCTCCTTTTCAGTATTTTAAACATCGTTTTTGACACCCTTATAACGTTACATAGGCCTATACGTAACGTACTTGCCCATTCTTTCCCTTTTTACGCGTGGTCGTGCCTGGTATCCACTCTCCAATGGAAGTAGCCCCCCCCCCCCCCCCCCCCCCCCCGGGCGGCCTCTCGAGCTCAGGGAGGAACCAAATGTGGCTTTGGAAAGTCGTCCTAAATCGGATATATCGCATATCGCACACGAAACGCAGATTGAATGTTTCCGTTCCAGATGCGAAACGAAAAAAAATCACATGTCACACAATTTGCATTGCAGGACAGAGTTTTACGACCATGACGACGGGCCCAAAAGTCTCTTCCAATTTCAACTACCGTCGCAAATAAGCATTCGCGTTTTCCAACGAAAGGTCGGGAATACGGCCCGTCTAGGACGGGCGTATAAAAATATTGGGTAAAAGAGCTCCATGGGGGTAATTATGTGTCCAACCAACATTAGGCATTTATTTTGGGCATTTTTATTCATCCAGTGTAAATGAAAATTTTGCTCATTCCAAACTAATCGCTGCTTATTCTTAAATCTTACTGGACAATATGCTTCCCGCATTGGGTAAAATACTCCCCTAAATTGGTTGGACACATAATTACCCTCGTGGTGGTAAAAAAAATTACCTAATATTTTTTTTTCACAGTGCATTGAAATCGATTTGAGAGGTAGTTACTGTACCAACTATGTGCTATTCCTCGAATCCCATAGTGTTTTAATTTAGCTAACATGATATCATGATTTGTGGGGTCGAATGTCTTTGACAAATCGATAAAAACACCAACAAGAAAAGAATTGCATTCAAATTCGTATACGATCTTGTTCACAATATCAGTAAGAGCCACACTCGTCAATTTGTTTCGGAAGCCATACTGACAGCTACCCAAAATATCACATTTGTCAAGGAACCTGACAATCTAACCACAGATGTTACCCAAGTATTTTTTTTTTTATCTGGAAAGATACATTTCGAAAGAGATAAATTAAGTAAATGGCACAGAGGTTCACAAATTTCTTTTATTATACATTTTAATGAAGTGTATAATAAAATAAATTTGTGAATAAAATCATCAAGTCCAAAAGATGTATTATTCCGAAAGGTGTTTACAATACGGCATAATTCAGCTTTAAATGTCGCATTAAAAATAGTATTCATACAAGAATTCGCTAAGTAGTCCACAGAGGTTCACAAATTTCTTTTATTATACACTTTAATGAAGTGTATATTAAAATAAATTTGTGAATAAAATCATCAAGTCCAGAAGATGTATTATTCCGAAAGGTGTTTACAATACGGCATACTTCAGCTTTAAATGTCGCATTAAAAATAGTATTCATACAAGAATTCGCTAAGTAGTCCATAGAGTTTGTGTTATTTTGTGGAATCAACTTATCAAGATTTGGTCAAACCTGCGTAAAATATGAATTAAAAACATTGGAAATACAGAAGAGTCAGTGTTTAATCATTACACTTCATTTTAGTATCAGAAACTCCTTTGCCCCCTTTATTGAGGAGCAAGTTTATAATGTTGCTTTAATGTTACTTTTAAATGCAGTAAATTTCTTCTTAAAATATTGTTTCTTTACATGCCTTATTTTAGTATTCTAAAATATTTCTAAATTTGTTATATTTAGATTCATTAGAAGTGCTTGGTTTATGCAAAATTTCTTGTGTATTACTTTTTGTTATTAATCGAACTTAAGCTACCGTCAATCATCCAAGCATTAAGATTTCACTCACCTTGTACTTTCTACTTTTTAAAAGGAAAATGTTTATTAAAAAACCTGACATAACATATTCAAAATATTTGTAAGCTTCATTCACATCAGTCATATTATAGACATTGTCCCAGCAGAATAAACCAATATCGTTCTTCAGGGCATTGATACTCTCATTATTTATACTTCTCACAAAAATATCAGAGTTAAATCTGTTTTTGGTGATGTAATTCAGTTCGCTGGAATACAGGTAGATGATTAGTTATATCACAATACAATAGTTCACTTTGAACTTGTTTACCAGTACACTGGTTGGTAACAATATTGTCCAACGGAGTAGATGTCACACTTGTAATACATGTAGGCCTATAGTTATAAGAGACACATATTAATTACTGAATAGAGTATTAACAAATTCAGTAACATTATCATCAATGTTATATTTCAATATATCAATATTGAGATCACCCATAATGTATATCATTTTGTTATCTTTCAACAGGGGTAAAATCATAGTCAAATGCTGCATTAAAGTTATGCAGATTTACACTACGAGGCTTATACCCTGCTGGTTGACTAATTTCAATAAAGGTAGACTCATAAAAAGTTCAATCACTTACAAGATCATGTCTCTCAAATATGAAGAGGTGTCCTTGACATAAAGGCCAACTCATGTCTATTGGAACATACAGAGTTAAAGCAAGGCATATCAGGCAATTTATCAGCACGTTAAGCCAAGTTTCAGATAAGCCAATAACATCAAATTTAAATTTAGGCAAGTCTAAGAAATCATGTATTTGATCAAAGTTCTTATTACTGCTCCTCGAATTGGAAGTGTGTGGTAGAGAGAAAAGATGTAACTGGCATTGATATATTTGAACTTGCTGACAAACCTATCAATATAAATTTAACAAATCTTTGTATGCATACCGTTTTTTCTGCGACATTTGAAGCTGAAATATGCAGTATTGTGAACACCTTTTGGAATAATAATCTTTCCAAATATGATTTATATCTGAACTCAAATTATAATGTTACTTATGTTTATCATTATAATGGAAAATGTGTGTAATATTATCATGTTACATAAATAAAAAAAATATTATACTTGTATATCTTTTTATAACTGAAAGAAATTATATAAGAATGAGATGGTAACCTGAAGGGAAAAAAATGTAGTTTTGTTTTTTCTTCAATCACACTGAATTCTCAAATATTGTCCAACATCAAATATTTCACACAAAAATTCTTCGTGCGATTATCCCTGTTGAAGAATTTTCTACTGAGCGTACACATTATAAATATCTCGGGTTTTTCATTTACACGTTTACATAAAAGAGTTCAGGTTTGCAGCAGAACCAGACATTTTAGCTTTATCCCTGCTGATAAGAACACAGTG
Organism: Lytechinus pictus; assembly: GCF_037042905.1. NCBI lineage: Eukaryota > Metazoa > Echinodermata > Echinoidea > Temnopleuroida > Toxopneustidae > Lytechinus > Lytechinus pictus. The sequence continues at coordinate 18,801,603 of NC_087250.1, read as the reverse complement.
TCATATATATAGTCTGACCACAGTGTGATCACGGTATGTTCACATATTGGTATTCATGGGTTTGGAGTTCTGTGCAGGGTGACCAGATTTCACAAAGTGAAAAACGGGACAATCAACAAAGCATGCTGCACAAGCGGATCGACCGAGCCAGGTCTTAATAAAAAAGATCAACAAAGAAGGCTACACAGTGTTAGACTTGTAAAAAATATTATAAAGAATTGGAAGGGAGGATGAACTAAAGCATGAAGGAGAGAAAGAAAAGAGGAAAGAAAAGAGATGAATTGAGAAGAAAGAAAAAAATGAAGGGGAAAATGATGGAAAAGGGAAAAAAAGTTAGAATAAAAGAAGGATGAAAGAAAGAATAAAAGAGAGAAAAAGAAGGTTTCCGTCAATAAAGAAAGAAAGAAAAAAGGAAGAGAAGGTGAACAAATGTCTGAAAGAAAAAATAAAGGAGAGAAAGGAAAAAAGAAAGTAAGAAAAAGGAGGAAGAAAGAAAGAATGAAGGAAAGAAAGAAAGAATGAAGGGAAAAATGAAATTTAAAAAAAGAAGGAAAGTAAGAGAAAGAAGGAAAGAAAGACTAATGAACATAAAGAGAAAGGATCTGGAAAAAAGGAAATACAGAGAGATGGGAAAAAAAGCAAGCAGGAAGGATAGAAGGATGAAGAAAGAAGGATAGAAAAGAGAGAAAGTGAAAGAAAAAAAAAGAAAGAGGAAAAGAGTTCACACTTTCAAGCAAAAAAAAACAATCATCTAACAAAAATCTTAATGATATTTGGGGTTTTACATATATTTTTTTAATTAAAAAAAACTAAAATGTTTTAGAAATGTATAAATTTCAAATTGAAACAGTGTCAAACTTAAAGGGATGGTCCAGGCTAAAAATATTTATATCTTAATACATACAGTAGAATTCACTGAGCAAAATGCCGAAAATTTCATCAAAATCGGATAACAAATAATGAAGTTATTGAAGTTTAAAGTTTAGCAATATTTTGTGAAAACAGTCGTCATGAATATTCATTAGGTGGGCTGAAGATGTCACATCCCCACATCCCCAGTTTCCGTTTTCTTACGTTATTACATAAAATCTTATTTTGTTTCATTATTTCATACTTGTGTGAATAATATGTCTCCCTTATAATAAAATACATGTAAGTTGCAGCAATTATATCTAATGCACTAAATCAGTTGTCAATCCAATTTTTCTAGTTCTTGGAGGAACAAATTTGAATGAACCTAATTTCATAATATAAAATACAAAAGAACAAGTGGGGATGTGACATCATCAGCCCACCTAATGAATATTCATGGCAACTGTTTTCACAAAATATTGCTGATCTCTAAAATTCAATAACTTTGTTATTTGTTATCCGATTTTGATGAAATTTTCGGCATTTTGCTAAGTGAAGTCTACTCTATGTATTAAGATATAAATATTTTCAGCCCAGACCATCCCTTTAAGTTTGATCCCGGAAAATACAGGACGTCTGGTCACCCGGGTTCTGTGTCCTGTGTTGGTCTCGGAAGTTTTGATTCTCGGAGATCACTGTCTTGTGTCTCGTTTCGGTCTCGGAGTTCTGTGTCTCTTTGTGGGAGATTACTCTGCTGGTTAAATAGAAATTTACCCATAAGCTTGTTGTATGAGATCAATTGGATTCTGTGCCACTTGTCATCAACCACTACAACTGCGTTGTTCTTCCTATCAACACAAAGTCCTCTCAAGTAGTTGAATGTCCACCATCCTCGAGTGACATCTTCAAGTGGTTTGTGGTCTTTATCCAACACCGTCACTGTCTCTTGCGTGAAACACAGAAACAAGTTATGGGAGCGAGCAGTGACGAAGATGTTGTCATATTCGTCAGTGGCAATTCCTCGGTAATGCCAAGACAGTTTTGAAGTAGGGATTTTTAGCCGCTCCATGTGTTGACCATCAGGACTAAAGACATGAATACCACTGTAATCTGTTACATATAGGGTCTTCTTTGAATTAAATGCCAGGAACCATGGATTGACTAGGACGTGTTGTCCCAGCTTTTTGACAAAGTTCCCATTGATGTCGAAAACATGAATGCAATCCCCTCTGGCGTCTGCTACATACACCTCTTCTTCATCTTTAGCGGCAATACCGATTGGATGCATGAAATCTTCATAATCTGCGGCCCAACGATTGAGATCTCCAGTTTTCAGCTCATACACACAGCCTTTGCTCTCCTTACCCATATCGGTTATAAGAAAATGGTCATCTGTTTCGGATAAAGCAAGAAGGCCTTGAGGTCGAAAATCTTCTTTGGAACACAAAATTGACCAAAATGAATTTCTTGGATTCTTGCTACTTGGATTCACAACAACTACACGGTTGTTATATGTATCCGCCACGACGTATCGGTCGTTATGAAGTACAACGTCGTGAGGTCTGTTCAGCTTGGCTTTAAGAGGAGTATGAAGAAGAGGTGGCATTTCCATGATCGCGATTTTGTTTTATCCTCCTGGAAACGAAATAAGTAATAAAAAAAAAGTGGTAATTCCTCAATTCTAATTAACACGCAGTTATAAACCCTATAATGGACACACCTTGACACTGAAAATCGTCGTCGAAGTTCGGATGAAGCATATTTAGATGAAACATGTTTCTTTTTTTCTTTTTAGCTCTGATGATAATATGAAGAAGTTTGATGTAGATTGAGAACCAAATGTAAACGGACTTTGAGACTACTTACAGTTTGGATACGTAGGTATATAATCTCTTATGTGAACTACATTATTCATTCACAGGCAAAAGAAGGCGAAAATACTCTCCTACCAGCCACCAATACAAGTCAGTTTCCACTGGTGGGAGCAGATTGATTGTTTCATCTTAGATTTTTCAAAAGTCTTATGTGATATACGTGGCAAAAAATACTCGGATTAAGAAGTGGTTCATTTTCAGAGCCAAAACAGTTAGAATTGATAAAGAGAAACATGAAGACGCTAAAGCGATATCAGGAGTGCCATAAGGAAAATTCTTGGTCCCCTTCTATATTTTTAGTACACATACATTTTGCACTTGCCACCCTTTGCCGATAATACACTGATACATGGGGAAATAAATTCATGGAATGATGTTGACCTGCTCCAAAAAGACTTGGAAACAATAATTTCAAGGATTACAGTAACATAAGTATGGAACCAACTCGAAACCTCTATTAAAATGAAACCTACTTCAAAGTTTTAAATACAATCTGAAATCTATGGTATCTGTTAAATTATGTGTAAATTATTTCCAAGCATATATAAGCATATTTATATTTTGGAGAAATTATATACTATGCATATCTTATTTTTTTAGATATATTTCTTTTCAATGTATCGATTTTCAGCGGTCTTGTGAGCAATCAAAATGTAGTGAAAATGTATATATGCATATAGAAATCATTGCTATCAGTGTTGACTGGTAATCATTCTCTCGCTTTTCATATTTGGTCATTTCTTTTTCGATCTAAGTTATTGTTATTTTATGCACTAACTTTAAAATATAAATTCACAAATTTGATTCAGATTATCAAAGTTGATTATCAAATGAACATGATTCCCGAGTATATCAATAATACATTTTGTGTGTGTCTGTACTTATTGTTTATAACTGTATTGTATCTTGTTCATTAATATTATTGCCTATTATTTTCACTATTGATATTATTTGTTGATCACTTTGTTAACAGGGCTACATGGAAGACCACCAGATTGGTGATATGTGGCACCCTGTATAAATATCAGAAATAAAGAAAAATAAATAAATAAATAAATATGACGCTTCTCGGATGTTCTGTTTGTTATTCACCAAATCCAATGTACATTATAGAAAAATTATGTATAATCATGGGCGGAAATTTGTCCCCAAAGGTAGGGGGACCAGGGGCTGGAAAATTTGACAAGCAAATAAAGAAAGGTCAAAATACGTGTATTATATTGATTGTGAATGATGTATTTTTCTCCATCATAAAAGACCCAAAATAGTAAGGGGGATATTTGATATTGTGTCCCCCATACTATGTTTGGTAAGGGGGACACGTCCTCCTGGGATTTCCGCCCATGTGTATAATGGAGGGTAGATTAGTCAATACTTTTATTTGGACCAAGTGGACATTTTCCTTAAAAGTGTGATCAGAAATATGATGAATAAATAAATAAATAAACCGGTGACACAAATGAAAGAGAACTTTAATCCAAAGAAGAAATGTATAGTCCTTCTTTGTGTCAGAGCTAAGGAAAGGAAATTCAATTGAAAACAGATATGGCCGTATGCATTTTTTTTTCTGAGAATGTTAACAGAATCTACCAAATTGAGCGCGATATCCTCCAATTTTAATTATGAAAATGCAAAAGCGTTCAACGGCAACACGTCTTCTGAAAATATCTTATCATAATCACACTTTGATTTATTATTCAGCTTCAAAATGCACTAGCAAAATGTACATCATGTTCTACATGTTTAAAATACATTTATAAAATGTGTCTTACCTCATCGAACCAAAAGGGCCTTGTGTAATCACTTCGACGAACACAATTACAACTAGATTTTAATTCGTCATGCGGACGAATTAGGTGGTCTGTCCTTATTCTCGCCATCATGATCACTATTACCATGTTCAAGCAGATCAATATGATCTTCATGATGACAACGGAATGTTCATTATGGATGGAATACTTGTGAAAGACGGGAGATGATAAAGCACTGTGAAAAGGGTCTCTTTGATATATGAAAATACATGTGATATGAAAAAAGTAATTATAATCTGTTTAATCTTGCTAAATTTTAACTTTCATACCTTTTAATTATCATAAAGGATCATGTACGAGGTGGTAAAAAGAAAAAAAAATGAAAAAAAAAATCATCTTGTTCACCCCCAGGACTCGAACCTGCGCCCCCGAGAACTCAAGTCAAGTGCGTTATCCATTGAGCCACGATATTCCCCATAGAGATTACACGTTCCCATAGAGATTACACGTAAGCAAATTTGAGAATTACAAATCCAATTTTGGAAGCGAAAAACGGGCATGATCCTGACATCTGATCGAAAAATGGAGGGCACACTTCCGAAAGCTTAGAATCTCAGCTACATCATACCAAAAGCTCAGGGATAACTAACAAGAAAAAATGGAGATATAGCTCACGAAATAGAGGAATGTAGAATCTAGTTTTGAGAAAAAGTCATGTCCCATAGAGATTACACGTAAAATGAGGAAAAATGACATGCCTCTTTTCATCGCAATTTTACACCATGATGCGTTTTTCAAAATGAAAGTTCATGCTAACTGACGAGAAAGAGTACATTCTAAACTACAACATATTGAAATCTGGGCGACAAATGATCAATATTCACGGAGTTATGGTCAAATTTGCATAAATTTGATGACGTCATTTTTGAAAAAATGAAATTTTCAGTTTAGGCGCAATTTTGATGACGTCATGATCAAATTGAGGGACAATGGTGACATGAAATTAAATCTACAACTCATACTCTATCGATATATGAAAAAAAAATTGGGGTCAACGGACTATTTAAAGAGCTACAGTGAATTTTCAATAGACATGTTTTTGCCCATATATGGCCTGTAGTGAGAGCTCGCGCGCACACGTGCTGCAAAGTATAACGGGTGATAATTTCGTTATTACTTGTCGTAGAAGGTTGATCAAGGTATCAAATTGTTCAGAATTATATTATCGGTGCATTGATATAAAAAAAATTGGCGATTCTATGTTGGAAGATGCAATTACGCGCGAAAACGCGCGCGCATGTGCGTGCGCGTTTTTTTTGCAAAATGCTTAAAATGGCCTAAAACGTATAGAAAATTAATTTGGAACGAATTTGAGCATTTTAAAATTTTAATGCGCGCGTACGTGCGCGTCGAGGTGCGCGCGCGGAATTTGATGAATTTTTTAGTTGACCGTTGACCTGAAGTTGATGTATACCAAATATAGTTGATTTTTGATGACTCGTTATCGAGATATGATAATGACCTGATTTTTACAAAATGGCGCCTGGATGAAGTCACGATGACCTAATGACTTTGAAAAAAGGAGGGCACACTTCCGAAAGCTTAGAATCTCAGCTACATCTTATTAAAAGCTCAAGGATAACAAACAAGAAAAATTGGAGATATAGCTCACGAAGTAGAGGAATGTAGAATCTAGTTTTGAGAAAAAGTCATGTCCCATAGAGATTACACGTAAAATGAGGAAAAATGACATGCCTCTTTTCATCGCAATTTTACACCATGATGCATTTTTCAAAATGAAAATTTATGTTAACTGACGAGAAAGAGTACATTCTAAACTACAACATATCGAAATCTGGGCGAAAAATGATCAATATTCACGGAGTTATGATCAAATTTGCATAAATTTGATGACGTCATTTTTGAAAAAATGAAATTTTCAGTTTAGGCGCAATTTTGATGACGTCATGATCAAATTGAGGGACAATGGTGACATGAAATCAAATCTACAACTCATACTCTATCGATATTTGAAAAAAAATTGGGGGTCAACGGACTATTTAAAGAGCTACAGTGAATTTTTAATAGACATGTTTTTGCCCATATATGGCATGTAGTGAGAGCTCGCGCGCACACGTGCTGCAAAGTTTAACGGTTGATAATTTCGTTATTACTTGTCGTAGAAGGTTGATCAAGGTATCAAATTGTTCAGAATTATATTATCGGTGCATTGATATAAAAAAAATGGCGATTCTATGTTGGAAGATGCAATTACGCGCGAAAACGCGCGCGCATGTGCGTGCGCGCGTTTTTTTGCAAAATGCTTAAAATGGCCTGAAACGTATGGAAAATTAATTTGGAACGAATTTGAGCATTTTAAAATTTTAATGCGCGCGTACGTGCGCGTCGAGGTGCGCGCGCGGAATTCGATGGAATTTTTAGTTGACCGTTGACCTGAAGTTGATGTATACCAAATATAGTTGATTTTTGATGACTCGTTATTGAGATATGATAATGACCTGATTTTTACAAAATGGCGCCTGGATGACGTCACGATGACCTAATGACCTTGAAAAAGTTGATTTTACTAGAAATCATTGGGCTTGATGAGTGACAGAAATTTGAAGGAAATTTATCATGTCAATTTCGAATGAACGTGTGTACAAAAAAGTGTACGGAAGAAATAAAAACTAGATTTTAATTCGTCATGCGGACGAATTAGGTGGTCTGTCCTTATTCTCGCCATCATGATCACTATTACCATGTTCAAGCAGATCAATATGATCTTCATGATGACAACGGAATGTTCATTATGGATGGAATACTTATGAAAGACGGGAGATGATAAAGCACTGTGAAAAGGGTCTCTTTGATATATGAAAATACATGTGATATGAAAAAAGTAATTATAATCTGTTTAATCTGGCTAAATTTTAACTTTCATACCTTTTAATTATCATAAAGGATCATGTACGAGGTATTAAAAAAAAAAAAAAAAAAAAATATCATTATTCACCCCCAGGACTCGAACCTGCGCCCCCGAGAACTCAAGTCAAGTGCGTTATCCATTGAGCCACGATATTCCCCATAGAGATTACACGTTCCCATAGAGATTACACGTAAGCAAATTTGAGAATTACAAATCCAATTTTGCAAGCGAAAAACGGGCATGATCCTGACATCTGATCGAAAAATGGAGGGCACACTTCCGAAAGCTTAGAATCTCAGCTACATCATACCAAAAGCTCAGGGATAACTAACAAGAAAAAATGGAGATATAGCTCACGAAATAGAGGAATGTAGAATCTAGTTTTGAGAAAAAGTCATGTCCCATAGAGATTACACGTAAAATGAGGAAAAATGACATGCCTCTTTTCATCGCAATTTTACACCATGATGCGTTTTTCAAAATGAAAATTCATGTTTATTAACGAGAAAGAGTACATTCTAAACTACAACATATCGAAATCTGGGCGACAAATGATCAATATTCACGGAGTTATGATCAAATTTGCATAAATTTGATGACGTCATTTTTGAAAAAATGAAATTTTCAGTTTAGGCGCAATTTTGATGACGTCATGATCAAATTGAGGGACAATGGTGACATGAAATCAAATTTAAAACTCATACTCTATCGATATATCAAAAAAAATTGGGGGTCAACGGACTATTTAAAGAGCTACAGTGAATTTTTAATAGGCATGTTTTTGCCCGTATATGGCCTATAGTAAGAGCTCGCGCGCACACGTGCTGCAAAGTTTAACGGGTGTTAATTTCGTTATTAATGGTCGTAGAAGGTTGATCAAGGTATCAAATTGCTCAGAATTATATTATCAATGCAACGATATAAAAAAAACGGCGTTTCTGCGTTGCTTTGGAGGCGTTACGCGCGGAAACGCGCGCGCATACCTGTGCGTGCGCAAATTTTGAAATGCTTAAAATGACCTAAAACGTACTTTACTTTGGTCAAAAAGTGATTTTGAGCATTTTAAAAATTTGACGAGCGCGTACGCGCGCGTCGTGACCTCCAGGTGACCTTTGATGACATGACCTGTTGACCCTTGACCTGAAGTTGATGTGATGTTAATTTGATCGATTTTTGATAATTGATAATGGAGATATGATCGACAATGTGATTTTACAAAATGGCGCCTGGATGACGTCATCATGACCTGATGACCTTGAAAAAGTTGATTTTACTTGAAATCATACGGCTTGATGACTGACAGAAATTTGAAGGAAATTGACCGTGTCGATTTCGAGTGAACGTGTGTACAAAAAAGTGTACGGAAGAAATAAAAATAAACTAGATTTTAATTCGTCATGCGGACGAATTAGGTGGTCTGTCCTTATTCTCGCCATCATGATCACTATTACCATGTTCAAGCAGATCAATATGATCTTCATGATGACAACGGAATGTTCATTATGGATGGAATACTTGTGAAAGACGGGAGATGATAAAGCACTGTGAAAAGGGTCTCTTTGATATATGAAAATACATGTGATATGAAAAAAGTTATTATAATCTGTTTAATCTTGCTAAATTTTAACTTTCATACCTTTTAATTATCATAAAGGATCATGTACGAGGTGGTAAAATGAAAAAAAAAAGAAAAAAAAAATCGTCTTGTTCACCCCCAGGACTCGAACCTGCGCCCCCGAGAACTCAAGTCAAGTGCGTTATCCATTGAGCCACGATATTCCCCATAGAGATTACACGTTCCCATAGAGATTACACGTAAGCAAATTTGAGAATTACAAATCCAATTTTGCAAGCGAAAAACGGGCATGATCCTGACATCTGATCGAAAAATGGAGGGCACACTTCCGAAAGCTTAGAATCTCAGCTACATCATACCAAAAGCTCAGGGATAATTAACAAGAAAAAATGGAGATATAGCTCACGAAATAGAGGAATGTAGAATCTAGTTTTGAGAAAAAGTCATGTCCCATAGAGATTACACGTAAAATGAGGAAAAATGACATGCCTCTTTTCATCGCAATTTTACACCATGATGCGTTTTTCAAAATGAAAATTCATGTTAACTGATGAGAAAGAGTACATTCTAAACTACAACATATCGAAATCTGGGCGACAAATGATCAATATTCACGGAGTTATGATCAAATTTGCATAAATTTGATGACGTCATTTTTGAAAAAATGAAATTTTCAGTTTAGGCGCAATTTTGATGACGTCATGATCAAATTGAGGGACAATGGTGACATGAAATCAAATTTACAACTCATACTCTATCGATATATGAAAAAAAATTGGGGGTCAACGGACTATTTAAAGAGCTACAGTGAATTTTTAATAGGCATGTTTTTGCCCGTATATGGCCTATAGTAAGAGCTCGCGCGCACACGTGCTGCAAAGTTTAACGGGTGTTAATTTCGTTATTAATGGTCGTAGAAGGTTGATCAAGGTATCAAATTGCTCAGAATTATATTATCAATGCAACGATATAAAAAAAACGGCGTTTCTGCGTTGCTTTGAAGGCGTTACGCGCGGAAACGCGCGCGCATACCTGTGCGTGCGCAAATTTTTGAAATGCTTAAAATGACCTGAAACGTACTTTACTTTGGTCAAAAAGTGATTTTGAGCATTTTAAAAATTTGACGAGCGCGTACGCGCGCGTCGTGACCTCCACGTGATCTTTGATGACATGACCTGTTGACCCTTGACCTGAAGTTGATGTGATGTTAATTTGATCGATTTTTGATAATTGATAATGGAGATATGATCGACAATGTGATTTTACAAAATGGCGCCTGGATGACGTCATCATGACCTGATGACCTTGAAAAAGTTGATTTTACTTGAAATCATACGGCTTGATGACTGACAGAAATATGAAGGAAATTGACCATGTCGATTTCGAGTGAACGTGTGTACAAAAAAGTGTACGGAAGAAATAAAAATAAATAAATAAATAAATAAATAAAGAAAGAAAATTCTGGCGAAATCAATAGGTGATCTGTCGTTGACAGACCACCTAATAAAGAATAAAGAATAAATAAAGAAAGAAAATTCTAGCGAAATCAATAGGTGATCTGTCGTTGACAGACCACCTAATAAAGAATAAAGAATAAAGAAAGAAAATTCTGGCGAAATCAATAGGTGATCTGTCGTTGACAGACCACCTAATAAATAAAGAATAAAGAAAGAAAATTCTAGCGAAATCAATAGGTGATCTGTCATAGACAGACCACCTAATAAAGAATAAAGAAATAAATAAATAAAGAAAGAAAATTCTGGCAAAATCAAGAGGTGATCTGTCAAAGACAGACCACCTAATAAATAAAGAATAAAGAATAAAGAAAGAAAATTCTAGCGAAATCAATAGGTGATCTGTCATAGACAGACCAGGATCATGTACGAGGTGGTAAAAAGAAAACAAAAATGAAAAAAAAATCACCTTGTTCACCCCCAGGACTCGAACCTGCGCCCCCGAGAACTCAAGTCAAGTGCGTTATCCATTGAGCCACGATATTCCCCATAGAGATTACACGTTCCCATAGAGATTACACGTAAGCAAATTTTAGAATTACAAATCCAATTTTGCAAGCGAAAAATGGGCATGATCCTGTCATCTGATCGAAAAATGGAGGGCACATTTCCGAAAGCTTAGAATCTCAGCTACATCATACCAAAAGCTCAGGGATAACTTACAAGAAAAAATGGAGATATAGCTCACGAAATAGAGGAATGTAGAATCTAGTTTTGAGAAAAAGTCATGTCCCATAGAGATTACACGTAAAATGAGGAAAAATGACATGCCTCTTTTCATCGCAATTTTACACAATGATGCGTTTTTCAAAATGAAAATTTATGATAACTGACGAGAAAGAATACATTCTAAACTACAACATATCGAATTCTGGGCGGAAAATGATAAATATTCACGGAGTTATGATCAAATTTGCATAAATTTGATGACGTCATTTTTGAAAAAATGAAATTTTCAGTTTAGGCGCAATTTTGATGACGTCATGATCAAATTGAGGGACAATGGTGACATGAAATTAAATCTACAACTCATACTCTATTGATATATGAAAAAAAATTGGGGGTCAACGGACTATTTAAAGAGCTTCAGTGAATTTTCAATAGACATGTTTTTGCCCATATGTGGCCTGTAGTGAGAGCTCGCGCGCACACATGCTGCAAAGTATAACGGGTGATAATTTCGTTATTACTTGTCGTAGAAGGTTGATCAAGGTATCAAATTGTTCAGAATTATATTATCGGTGCATTGATATAAAAAAAATTGGCGATTCTATGTTGAAAGATGCAATTACGCGCGAAAACGCGCGCGCATGTGCTTGCGCGCGTTTTTTTGCAAAATGCTTGAAATGGCCTGAAACGTATGGAAAATTAATTTGAAACGAATTTGAGCATTTAAAAATTTTAATGCGCGCGTACGTGCGCGTCGAGGTGCGCGCGCGGAATTTGATGACATTTTTAGTTGATCGTTGACCTGAAGTTGATGTATACCAAATATAGTTGATTTTTGATGACTCGTTATCGAGATATGATAATGACCTGATTTTTACAAAATGGCGCCTGGATGACGTCACGATGACCTAATAACCTTGAAAAAGTTAATTTTACTAGAAATCATATGGCTTGATGACTGACAGAAATTTGAAGGAAATTGATCATGTCAATTTCGAATGAACGTGTGTACAAAAAAGTGTACGGAAGAAATAAAAATAAACTAGATTTTAATTCGTCATGCGGACGAATTAGGTGGTCTGTCCTTATTCTCGCCATCATGATCACTATTACCATGTTCAAGCAGATCTATATGATCTTCATGATGACAACGGAATGTTCATTATGGATGGAATACTTGTGAAAGACGGGAGATGATAAAGCACTGTGAAAAGGGTCTCTTTGATATATGAAAATACATGTGATATGAAAAAAGTAATTATAATCTGTTTAATCTTGCTAAATTCTAACTTTCATACCTTTTAATTATCATAAAGGATCATGTACGAGGTGGTAAAAAGAAAAAAAAATGAAAAAAAAAATCATCTTGTTCACCCCCAGGACTCGAACCTGCGCCCCCGAGAACTCAAGTCAAGTGCGTTATCCATTGAGCCACGATATTCCCCATAGAGATTTACACGTTCCCATAGAGATTACACGTGAGCAAATTTGAGAATTACAAATCCAATTTTGCAAGCGAAAAACGGGCATGATCCTGGCATCTGATCGAAAAATGGAGGGCACACTTCCGAAAGCTTAGAATCTCAGCTACATCATACCAAAAGCTCAGGGATAACTAGCAAGAAAACATTGAGATATAGCTCACGATATAGAGGAATGTAGAATCTAGTTTTGAGAAAAAGTCATGTCCCATAGAGATTACACGTAAAATGAGGAAAAATGACATGCCTCTTTTCATCGCAATTTTACACCATGATGCGTTTTTCAAAATGAAAATTCATGGTTACTGACGAGAAAGAGGACATTCTAAACTACAACATATCGAAATCTGGGCGAAAAATGATCAATATTCACGGAGTTATGATCAAATTTGCATAAATTTGATGACGTCGTTTTTGAAAAAATGAAATTTTCAGTTTAGGCGCAATTTTGATGACGTCATGATCGAATTGTGGGACAATGGTGACATGAAATCAAATCTACTACTCATACTCTATCGATATATGAAAAAAAATTGAGGGTCAACGGACTATTTAAAAAACTACAGTGAATTTTTAATAGGCATGTTTTTGCCCATATATGGCCTATAGTAAGAGCTCGCGCGCACACATGCTGCAAACTTTAACGGGTGTTAATTTCGTTATTAATGGTCGTAGAAGGTTGATCAAGGTATCAAATTGCTCAGAATTATATTATCAATGCAATGATATAAAAAAAACGGCGTTTCTGTGTTGCGTTGAAGGCGTTACGCGCGGAAACGCGCGCGCATACCTGTGCGTGCGCAAATTTTTGAAATGCTTAAAATGACCTGAAACGTACTTTACTCCGGTCAAAAAGTGATTTTGAGCATTTTAAAAATTTGACGAGCGCGTACGCGCGCGTCGTGACCTCCAGGTGACCTTTGATGACATGACCTGTTGACCCTTTACCTGAAGTTGATGTGATGTTAATTTGATAGATTTTTGATAATTGATAATGGAGATATGATCGACAATGTGATTTTACAAAATGGCGCCTGGATGACGTCATCATGTCCTGATGACCTTGAAAAAGTTGATTTTACTTGAAATCATAGGGCTTGATGACTGACAGAAATTTCAAGGAAATTGACCATATCGGTTTCGAGTGAACGTGTGTACAAAAAAGTGTACGGAAGAAATAAAAATAAATAAAGAATAAATAAAGAATAATAAATAAAGAAAGAAAATTCTAGCGAAATCAAGAGGTGATCTGTCGTTGACAGACCACCTAATAAACTAGATTTTAATTCGTCATGCGGACGAATTAGGTGGTCTGTCATTATTCTCGCCAACATGATCACTATTACCATGTTCAAGCAGATCAATATGATCTTCATGATGACAACGGAATGTTCATTATGGATGGAATACTTGTGAAAGTCGGGAGATGATAAAAAACTGTGAAAAGGGTCTCTTTGATATATGAAAATAAATGTGATATGAAAATAGTAATTACAATCTGTTTAATCTTGCTTAATTTTAACTTTCATACCTTTTAAATACCATAAAGGATCATGTACGAGGTGGTAAAAAGAAAAAAAAAATGAAAAAAAAATCACCTTGTTCACCATCAGGACTCGAACCTGCGCCCCCGAGAACTCAAGTCAAGTGCGTTATCCATTGAGCCACGATATTCCCCATAGAGCTTACACGTTACCATAGAGATTACACGTAAGCAAATTTGAGAATTACAAATCCAATTTTGCAAGCGATAAACGGGCATGATCCTGGCAACTGATCGAAAAATGGAGGGCACACTTCCGAAAGCTTAGAATCTCAGCTACAACATACCAAAAGCTCAGGGATAACTAACAAGAAAAAATGGAGATATAGCTCACGAAATAGAGGAATGTAGAATCTAGTTTTGAGAAAAAGTCATGTCCCATAGAGATTACACGTAAAATGAGGAAAAATGACATGCCTCTTTTCATCGCAATTTTACACCATGATGCGTTTTTCAAAATGAAAATTCATGTTAACTGACGAGAAAGAGTACATTCTAAACCACTATATATCGAAATCTGGGCAAAAGATGATCAATATTCACGGAGTTATGATCAAATTTGCATAAATTTGATGACGTCATTTTTGAAAAATGAAATTTTCAATTTAGGCGCAATTTTGATGACGTCATGATCAAATTGAGGGACAATGGTGACATGAAATCTAATCTACAACTCATACTCTATCGATATATGAAAAAAAATTGGGGGTCAACGGACTATTTAAAGAGCTACAGTGAATTTTTAATAGGCATGTTTTTGCCCATATATGGCCTATAGTAAGAGCTCGCGCGCACACGTGCTGCAAACTTTAACGGGTGTTAATTTCGTTATTAATGGTCTTAGAAGGTTGATCAAGGTATCAAATTGCTCAGAATTATATTATCAATGCAATGATATAAAAAAAACGGCGTTTTTGCGTTGCGTTGAAGGCGTTACGCGCGGAAACGCGCGCGCATACGTGTGCGCGCGCAAATTTTTGAAATGCTTTAAATGACCTGAAACGTACTTTACTTCGGTCAAAAAGTGATTTTGAGCATTTTAAAAATTTGACGAGCGCGTACGTGCGCGTCGTGACCTCCAGGTGACCTTTGATGACATGACTTGTTGACCCTTGACCTGAAGTTGATGTGATGTTAATTTGATTGATTTTTGATAATTGATAATGGAGATATGATCGACAATGTGATTTTACAAAATGGCGCCTGGATGACGTCATCATGACCTGATGACCTTGAAAAAGTTGATTTTACTAGAAATTATAAGGCTTGATGACTGACAGAAATTTGAAGGAAATTGACTTTGTCGATTTCGAGTGAACGTGTGTACAAAAAAGTGTACGGAAGAAATAAAAATAAACTAGATTTTAATTCGTCATGCGGACGAATTAGGTGGTCTGTCCTTATTCTCGCCATCATGATCACTATTACCATGTTCAAGCAGATCAATATGATCTTCATGATGACAACGGAATGTTCATTATGGATGGAATACTTGTGAAAGACGGGAGATGATAAAGCACTGTGAAAAGGGTCTCTTTGATATATGAAAATACATGTGATATGAAAAAAGTAATTATAATCTGTTTAATCTTGCTAAATTCTAACTTTCATACCTTTTAATTATCATAAAGGATCATGTACGAGGTGGTAAAAAGAAAAAAAAATGAAAAAAAAATCATCTTGTTCACCCCAAGGACTCGAACCTGCGCCCCCGAGAACTCAAGTCAAGTGCGTTATCCATTGAGCCACGATATTCCCCATAGAGATTTACACGTTCCCATAGAGATTACACGTGAGCAAATTTGAGAATTACAAATCCAATTTTGCAAGCGAAAAACGGGCATGATCCTGGCATCTGATCGAAAAATGGAGGGCACACTTCCGAAAGCTTAGAATATCAGCTACATCATACCAAAAGCTCAGGGATAACTAGCAAGAAAACATTGAGATATAGCTCACGATATAGAGGAATGTAGAATCTAGTTTTGAGAAAAAGTCATGTCCCATAGAGATTACACGTAAAATGAGGAAAAATGACATGCCTCTTTTCATCGCAATTTTACACCATGATGCGTTTTTCAAAATGAAAATTCATGCTAACTGACGAGAAAGAGTACATTCTAAACTACAACATATCGAAATCTGGGCGAAAAATGATCAATATTCACGGAGTTATGATCAAATTTGCATAAATTTGATGACGTCGTTTTTGAAAAAATGAAATTTTCAGTTTAGGCGCAATTTTGATGACGTCATGATCGAATTGTGGGACAATGGTGACATGAAATCAAATCTACAACTCATACTCTATCGATATATGAAAAAAAATTGAGGGTCAACGGACTATTTAAGAAACTACAGTGAATTTTTAATAGGCATGTTTTTGCCCATATATGGCCTATAGTAAGAGCTCGCGCGCACACGTGCTGCAAACTTTAACGGGTGTTAATTTCGTTATTAATGGTCGTAGAAGGTTGATCAAGGTATCAAATTGCTCAGAATTATATTATCAATGCAATGATATAAAAAAAACGGCATTTCTGTGTTGCGTTGAAGGCGTTACGCGCGGAAACGCGCGCGCATACCTGTGCGTGCGCAAATTTTTGAAATGCTTAAAATGACCTGAAACGTACTTTACTTTGGTCAAAAAGTGATTTTGAGCATTTTAAAAATTTGACGAGCGCGTACGCGCGCGTCGTGACCTCCAGGTGACCTTTGATGACATGACCTGTTGATTCTTTACCTGAAGTTGATGTGATGTTAATTTGATTGATTTTTGATAATTGATAATGGAGATATGATCGACAATGTGATTTTACAAAATGGCGCCTGGATGACGTCATCATGTCCTGATGACCTTGAAAAAGTTGATTTTACTTGAAATCATAGGGCTTGATGACTGACAGAAATTTCAAGGAAATTGACCATGTCGATTTCGAGTGAACGTGTGTACAAAAAAGTGTACGGAAGAAATAAAAATAAATAAAGAATAAATAAAGAATAATAAATAAAGAAAGAAAATTCTAGCGAAATCAAGAGGTGATCTGTCGTTGACAGACCACCTAATAAAGAAATAAAGAATAAACTAGATTTTAATTCGTCATGCGGACGAATTAGGTGGTCTGTCCTTATTCTCGCCATCATGATCACTATTACCATGTTCAAGCAGATCAATATGATCTTCATGATGACAACGGAATGTTCATTATGGATGGAATACTTGTGAAAGACGGGAGATGATAAAGCACTGTGAAAAGGGTCTCTTTGATATATGAAAATACATGTGATATGAAAAAAGTAATTATAATCTGTTTAATCTTGCTAAATTTTAACTTTCATACCTTTTAATTATCATAAAGGATCATGTACGAGGTGGTAAAAAGAAAAGAAAAAAAAAAATCACCTTGTTCACCCCCAGGACTCGAACCTGCGCCCCCGAGAACTCAAGTCAAGTGCGTTATCCATTGAGCCACGATATTCCCCATAGAGATTACACGTAAGCAAATTTGAGAATTACAAATCCAATTTTGCAAGCGAAAAACGAGCATGATCCTGGCATCTGATCGAAAAATGGAGGGCACACTCCCGAAAGCTTAGAATCTCAGCTACATCATACCAAAAGCTCAGGGACAACTGACAAGAAAAAATGGAGATATAGCTCACGAAATAGAGGAATGTAGAATCTAGTTTTGAGAAAAAGTCATGTCCCATAGAGATTACACGTAAAATGAGGAAAAATGACATGCCTCTTTTCATCGCAATTTTACACCGTGATGCAGTTTTCAAAATGAAAATTCATGGAAACTGACGAGAAAGAGTACATTCTAAACTACAACACATCGAAATCTGGGCGAATAATGATCAATATTCACGGAGTAATGATCAAATTTGCATAAATTTGATGACGTCATTTTTGAAAAAATAAAATTTTCAGTTTAGGCGCAATTTTGATGACGTCATGATCAAATTGAGGGACAATGGTGACATGAAATCAAATTTACAACTCATACTCTATCGATATATGAAAAAAAAATTGGGGTCAGCGGACTATTTAAAGAGCTACAGTGAATTTTCAATAGACATGTTTTTGCCCATATATGGCCTGTAGTGAGAGCTCGCGCGCACACGTGCTGCAAAGTTTAACGGGTGATAATTTCGTTATTACTTGTCGTAAAAGGTTGATCAAGGTATCAAATTGTTCAGAATTATATTATCGGTGCATTGATATAAAAAAAATTTGGCGATTCTATGTTGGAAGATGCAATTACGCGCGAAAACGCGCGCGCATGTGCGTGCGCGCGTTTTTTTGCAAAATGCTTAAAATGGCCTGAAACGTATGGAAAATTAATTTGGAACGAATTTGAGCATTTTAAAATTTTAATGCGCGCGTACGTGCGCGTCGAGGTGCGCGCGCGGAATTTGATGAAATTTTTAGTTGACCGTTGACCTGAAGTTGATGTATACCAATTATAGTTGATTTTTGATGACTCGTTATCGAGATATGATAATGACCTGATTTTTACAAAATGGCGCCTGGATGACGTCACGATGACCTAATGACCTTGAAAAAGTTGATTTTACTAGAAATCATAGGGCTTGATGACTGACAGAAATTTGAAGGAAATTGATCATGTCAATTTCGAATGAACGTGTGTACAAAAAAGTGTACGGAAGAAATAAAAATAAATAAAGAATAAAAATAAATAAAGAAAGAAAATTCTGGCGAAATCAATAGGTGATCTGTCGTTGACAGACCACCTAATAAAGAAATAAAGAAGAATAAATAAAGAAAGAAAATTCTGGCGAAATTAATAGGTGATCTGTCGTTGACAGACCACCTAATGATGAACTTGGAAGGTTGACAGAAAATTAATCGAGTGTAATTCAACCCAGGGCCGTAGTCAGAAGCATTGTGTGTGTGTGGGGGGGGGGAGCTAAATATCCCGACTAAATTTGGCGCGACAGCGCCAACGTGTGAGCTTGCGCGCACAAGGGGGAGTCCGATGTAGGAAGTGCCCCCTAAAATATTTTGAATTTTCAGAATTGGATTCGTGGCATTTGGTGAATACTTTGAGGTGGATTCTACAAGGATTTGGTGTGCAATGTAACAAATACACATTTGGATCAAAATAGAAAGGCTACTGTGACTTAGTTGCTAACTTGCAGGTAGTCATTAGACAATATGGCTTCACAAACTTTACATTGAAGTTTGATCGGGTTCCACTCCTGAGGTTGCTCAGGTTGATTCTTTTTGACAATGGTCAAACTGACAGGGGCGGCGGAAGTATTTTTTTTTTTTTTTTTTTTTTTGGGGGGGGAAAGTCCAATAAAAAGGCACTTGCACAGTTGTGAATCTTATTCTCACTAAAGAACTGGTGCGAAGCGCGAGCTGTAATTTTTGATATACTGACCAGAAGAGGTACAATTACTGCATTTAGTGACTGATTATGATTAAAATGATACATATCTCACCAATAGGATAATACCAGCGCGAAGCGTGAGCTGAAAGTTTGTGATATTCCAAGCTGAAAACTGGACATTCTAAGCACTTTTTGTAACCAAGAACAAAATGAGTACCTTACTAAACAATAATTGATGCGAGCGCGAAGCGCGAGCCAAAGGTGTTGTGATTAATATGTTTTCCTTCGAAAAGGGTATTTCATTTTGAGAAAGGTCACATTTCATTTTGAAAAAAGGCACTTTCCATTTTGAAAATGGAATATTTCCTACGAGGAAATTTGGGGGCTAGTGCCCCCCTTGCTTACCCCGGTTTCACCGCCCTGCAAAACTGTTTCAATTTTTAGGAATACAATCAAACACTATTAACATCCACACACCCCCAACCCAGGCACATTCTGACTCCATAAAATTAACAAAAATCTACGGCAAAAAAAAAAATGTAGGCCTACCATTAACTTGGGACATGTTTTTGCCAACTGCAAACTTGTATTCTGTCACCATGAATATGCAGATTACATTGCTGAACTAGTCTTGAAGTCTTGTACTCTGTTCTTTTCAGATCTGAATTTTTGCCGACTGGGCAGTAATTGTACAGCAATTTACCGACTGGTAGAACCTATAGTCAATAGACTATAGGCTCTAGCAGTCGGTTTAGCGGTAGACTTTTTTTTTTCTTGTCAAAATATTGCAGGGGAAAATTTCCCGCGTGAGCTTTATTTTCCTTGTCAACAGATTTCGGTAGGAGACAAAATATCACCAAAATATGATTGACCCTGAATATTTGGTGATATAATTTAACGATCATTAACGAAAGAAACACACCTTGGTTAAATTTTCTACGCCATATAATGTATAATTGAATCTTAGCTTAGGGAAATGCCTCCCAGATACGACTCGAATCCAAATTTAAAATTAAAAAAAGACCCGTGAGGACAATTTCTTCCTCTAACTTTCTAGATCATACCATAATCCACCATTTTATTCAAATCAGTTATTGAACATAGAAGATCTACATCATTACTTTGTATATGGAAGCTAAAAGTGCCACCCAGATGTTCATATAATCATCTCATCATGTGAACATCTCTTAGGGAAAAGATCTCGGATCTCGTCATGTCTACATCCCGTGTGAAAGATCAGCAGATGGGACGTCAAATCATTATCCGCGTGCTTCGTACAAGGTTTCAGTTTGATCTCCATAAATTAATAAATTCATTCATAATTTCTCCTATTTCACGTAAATCTTCACCTGGGCAAATCTGAAGGGGTCAAATCCAGGCTATGCTGTGGGTCTATCTTCATGAACCACATTATTATAACAAATCTGTGCAAGCAGTTAAAAGCCATTGAAATCCTCCAGTCTGATTGGCTGATAGTGAATTTGTTATATAAATTGTGTATTTGTTATTGTAACAATCTTTATGAAAAGGAGCCCAGTAGCTGAAGTCACCAGCAGCACATCCAATCCCTGTTTCCTTAGGATGAACAGATTCAAACAAAAGGTCAGGCAATTACCATTTTTTTTAATATAAATTTGGGCTTAGTGATCTTGCAACTTAAGATAGGAGTGTCACTATATGGTCCTTGTAGGACATAATGTATCATGATACTCATGCTGAAAACCATGTCAGGAGGATTTTTTTTTTTACAGAAGGGGGATCAAATGCTTAAATAAAAAAGAAAAAATGATGATGGATTCGGGGGTACTCCCCCCCCCCCTCCCCTCCTTTCTCAATAACACCAGTGACTACACTCTTAAAATAGTTGGGGGATAACCAACCCTGGTCAACACACTGTCCACACAACTTTTGGTTAAATCTGCTCAAATTGGGTAATAAAAACTAATAACTGGTTAATAAATTTGCTCAATTAGATAAATGTCCAGAATATAATATTTTTTGGCAACATATATTACCCAACACAGTGGACAGTATGTTGCCCAATTTAAGTGTGTATGACTAAAGGGCAGTTATGTTTTAGTAACATTTGCTCTACGGCGGGCGTAAGGCGAGTCGAAAACAGTTTTAACATTTTTTTTGCAATAGCAATATATAGATGGTTTGCATAAAAATTTATAAAACGACTTTTTTCGACTCGCTGTACGGACGCCATAGAGCAAATGTGACTGAATTGTGATACATTATGTGACTGGGCTTGCTGTTAGTGCTCTGTTAGACTAACAACGTTTCCGTGCGGCCGGCACTTACTTGTCTCGTATACCAGTCAAGCATGCGATGATCAATTATGAAAATAGTACCAAAATGTGCGGGAAGAATAAATATCGGGACGTATCAATTACTCAATGATTAAAAGTTCAGAACCCATTCAAGAGAATTTCAAAAAAATTGGACATTTTTTCATACTGTGTAGACATGGCATTGGGAATTGATTTTTTTTTAAATCGGTAGCTCTGCAGGAACCCTTAATACCTTGGTTTGCTCTACGGCGGCCGTACGGCGAGTCGAAAACAGCCGTTTTATTAATTTTAATGCAAGCCACCTATATTTAGTTGGTACAAAAATGTTGAAACGGCTGTTTTCGAATCGCCGTATGGCCGCCGTAGAGCAAATGTGACCGTATGGTATTAATCATCATGTTCAAATCTCATGAATGCTAAAACTTCCTCTGCTTGACACACAGCGTTAGAAAATGCAAGACAGTATACTGTCTTGCACAGCGTTAGAAACTGCAAGACTGTTTCTAACGCTGTGTGTCTTATCCAGATTGTTAAATACAAATGTTTTGTGGCGTTCCAGTATCTATTGGGTTTTGACTGATATTAAATATTAATGTTCAACTTCCTCAAACGTTCAGTGTTTATCATACAGAATTCAGGTAAATGTAGACTACATACATGACATAGAAAATGTAGAGCAGTTCATTTATGGGTGTCAGCTTTTGTCACCAAATATTTTGTGTTATTATTGCATTATTCTGCACACTGAACATAATAACTATATACAATTTTGGAATGTTGCACTAAGGTGTTTAAGCCAGGCGCGGTCAAGGGGTGGATGCGAGGGTATTTTTTTTTTATCACACACTCCTTAAATATGTAGATGGACGGCTTCTTTCTTTTATATGAGTGAATTCCTCACTTTGGAGTGTTCAACTTGTTTTCTATTTTCATTTTTTGACATTTTGATTTAGCTTATAATGTTTTTTTTTTTATTGCAGTTGCATCTTTTTGTTTGTGTGTTTGGGAACCTCTTTTTCTATAGACGAAACCACTTCATTTCATTTATTTCCATTTCCAACATGCTACAAAGTCGTTTGTACAATTATACAGATAATATAATAGCAATGAAACATAGCATTTTTACGTACAAGAATCATAGTTACGATTATCATATTTATCAGGTTGGAAATGGAGGAGGCCGCTAAAAAGCGTAGCTTGTAGGGTGCAGCCGCAGTGAATTTGAAACGCAAAAAAGGAAGGTTTCACTAAAAAGAATGGGGGTCTTTTTGGACCCGAGAAATTTGATAAGTTTTTAGTACAAAATGAAGGTCATTTGTGTCATATTTCTCCATTTTTCAAACCTTGCATAATTCCATGGGGTGCTGCCTATATTACGGAGAATAAAAACCCGGCCCGCTTCCCAGGGTCATGACGAGATGAATGCGTTACGTGGACATAAATGAAATTCATGTCTGATTCCCTGAAATGATCCCACCCCTTCACCCCCAACCCTCTTAGACATGTTAGATCGGCCCATTCCTTTGAGGCTCCAGGTTCTGCCTTACTATGTTGTAATACGTTTGTATTGAGTTCTTTGACGTCAATTGCGCTGCAAAGACATAAAGCATTCATAAAACATAATATTTGGCGATATTCTAAAGGACACAAGCATGAGTGAACAGTTCGATGTTTTACCCCTGAACATGATTATTCTACACGAGTGCGATTCGTATTATTTGTATGACTTGAGTAGTGAATGAATTGCTTTCTTACCCCTAAACACACACAGAGACGACATCGTTACATGAACAAGTTGACAATCTGGACACATACGTTATACGGCTGTTTTTATTTCTTTTCAAAGTGAGATAGAACAGCTATCTAGAAAGCAGTGTAACGAGTGGAACTGGGAAATTTCTTAAAAAGTTCCAGACTTTCTGGAATCACCTGACATTGCAATGAACACATCAGTTCGGGTTCTCCTATCATTATTGTGTATTTTTACAAGCCGAGGTAAGAGTTAAAATGAGTTATCGCATAAAAATGAATGTATCGTCATTGCAACTATTAAACTTAAAGCAGTTTAATTTCAACGTCCCAAATCAACGAAGCCGGACTTCAGCATTAAAGGGATGGTCAAGGCTGGAAATATTCATATCTCAATAAATAGAGTAAAATTCACAAAGCAAAACGCTGAAAATTTGATCAAAATCTGATAACAAATAACAAAGTTATTTAATTTTAAAGATTTGCATTATTCCGGTGAAACAGTTCTAGGCATGTCTTTATGAATATTCACTAGGTGGGCTGATGATGTCATATCCCCACTTGTTCTTTCGTATTTCAATTGGATTGATAGCTGATTAAGTGCATTAGTTATTTATTGCCGCAACTCATCATAATGGAGACACAGTCCACAGTCCATGTAATAACATAAGAAAAAGAAAAGTGGGGATGTGACATCATCAGCCCACCCAATAGATATTCATGACGATGTGCATGTAAATGTTTTTACAAAATATTGATAAACTTTAAAATTCAATAACTTCGTTATTTGTTATCCTATTTTGATGAAATTTTCAGCATTTTTGCTCAGTGAATTTTACTCTATTTATTTAGATATAAATATTTTCAGCCCGGACCATCATTTTTAAGAACGCATATGCCTTTTAGATTTCACCACTGAGGTGGATTGAGCTTAGGGCCCCGGGGCTCGACCTTTGGCAGATACTATATAATTTTGGCCTCATTAGAATTTAAAAAGGAGGATAGATCAGGGCACCTTGACTAAAGCTCCGCTCACATTTTTTCTGGTTACCGACAATTCAATTTATTCCACAACTCTTTAAATCACAAAGGACAAATATTTATTTTACAAAACAAGCAAAGAACAAACAAAAACAAAAACAAAGAGGCAAAGCAAAAACCATCTTGCTGCGGATGTGAGGGACAGACACGAGGCCATTGAGCTATCGAGGTCTGCCTTTCTAATCAACCCCGTAATGATAATAATAATAATAAGAACTCGATAACAATTTCTAAGTTGTGAAATAGCGCAATTTGGATTTGTATGGGATCACATTACTTTACATTACAATACATCGACCTTTTATTTTTTAAACGAAAATGTCGGAAACCTTTATATGAAGCCACCGTTTAACTTCTCAGGATTGCGGTCTCTTTCATTAATTGCTAACGATTTTTAAATGCCGTATTTCATATAATAACTAAATTGTTATATTTTGTTTATCGTATATACAGGCCGGAACACACACTCTATCTATCTCTCTCTCTCTATATATATATATATTTGTATATTGTGTGTTCATCGCTCCTATATTATAGTCGAGCACTCTTAACATGGTGTTTTGCACTTATCATATGGGGATTTTTGAAGTTTTTTTACGTTTTGAATGCAGAAACAAAAGTGTGCAACTAACAAAATGATTTATTTATCAATGCATTCATTTATTTATTTATTCATTAATTTGTTTATCTTTTTATTTTTTATTTATTATTTTAGGGGTGGGCGAGTGAGGCTTACTTGTATCGAAAAATTAAAACACTTTTCCAGTGTTTCTATAATTTTTCATATTTGTTTTATTATAGATGACAAAATAGATGATGATTGGTTTATAATTTAAATTTTACCAAATCTCTCCAATACAGGACGTGGACAGATATGCAATACGCCAGGATGGTTAGAGTTTGAGAATCATCAATATCATCTCGTGTTTACTACTCCTAGGACATACAATGATGCTATGGAATATTGTCGATCACTGGGTGGAGATTTACCAGTTATTACTTCCAATGAGCAAAACGTAGGTGGTAAAGTTTATTATATTACTCTTTGAAAGTCTTATGATATAGTCGAGTCAAGTGGAATGCTATTAATACTACTTTACCACTTTGGAAAGGGATAAGACCAAAACTGGTTTAAAAAAACAAAATTTAATAACAATAATAATATAATATAATATAATAATAATATATGTCAGCAGATATTTCATAACTGAATATCATGCATAGAAGTCGGCCGCCCCCGCTGGTTACCTCCCGAAAGCAACAACCCATCCACGATATGTATATGATGTATGGGACTTCGCTTTTATTTTTGAAATGTTAAGGCGCATGAAAACAATTAAAAGAATTTCAAAGCTTTTTCTTTCAATCATAACGTATACAGTGCGTATCAAAAAAAGTTTACACTTTGAAAAAATCCTGTAAAGTTATACATTTGTAATATCCTGAAGATTTTTTCACATTTTAACATTGGTACAGATCCATTTAAGCAAATGACGATATAACTGTCGAAAAATATTTCCGCTTGAGTGAGCGCCACTTACTTTTGAAAAGTTAGTGAAAAATGATTTGCGCAGAACTTTGAGATAGTTATGCGAATAAAAGTAGACCTTAATCATGAAGAACACGTGGAATTTAGCTAGTAAAATTGATTTGAAGATATCTTTTACCTTTTTTGACTTGTTTCCTTGCCCAAAACACTTCGAAAATTGAATTTTACCCCACCCCACTCCCCCACACACCATTTGCTTTTACACTGAGCTGTGATTTACATGGAATGGCTTAAGCCTGATTTTCATTTTGTTAATCATTGCCAAGCTTGGGAAAAGTGTGGAGAAACAAGTATTAAATGAAAAATGAAATGTAAACCCACTTTCAATGATAAAAACTTAGTGAAAAAATGCTGAAGATGTCTGATATAAACTTTTGTTCAGATTTAGTTATGTCCTCAGATCCAGCTGGCACAAAAATGGTAGAGGTTGTGCTGACTAAAATTACTGAAATTTAAATTTGGGTGGCAAAATTGTTACAAAATGCTTGAATGTATCCGTTTTATTTCAATTGACTAAAAGTGCAAGAGAAATATACGAGCATTGTTTCGCAGGGTAAGTTTGATTTCGCCCTTTCCCCTTGACACAGCGTGAAAACGAGCATTTCTGCGCAAACAGATTTCTGCGAGCTTTACAAAAATGGACAGTGCTCACTCAAGTGTAACATTCTGACAAAACTTTTACTTTCATTGGATAGATAAGACCCAAACCCAAGATTATATGTGAACAAAATTACCCACATCTTGTATATTTTTTAATTCCCAGGGCTTTTTCAAAGTGTAAACTTTTTTTTGATACTCACTGTATAAGGGGAATCATTCAGCACCAGGCTCGTTCAGTTAAAGCTCTGTTCAGGATTATCATCAGATCATCATTTACACAGTGGGCACACTGTGTAAATCAGAATGTAACTAGACTGCATGCGTACTTTGATTAGGAAATATATTTTTTCAAGTTTTCTCACTTGAATATTACAAACTGCTTCCTTACCAAAATTAACTACGTAAAACATGGGATAAAAGTATGGGTTATGCCAATAATAAGCAAGACCATCACTAATTCAGTATTCATAGCATCGAATGAAACAAATGTCGATTACTTATGTTTTAATAGATGTAGAGAGTAGAGTATATTTAGACCAAGTCTCTACCATTAATGAAATCTATTTTATACGGATATGTATTTACATAGTCTAGATCTATACATTCTATAAATATTCTAGTTACTGTTTTAGATCGTGATTTAGATCTAGTAGGTAATTTAAATTCACAGGGTTGCTATACCCTATTATTATTATTAATTACTGTGAGATATTGTAATTGTTCCAACTTTAAATTGTTTGGCATCTTGTTTGATCATTGCTCAAGGATTATATAGTTATTATTTATAATGTTTCAATTATTACCAATTTGAAATAACGTTCATTTATTGTGGTGCACTCTCTTGCACATACATTTTATATTGCACCACATTGAGACTTATACGAATAGAGACATCAATATTCCACGCAAGTCTTATCACAGTTTTTGATAATGGTTAAATACACATGTTCTATTTGCAGTAGGTCGTTAAAAAACCCAAAAGGCATTATTATGTACTGGATGTTTTCCAAGGTTACATATACATTGTGGATAGGTCCTGAAAAAAAACCCTATGATTCAGATGTACTCTTTGAAAACTGGCTCTGTCATATGTGCTTGATGCAACAGCTACCCTTTTGGAATAATGTAGGTGAAGTAAAAGAAAATGATGAAATCAAAATAAAATGCAGTGAGATGTCAGGGAGTACAAGTACTATCTTGTATTAAAGATGAGTCGAATAACACTTTCAAATGAAACACAAAGGCATCAAACTTGCTCATCTCAATGTAAGGAGTCTGGTAAATAAGGTTGCTGGTGTATAAATTTGATATATTCAGTTTGTCTGAAACATGGTTGACAGAAGAATATTCTGATAGTTTGTTTTCCGTTAAAGAATGTAAGTTTGAGAGAAGGTATAGGGGCACCCTTGGAGGAGGAGTAGGGTGTTATATATCTGAAAATACTTTCTACGTAAGAAGAACAGATCTTGAACCTGTAACATTTGAAATATTGTGGCTCGAATTACTGCGTGCTAATAGCAGCTCACTCTAATTCGTTAGTATACTGTATAGGAAACCTGACAGTCACTTAGAATTCTCTGAGAGTTTAGAACAAAATCTCGAGAAAGTATTTGGAAAGTCATGCAATGTTATCATCCTTGGGGATTTTAACTTTAACATGTTAACTGATACTAATCTGTCAAAATAAGTATAATATATATATATATATATATATATATATATATATGTATGACCAAGCAGATGACACAGGTTATATCTGAACCCACGAGAGTTACGCCTAACAGACAATCACTTATTGATTTAATTTGTATTTCTGACTCACTTAGTGAAATTGTCATTAAATCAGGAGTACAAAATATAGGTTTAAGTGATTACTATCTAATATTTACGGCCATTAAAGGTTAATATCAACCTCTTTCTCCAAAGATAAGCAAATTTCGCTCGTTCAAACATTTTGATTTTGACACATATGAGCAACACTGACGGGGGGGGGGGGGGAGTCAATTGCCGAAATATTTGTTCATTGATGTTCTATTACAAATACAGATTGTTACAATTTTAACATTT
The DNA here is from genome assembly GCF_037042905.1 of Lytechinus pictus. Lineage (NCBI taxonomy): Eukaryota > Metazoa > Echinodermata > Echinoidea > Temnopleuroida > Toxopneustidae > Lytechinus > Lytechinus pictus. The sequence goes on along the minus strand of NC_087250.1, from coordinate 18,772,751 downwards.
TGCTACAGCTTCTGTCACTCATATAATTAATCAAAGGTTACTGGCATCAATTTATACAACTGCAGTCAACATAATCCTATCAGTTACGCATTGGGGTGCTATTAGAACGTTACTGTGGAATTCTCTGTACACGTCACGGAGGTTACTTCTACCTGGAGATCCAGGGGCGGTAACAAAAGTAACCTGAGATTTATAATATTATAGTTCCCTCTTTCGCGATTCGTGCCACGATTGAAACGATGGTCTTACTATTGGAGTTATCGCGGTGAACGTATCAGCTCGTATTAGATCGTATCAGATCAGTTGTGGAAATCGTAATGATCATAGAAAAAAAATCACATAGTTCAATTTTGTTGGCAATAGGTTCCGAAGGGCCAATCATAGTGTTCGTAAAGTGGGAACGAGGTATAGCACATCAGTCTATAGTAGCAATCGTCGTTTCTATCAAGTCCGATAACCTAACATGAATATCCATTAGTATTTTTCATTTGTATTTTCATATCACTAATCTCGATTGGTCGTTTAAAAAGGCGTTTCTGAACACGTTTACGATAGAAGAGATGGGCAATGAATATAACTACTGGATTGGCCTGAATGACCTTGACGGGGACGGCATATACACATGGATAAACAATAGCATTTCAGGGTAAGTAATCTCGGTTACATTTTCCCTACGTCCGCAGAACGGCGAGGCGAAAACAACCGTTTCATCTAATTTTATTCAAACCATCCTTACTGTAAATGTTGAAACGGCTGTTTTCGACTCACCGTACGTAGACCGTTTTGCGCCATGAGGACGGCTAGTCTATATATGCCAATGTAATTTATTTATTTTGAGCATGACTATATATATATATATATATATATACATATATATATATATATATATATACAGTGCGTCCCACAAAAAAACGAAACCGAGATTTAGCGATGATTTATCATAATTTAATCATGAACACAATAGACAAATGACCTATACCAATAAAAAGCTTAGAATCTCCTCTTTCATCTAAACTTATTTAGATTATTCCTCACTCACGCATGAGTGAGCAAAAACAATATGAAGAAAGGATACCAAAAAATCATTTGGCAGGGGGAATCTGAATTTCAAAAAGAAAATCACATGCCTAAAAAGTTCAATATCTGCTCTTTTATTTGATACCTTAATCACAGAAAACGGTCGAGAAGTAAAAAAGTTATGTTCCCTCGAAACAATGCTTGTAATTCATTAATTTCATTAAATAATCGTGTTTTCACCAGTTTCCCACAGTAGCTATCGCACGGTTAACAAAAGACTTAATGCATGACTTGATCGTCTAAAACGGAGTGTCGAGTGAGTCTGAACGCTATCCTGTAAAACCTCTTCATTTTATGAAATTATTAAAATTCAAGCCTTATTTCAAATAACCAAAACTTTGTTATTTCTTGACCATTTTCTAAAAATGAGGTATCAAATTAAAGAGCATATATTGAACTTTTTAAGAATGTGGTTTTCTTTTTTAAACCCAGATACAGCCCGCCAAGTGACTTTTTGATATCCCTTCTTCAAATTGTTTTTGCGCATTCATGCGTGAATGAGAAATAATCTCAGTAATTTCAGATGAAAGAGGAGATTCTAAGCTTTTCTGGGACGCACTGTATATATATATATATATATATATTAGCACCAAATGCAAAGCGAGTTTTGCATGAATTTTCCAATCCACTCGCGTGCTACGCTCGCTCATGTACTTCACATTATAATATATCTCCAGAAATGCCCTTCTAAAAAGTTAAGTACGAATTACATTTCCACAAAACAAATAGCTTCTTCAAGCAGAACGTAATTAACCCTCATTAAAGTCCCTTTTTTGCTTTGCCCCCCCAAAAAAAAAAAAAAAATCCGCGTCCCTTGTCAATGTGATTACATTATGGATGTTTCATTGGAGCTTTAGTTAATATTTCATTCGAACATAAATCATTTATCAACTATTATGTTTAAGGTATTCAAACTTCCTTCTTACACCATATACACCAAACATCGGGAATTGTATTCGGCTAAGGTCAAAATTTGCTGGACAGTGGGAGGAGTCCGAATGTACCAACATGCGTCTACACATTTGTCAACGCCCTATAGGTATTAAAATATCTCGATATCGCCTTTAGTTTCACCTTCTGCCAATCAATAATGCTGAAAAGAGTGTGTGTCTAACATGTTATGAAGGAGCAAGGGCGTAGGCTGGGCTTGCACTGGGTGCACATGCACCCTCCCGCTGAGGCAGAGGAGTACTGACACTGGTAAGCAAAATGAAATTTCTACCCCTTATTCTAGTTTCAACAGCTGATTTTCCAAACTTTAGTTCCACCTTCCCAAAATGTGCATCTCCCAATGCTCAAACCAGCCTACGCCCATGAGGAGTGTTAGTGATTTAAATGAAGAGACAGAAAGAGCGCGGGATATGTTGTTGAACAATGTTATAGGAAGGAATATGAGTATACAACGGATTGTGCGTGCAGCGTGCGTGTGTGTGTGCATGAGGGTAGCAGTGCAATATAACGTTGAAGTGTGTGCTTGTGTGTTTGTGTATTAAAGAAGTTCTAGAATATTACAAAGGCTATGTGCATTTAACAAAAATAGAGGTGTTTAGATGTGGGTGTACACATAGTATGAAGGAGTGTTGGTATATCAAAGGAAGAAAATGAGCGATCGTTGGTCTACATGTAAAATATAACAAGAGTGTGGGTGTTAGGGTGTGTGTAGATGGGGATGTTACTTTACTTTGCAATGATCTCCAAATCGATAGAAAATATCAGATTAATGGTCGACAGCATTTTTTTTTCGAAAAATGTCATATGTTACAGTCTTGACAGGCTAGGGCAGCGCATTCATCGGTTACTTAGATCTGAATTTCCATAGATGTTTAGATTTACTTCTTATTTTCTGTTATTTCATTTTTGTTATTATTTTGTTATTATTCACTTTCATTTTCATCATTACTATTATCGTTACTATTTATAAGTATCATCATTATCATGGTGCCGTTGCCGAGTGGGCTAAGGCGCCTGGTAATACATAGAAAGTCCGGGGTTCGATCCCCGGCCGCGGCACCTATGCCCGTGAGCAAGGCATTTAACGTACAATGCTCCGTTTACCCTGCTTTCAAATATATAGCGGTGCTATATGCATTATTGGTAACTTGGTGTGCACTTGTAAAAAAAATATCTAATTGATTTACAGTTTTGACTTTAATAGGGGTCATATGATTTATTTTGTAATCTATTCTTTTGCAGATTGGTTTATCAGTTTGGAAATATAAAGTTGTATTTTTTTCATAGATCCCCGATGTTTCTGGCACCAGTACGGACAATCGTTATACCGCTTCATGGGGGATGGTCAAACTTTTGACGCAGCCGAGACTGATTGTAGGAGTAGCGGTGGAAGATTGGCAATTATCAGATCAACAGAATTGAATGTAAGTGAAATCATCCTCCTTTGTATTTTATGATTATAATGGCCGAATTTGTATGATATAAGAAAAAAAATCACATAACATATATATGTCAACTACCTTGCTACTTTTCTGTGTGCCAATTCATATCTCTGTTAAAAACAACCACGCCTGAGAAGTTTAGTAAAACCATGTCGTGTATTTTTTTTTAATAATCTTGTGTTCATGTATATTATCACAGACATTCCTCACATCAATTGTATCACCCGCCCTTTCATCTCCTCATTGTTACTGGTTTGGGCTAAACCAAAGCTCCGGCAGCGACCAATTTATCTGGAATGATGGTACTCCAATAAGGTGACCATATATTTCTTTTACTTTGTGCCTAGGTGTGTATGAAGTTAAACATCAGAACGAAAATTACATTTTGTGCACTCTGTAGTAAATGATTCTACAACTTCTGTGAAAAAAAAAATCAATATTTCAAAATGAGTATAAAAGTGTTATCAGAACCAATGAAATGCTCAAAGGCATAGTAGATGTTAATGCATACAAACATTAAGTGTCTGCTTCTAGCTTTATAACCAATCTCCCCAAACGTTGATCAAATGAAAAACTGCGACACCTATACTGGAATAATTGACTCTGCAAAATCTTCATTCACTTGAGCTATTTCCTACACATCTCCTGAAATAACTCTTTAACACATTGCCATTTTATTTAATTTTTTTTTAAACACGCACACGTTGGAACTAGTATATATTATTTTTCATTTATATAAATAATAAATAATAAAATAAATGAGCAATTAACCAGGTTAAATACATCTCTCAAGAGACGCACCGGGAATCGAACCCCAGACTTCCACTCGGCCAATGCACATCGCTAATGCCGAGGTAAAAATATTCATGCACTTGTATTAAAAAACACGCACCCTAAGGCCCCTCACGCACACACGCGCGCGTGCGCACACACACCCTTATACATACTTCCAGACAAGTAACGTTATGGTAAAATAACACAAACACACTTTGTATAAATTGTGAGGACATTCGTGTGTGTTGAAGTTCACTGGTGACCAGGGACGTTAAGGTGAATGCAAATAATTTATTTCACCTTTATAGTTTGGTACTATAACATTTATCAAGGACTTAACAAAGATGCTTATACGTCCATTTTTATACTTTATTCTTAATCACCGAACGCTTCAGTAACCCCATGTGGGCTCCTGGAGAGCCATCAAGGTTTACAGGACGGTCGTGTGGGTGTCTGATGTCTGATGGCAACAATGATGACAATCACGGCCGATGGGACAGTAGGACTTGTGAAGATACACTGCCTTACATCTGCGAAAGATCACAAGGTAATATTGGGACCGGCGTTAATAGCAACAAGAGAAAGAAAATGAATATAGCGTTATTATTAAACCTAGGTAATTAAAAATGGTTACACATTAAAAAATTATTTTTGATTGTATTTCTTAAAAACAAAAATACATTATGCAACAGTCGTTTATCCAAAATTGTTCGGTTTCATCTCCGTGGTGTTATGTTTACGATTAAAATGAATCGTAGATAATTGAGATGTACCAAATTAACATTCCTTGTCAAAGGTTTATTCATTCAACCAACCGTAGTACACTCTCCATTCTTATAGATGGGACATTGGCTTGATTTAAACATTTTATGAATGTGTGTCATTTTTACCTTTCAAAACCAGGTTTCAATAACATGGTGAAAATTTAAAACAAATATTTTTTTCCCCAGAAAGTCTTAATTAAGTTTAAAATCAATCATAACGCCACAGTGTTGTTTTTTGACACCCTGAAGGTTGACGCGACACTTCTCCGTTTGGATGTTAGATTTCATGTTTGGCTTAACGCGCAGATTTTCCTTCAGAGTAATTGTCGACGGAGCAAATATCATGAAACCTTTGCTAGTAACATAAATGATGATATTACATAAAATTATAAAATATTATACATATTACTCTGAGGAGACAATTGCTCCGATGATAAACCAGCACGTTAAGCTATATGTTTATAAACAAAACAAAAATAACAGAACCTGATGTGACTTTCTCCGTAATATTTCTTAGACTCAGATAAACAGCAGTTATGAGTGAATAGAATATGAAAGAACCTGTCAAAGCAAAGCTCGCATCCACAACAGCATTTTCATGATTTCATCACTCCAGCACTCAGAATACATTTTTTATCTATTTTCTTACAGTACCAATCACTGGCAAATGGATACATATCCCTCAAGTGAAAAATGTTCAGTATTACTTTTCTTCATTTTCAACCAACTATTTCATCGCACGTGAATATTGTCAACAAATAGGTGGACAGCTTGCCCAGTTGAAAACACAAACTTTACACGTAAGATTGCTTTATATCAACTAGACAATGTCGTCGTAATAGACGAAGACGATGGTGATTATGATTAAGACGATGGTGATTGGGATTATGATGATAACGATTGCGATGGTGATGGTGACGATGATAATGATGACGACGATGATGATGATAGTAATGATTATGATAATGATAAAAATGATAATTACAATAATAATACATTCATATGAAGAATAATGGGAATCATAATTTTGATAAATGAAAGGATGTAAGGATTGACTCTCGCACACGTGTAACATAGGTTTCACAAAATGCATCACAGACGAGTGCACTGCGTGCGAACGTGTTGGGGTGCTTGTGTCTGTTATAGTACGGTGTCGTTTGAGCAAAATTTCGAGGTAAAATAACTGTTTATATTCTTCATTATGAAACAGTCACGAGTGGTAGATGAATTTGCAAAGATTGGAGTGGTCAGGTTTTGGTTTGGACTTGATGATCTGACCAGTGAAGGTGATTTCAGATGGAGTGACGGAACATTGTTACGAACAACGGGGTAAGTTGAATGTTGCACCAAAACCTTAGTCCGCAGTACACTCTTTAAAAGGAACAAAACATGGTATCCCGGGGAGGTTGTGTATGTCTTTGTGTATGAAGGGGTGAGCCGGGGGGGGTGAGGCAAGGTTAATCTGCTTACACATTAAGTTATGCAAATATATCGGAATTGTGAGATGTCATTTTTTTTTACTTATACGATATATATTTTACAATAAAAGGAAACAGAAAAGAGTGAGCGAAGTAATTAATTTCCCTGTTTGCATACGGCCAATGATACATACATAACTGTTTCAAGAAAGTTGAATATTAAATAGGTGTGAAATGCCCATGCACTCAAAAAGCAATCCACTAGAATTAGAAAATATACCTGGTTAGCTGGGCACCTACTATAATTGCTATTACAAATGACAAAATGACGAGATCCTGGTATAAAAGAATATATTGTAGCTTCATGACAAGATTGTGTGGCTTTTCTAATTTATTTTAATAAGAATTTTCATGGAAACACCCTCTGATAAGTTACTTTTGAATTTAATCTTTATTCATTACATCATGTCTAAAGAGTCAATTCACTATTCACCCAATAAAGTATACACTAGCCATGCAAGATAAAGTATGAGAGGGACAGCACAATAGGAGCGAGCCTTGTGAATAGCTTATAGTAGCTTGTTTTGCCCTTTCTACATGGCCTATGGCGGACCGTCTGCGCTCATGGAGCGGGGGTTGCCGGAAACTTTCGAGAAAAACTATAGTTTTTCTCAAAAGTATGGTTTGAGGAAGGGGGTCAAATTAACGCACCTTTTCGAGAATACCGGAGGTGCTTTTTCACATTAAATTTCCACATCAACATCCGTCAGTTAGATCGCAAGTTTATACCGTGTGAGTAAAAAAATGACAACTCATGAATTCCTACTTTAAGGAAAATAAATGTGCCATTGATACATAATTATTATACAGTGCGTATCAAAAAAAAGTTTACACTTTGAAAAAGCCCTGGGAATTAAAAAATATACAACATGTGGGTAATTTTTTCACATATAATTATGGGTTTGGGTCTCATCTATCCAATGAAAATAAAAGTTTTGACAGAATGTTACACTTGAGTGAGCACTGTCAATTTTTGTAAAGCTCGCCGAAATCTGTTTGCGCAGAAATGCTTGTTTTCACGCTGTGTCAAGGGGAAAGGGCGAAATCAAACTTACCCTGCAAAGCATTTCTCATAAATTTCCCTAGCACTTTTAGCCAATTGAAATGAAACGGATACATTCAAGCATTTTGTAACAATTTTGCCGCCCAAATTTGAAATTTCAACACTTAGTAAGCAAAACCTTTACCCTTTTTGTGCCGGCTGGATCTGAGGACATAACTGAATCTGAGCAAAAGTTTATATCAGACATCTTCACCATTTTTCACTAAGTTTTTATCATTTAAAGTGGGTTTACATATCATTTTTCATTTAATACTTGTTTCTCCACACTTTTCCCAAGCTTGGCAATGATTAACAAAATGAAAATCAAGCCTAAGCCATTTCATGTAAATCACAGCTCAGTGTAAAGCAAATATCGTCACGATGGCCTCAGTGTGTGGGGGAGTGGGGTGGGGCGCAATGCACTCTTCGAAGTGTTTTTGGCAAGGAAAAAAGTTTAAAAAGATAAAAGATATCTTCAAATCAATTTTACTACCTACATTCCACGTGTTCTTCATGATTAAAGTCTACTTTTATTTGCATAACTATTTCAAAGTTCTGCGCAAATCAAATTTCACCAACTTTTCAAAAGTAAGTGGTGCTCACTCAAGCGGAAATATTTTTCGACAGTTATATCGTAATTTGCTTAAATGGATCTGTACCAATGCTAAAATGTGGAAAAATCGTCAGGATATTACAAATACATAATTTTACAGGATTTTTTCTAAGTGTAAACTTTTTTTTGATACGCACTGTATATGGCCTTTTGTGATTGAAGACCTTTTTTTTTTGGGGGGGGGGGCTTGTCAAATTTTTGGGCGGACGGCTTTACCCCCCCACCCCTGTGGAAAATCCTAGGTACGCCACTGCTTACAACATAAATATGGCATCAAATTATTTGGGAGAAGATAGTCCTTCCAGACATGTCATGATAATGATGCATTTATGACATATTTTTCCTTAAATTAGGGATATCTTAGATGTCAATTTCGATTTACTCACTCGGAAATGGAATTTTGAATCACGATAACGACGAAACCCCTTGACCTTATTCACACTGCCGTCAATCATTTTTAGTTTACGATATTACCGTCAATTTGAAAGTATTATTTGAAACAGTTATGTATAAAAAGTGAAAATCTTGTGAATGAATTGTAGCCTGATAAATATGTTGGAAATATCCGCGAAGTTTGGACACACCCCCATAGAGACACACCTTGAGATAAGACGCGAATATGTGCACAGTGGTACCTCAGTCATTTTTCATCTACTGCCGCCGTACAGTGAGTAGAATCAGATAAAACGGCTGTTTTCGAATCGCCGTACGGCGGCCGTAAAGGAAATGTTACTGAGGCATGAATGATACATGTATCGAGATTTCCCGGCCAAACTCGGGAGTATAACATTTATGTTAACTTTCCTTGGTTTCAAATTCGACGGATTCCGTGCTCTGGGTGATATCTCTTCTATATATTCCCTTTTCTTGCTGTCAAGGAAGAAATGTATTGAATGTAATTCCTTTGATTAGACTCATGTTCTGAGTTTATAATGATAGCTCATGTGTTTTGAATATTTAAACCTAGGTAAAAATGTACATGTGTTAGGAATATCCATCACATACCTATCAGGTGGATGACATATTTTGTACACGCGTTTTAAATAATTATATATAGTAGAGCGGATAAGCTCCAAAAATCACAACAATTGTGCAAATTTTGACTAAAGCATGAAACTTTCACAAGTATTAGAATATGCCGTAAGATTTATTCTAAAGATGGGAGTTTAATTTATAAATGCCTTTTTCGGCCGTTGCCATGGCAACGGATTAATTTCTCCAAAATAACATACTTTCCCATGTAAATGGTAAACAAACATGATATGGATGACCAAAATGATAATTTTCAGGATCCCAATTGAATACATAAGAAATTTAGAAACATTCTAGATTGTCAAGATAGTTCCATTTGGTCCGTTGCCATGGCAACGGATTGTTTTTCCCCAGAAAAATAAAAAATCTGATTAAAAAAACGTTGTAGAATATGATTTATCTTTAATCTACCCTCATTTTACAGTGCTTAACAAAGATATTTTGGTTGCTGAATGTGTAAATTATATCTCAAGCCATTGCCATGGCAACCAAATAACATCTAATTTACAAAAATAACATGGTTGTCAAGACCCCTCATTTGAACAAAAAATACAGAAAGTGTTTTGCAGGAGTTCTTCATAAAGATAAAAAATTATGTTGCCTTGGTAATGCTTGAATTAAATTATAAAAAAAAAACTTTGCAAAGGGCCCGTTGCCATGGCAACAGCTTATTTCCCTCTAGAAAGGTAAAAATATTGATAAAAATGTAGAATACATGTATGGTCATCATTCCATTTTCCCTAATTTAAAGGTACAAAATGAGATATGTTTGTGATTAAATTTATAAATATAACATCTTAAGCCATTGCCATGGCAACCAGATAACATCTAATTCAAAGAAAAAATAACATAGATGATAAGGTTATGGAAAGGTGAAAAATACAAAGAAAATTAACTTAATGTACATGCGTAAGGTTTGACCTTAATTTAGGGGAAAATAATACAGTGAGTGTTCTGCATGAACTAATAAGAATGATAAACATTGATGTTGCCTTGGTAATACTTGAATTCAACGATAAATATCAATGTTCCAAATGGGCTGTTGTCATAGCAACGGATCATTTACCGAAGAAATTACCAATTTTGATTTAAAAAAGGACTGTATAATTTGTCTTTCATTTCCCTTAATTGTAGGGTAAGAATGGATATGTTTGTTGTTATCATGCAAATAACATCTTAACCCATTGTCATGGCAACCAAATAACATCTAATTTGAAAAAAAATAACATGGTTGACATGATAATGGCAGGTGGAAAATGCAATTTATAACAATTAACTCAAGGTTTGACCCAGTCATTTAGTTTTGAACAAAGATTACAGTGTTTCGCATTAGTTCATTAGAATGATGAAATTTGAGGTTGCCTTGGTAATGCTTGAATTTAATGATGAATATTAATGTTGCATATGGGCCGTTGTCATGGCAACGACTCCTTTTTTCCCAAGAAAAGCACCAAATTTGATCGAAAAACAGTTTAGAATCTGCATTTTGTCATAAATTTCCCTAAGTTTAGAATGCAAAGCATAGATATGTTTGCTGTTGATATAAAAATAACTTAAGCCATTGCCATGACAACCAAATAACATCTAATTTCAGTGGCTCAATTTGGTTTCTATGCAATGGGTTTAAGGGTGAAGTAGTACATTGGGACTAGTTACAATGTGGTCTGATGTGTCCAAAACCCTTAGACGGCTTCCAAAATTGGAGTTTGAAATGGCTGTTGATATATAAATGGACATAGCTCATTTCATATCCGTCTGGGATATATGATTTTGGTTTCTAGACCATGGTTTCAATGGTCAAAATAATACACTATGACAAGTTGAACGGACAGTCAGTTGTCCAGTATATCAAAAAATCCAAGATGGCTTCCAAAAAAACAAACAATGAGAAAGTAATGAGCATTTGAATATTGCAATCACTAATGCTATGGAGATCCTCCCATCGGCAATGCGACATCAAGGAAGTGTGATGTGACATGTGAACAACTTTCCCTTTGATGGACTATGAAATACCCCCAAAATGTCTCTTTTTGCCTTTTCTTATGGTGATACAAACTCTTTATCCATGATGTATTCTTTAAAAATCTGTATTACATGCCCTCCTATAGAAAGAACACATGATCTACTGATAGATGTAATAAAAGAGATAATTTAAGTGAAACATATCCTAAAGTAATGGGGAGAGTTGTTCACAAGTGACATAACATATCTTTCTCGCATTGCCAATTTGAGGATCTCCATAGCATTAGTGATCGCAATATTCAAATGCTCATAACTTCCTGATAATTTGTCCGAATTTTCTCAAACTTTCGTTGATCTGTTTCTTTGATTTTTCTGTTTTCACACAAGCTATCTTGTTCCAAAGGTTTCATTTTCCTTTAATATAAGTACAGTTATCAAATAGTATGGGGTATACACTTACTTTGAAAAGGTATTGATCCCCCTTTCACTTTTAATTTACCTTCCTCGCATTACTACTTCCACCCCTCCCCGCCAGCCTAAGTATACGGGCTGGAGATGGAATCACAAATCAATTTATATTTCAATAATTGATTCCTTTATATATTTGCAACTGTACTTATTATTTCATACTTTAAATAAAATATACGGCATTTTGTATGTGTATGTAATCACACGATATTGAAAGTGAAATTCATTCTGTTTATGTGCATATGTATTTGTAATTTTGTAAACGCGATGTGAAAGGAATTTCCTACACAGGACAATAAATGCATTCAATTCAATTCACTTTAAGAACCCCTTTTTTCAATTCGGTTTATCAGATATAAAACAGAATACAATGCAGTAGTCCGGAGACTAATTCTGCAAAACTTACATTAAATATTATTTACATTTGAAGAGTGTATATACACTTAAACATTGTTCACATAAATAAATGAGAAACAGTTGGTTGATTGAGTCATGCATAAAAGTAAAAAGCATTTTCGATTTTTTTTTGACATACCTGACACCTAACTGTCCTTTAAACTTAACCCAATGTATTAATTGACCTTTTAAACTGTAGTGTAAACAGCAACATCATACCTCCAAGGTGTATTTCTAATAAGCTATGTATAATTTTAAGTAACAACAGCCAATTTACACCCCATTTTTAAAAGTCATATTGATTTTTTTTTACATAGAGACAACTGACTGGTCTTGTAACTTACCCTACTGTATTACTTGACTCTTTAAACCATGGATTGGACACCAAACTCATTTTCCCCAGACAGATATTAAACAAACTAAGTAACGTCATACATTTTTTACTCTATATTTGGAAGCCATCTTGTAACTTTGAACATACAAGACCACTGACTGTCATTGTAACTTGTCCTAATGTGTAATTTGACCTTTGAAACCACAGTTTAGACACCAAAATCACATCTCACAGGTGAATATTAAAATGAGCTATGCCCCTTTTAAGTATCAGCAGCCATTTTAGAATCAATTTTCGGAAGCCATATTGGATTTTTGGTCATACCAGACCACTGACTATTCTTTATATTTGTGGAAATGTATTATTTTGACCGTTGAAACCAGTGGTTTAGACATCAAAATCTTATCTCCCAGGCAAAAATGAAATGAGCTTTGTCCGGTTTAAGTATCAGCAGCCTATTTTTAAGAAGTTAGAACATGAGATGAACTTCCTATATCCATACATTTCATTGAAAATGATTTTATTTTTTGAAGTAATTTAGCCGCATATTAGAAGGACATTTTTTTTTTGGGGGGGGGACGCGCTGTATAGTATTAAACAATGTTAATTCCACATGTTCAGGGAGGGATCAATCATTGTTTTACTTGACAATGAGGAAGAAAATTAGAATATTTCATATTCCATATAATTAAATACAAAGAAATAGTGAGTGGAAGATATCATTAGTCTCCTCAATTGCATACCGACCAGGTTGTGCATTTAACTGTTTTATGATAGTAAGTAAAACTTCAAAATGTCATCACTTTCTTTTTTCACATCCGATTTTGATCAATTTTCAGTGCTTGTTGGATTTTCTCTTTTTATTCAAATCAACATTTTGTTGGGACGAATTACAAGATTGAATTGTAATGATATCGGAATGAAGGAACATCATCATCATTCTTACTTCGTTTTTGCAGATACTCATCATGGACTTCAAACCAGCCAAATAATTATAACGGATGGGCACACTGTGGTGAGGTTTGGGAACGAAGCAGTGGCGCCGGATGGAATGACAATCCCTGCTCCTATCGACGTGAATTTGTCTGCGAAAAGTCAGAAGGTACGCCCCGTCTTTTTATTTCATGTAGGTTTCAATTTGCTTCTGTACCCACTTCGCTCCCTCGCATTACTCTAAATTCTACACAATGGTTGAATATTTTACCCTTTCATTCACAATAGAGTGCCGAGAAGTGTGACGTCACTGACATGAAAAACGAACCGGCTGGATCTAGACAGAGTCGCAGCTGACGATCGTCTTTACACATTTGTATATGTAAAAAATACCATCATTCTCCTATGAGAACTGGTTCATTAATTTGTTTAGAATGAGGCCGCCATTACATCATGGCAACTGACGTAATCGCTTCGGTACTCTTTACGACTGAGTCTGTCCAAACACTTAAATGACCACGCCGGTTGACCCTATTTCAGGGGCCGCGGAAGCGGGGGGGGGGGGGCTTTTTTACACTTTTTTTCAAAACCGTGTACAACGTAAAAACATAAAAATGACCAGAATGATTGTGTTTTTTTGCATAGTCAGCCCCCCCCCCCCCATTTTGAAAACCGTTCCGCGGCTCCCGTATATTGGTTGTTGCAAGGCAACTGGAATTTTAAAATCTAGTTTACAATCTGCTTATAGTGTATCTATTGTGTTAGGTTCAGTTAGTTTGAATTTAAAACAATTATAGGAACTTTCTTGTTAGTGAATTGAAAGGCAATTAAATATCGATCAGTCAACCAATTTCGAACAGTGTTGAGTATGTCATTGATTATGTTGTTGTTTTTTTCAGTAAATATGATTGAATGCTGTCATAAAATAAAGGATAATTTCACCCGGATTAAGCCAAGCTCATTTTATGACCATAGAGGTGGATAAATTAAAGCATGGACCTATGAAAAGATACAAGATGGACCGCGAGTGTTTCTTTGATCCAATGATAGTCACCGTCACCTGGTTATGTGCATCTTAAAAAGAACATACATGTGTTGTGACAAAAGCAATTGCCATGTATGACTACCAAGACGTATCTGATCACTTAAAGACAGTTTCCCCGGTCTTAGTTTTTGTTGGCTGATACTCTGTTTCAGCATGTACCTTTGAGTCAACATGCTTCATACTTGGAACAGCAAACTTGAGAAGCAGACGATTTCTGTGATGTAAAATATGATATTATTCGATCCGAACACTTCCGGACGCACGTAATGACCTGAATAACATTGAAAGATAAACGATCTATACACGTTATGCGCCAAGTATATCTGGAATATTATGGAGAAATTTGGGAAAATGGAATTTTAAATTGTTGACTATCAATGGAAAATTTGCCTCTTTATTAAAATATGCACAATTTTTTCCCAAATAAAACACATGCAACTAAATTTACCCAAATTGAACCGCACATTGATTTTCCATAATTTAAGTGTATTGCTATCAACTGCGCAACCAATCTGTTAAATAGAAAGTTCCAATCACGAACTGTTTCAGACCCTTCTCGCGGTAACGATCGTATGGCCAAAGTAGACAAGTATGAATAGAAAGTTATGCAGATGACAAGAACAGTCACCTGTTAGTGAATTCGTTATCTTAGCGTCGAATGTCCATCTCTTCATAGGTCCATGATTTAAGTTAGAGTGCTGACTCAGGACAAATCGCGCGCCGACCTTCTCAAAACGCATGAAACCTGGGCATATCCTAAAAGACATGCTGTCCCATTGGAAGAAGTCACCCCCATCTCAAAGACACCTACAAAAAGTGACAAGAAGTTTGCCGGCGTAGGCACTAGCACTTGCAAAGATGTATCCTATAGTCGTCATCCGAGGAGAGTTACGATGACGAGAGTTACAATTCATGAAGTTGTCAAGACAGTGGACAATACAGGGGATTTCCAACTGGCAGACACTCTAGCCAAAATAAGGCGAGGGTAGTATCCTTTTAAGCATCTGAATATGGCTACATGTAGCTCATAGCCATATTTGGTCTCAGGTACTTGATTAATCGGACACTTCATTTTACTCGGGAACTGGGAGTTTTTCAGAAATTCAACCTCAAGTACAAAAGCGACTACATATAGAATTGTCCATTTATGACGCCTACGCTCATCTCGTCGATTGTTCGCGCGTCGTTACCATAGTAACTACTACACCCTTCGCCTCTAGAAACCATGCATCATTATCAGATACCAAACATGCCAATTGCTACTGGATGATGTTGAAACGCTCAGCGGGGACCTGTTTTTATAAAGAATTCCGATCGATCTGATCAACTGCAAATATGGAAATCCAGCACCGTCATGTATAAAAAATGCATGTTCATTCAAAATAATTTCTAGATATGTAATTTCTTTCTTAAAAACCTTGAAAATACGACATTGATGGATTTCCATACAATTGAGGTTGATCGCATCAATCGCAACTCCTTGTATGACGGGAACCAGAAATAAACTGAAATGAAATTGAACCAAATATTTACTGTCCATTTTTTTCTCATTCTTATTCTTTAAAGTCACACCTCTTCATCTACTTGCCATGACTCCATCCCCTTTCGGGAGTACCAGGACAAGTCCAAGTTTCTCTTGCATACTCTCATCTCACACTCCGCAGAGTACAATAACTTATGCAGAAAGAGCGATTAGACCAAGCCTCACTCCCGAGGGATACACACTAAACGTACCGGGCACGGACACATCTCAGACCGGTGGTTTTACACAGACCCTCCCTGATGATGCAAAATCCGTTGGCGTTTATAAGTGTTCCAGTACATCTACCATTACCGGTACTTCGACGTCTGTAGATGTAACGATTCTCTCACAAGACAGTACGTATGTATACGATTTGCATGATTACTGTTCTATGATAATAGTGTCCAAGGAGTACGAAACTTCAAGAACCCAGACCACATGGACCTTTTTTCAGTAAACTATTTGCAGACATCTGTGGCTCCTTGACATAAATTGGGCGCCAATCATGCATATCAAATTAAAGTTCGTTGTCCTCATCAATTTAATTGCTATCACATCATTATTAACCCATTCATTTCCAGGACATTTTCAACCAAGTGACGGTCGCCTCACCAAAACAGTTTATCCCGGAGATGACTTTACGCTAAGTGTGTCTACCACTGATAGGTATTCATCGGGGTCGTCGGATGAAATCCGTTGGAGCACCTTCTCAAACCTTGCTGAAGGATCTTTGTCTCCAGAGGGAGATGGAACTCTGACCTATACTATTCGTTCAGCGGCTAAAAGAAATGCAGATATCTATGGAACATTCAGAAGTAATACAGTCGATAACCGTCTTTACAGCTTGATTCGCGTCATAGTTAGTGGTAAGATCTAGCTCATGCTCTCCTTCCTCTCTTGTACTTACAAAACTTGGAGCTGTGCCGCCCGCACATATGCGTTGTTTACGCTATTGAGACCCTGTTACAGCCGTCAACCGGCAACTAAACTGAATTGGTCTATAAAGACGTTGTAAAAATGTTGGTATGTCCTAACATTATAAATGTATTTACCTTTTTATAAATGTATACAGTTCGAGTTTGTTGAATGTTACATTGACTTCATTTAAACCATTTTCTGCATTTCCTCATCAAATTTTTTAAAAGATTGTCCCCGAAGCCGATGGAACGTACCGTTGTGTGATCGTTTGTGTGATAACTGTTACAATGGAGGAATCTGTCATCCACAATCAGGAACGTGTATCTGTCCTCCAGGATTCAGCGGCAAGAATTGTCTCACCGGTGTGTATTTCTGTTCGATTTTCTTTAACCTTGACCTTAATTTCTGCATATACCATTTTGGTCGAGGAATAAATGAACTAAATTTCGTGGATAGGCTATGGCTTGATAATAATTCACTGTGTTCCTCCAACGTGTTATCTGCAGTGAATAAGATTAGATAATCCTTGTGACATATGCACAGGTCTGTACTTGTTCATTGAGTACGCAGGAGCAAGTTAAATACGAAAGGACAGCTTCTGTACATGTCCGAAACGTGCCAGGTGCGTGTGGCTACTTGTTATAAAATCAAGATGATATACGAACGGTCATCGTGTTTCCTGCACGTACATAATATGTCAAACCATCTGAGCAGCCCTCTTGGTAGCCCAGGTGGGTGTTTCATAAAACTGTTGGTAAGATGCGAATGACTTTACGCACGACTGGTGATCCTTTCTTGTGCTATATGTCATATCCTTATATAATTGATTTATGACCTAAACATACCCTAAACACGTTTGGATATTCTTGAAAAAAACTTTGGGGGGAAAACGTACCCTAAAAACGTTTGACCCCGCGATTGATCATTGACGAGTCTTTCGAAACAACCATTTTTTTTGGGGGGGATTGGTGTTGTTGATACCCTGACCGAATGCACGGGCGGTCCGCGTCCAAATCTGAAAAAACACCCCTTTAAAAGCGTTATTTTGGTCACGCATGTGTACCACAATATATTTGACTGCCCCCCCCCCCTCCGGCCGAACTGAAGACACAGTCAGGTAAAGGCTGGATGTTACCTAGTCCGGAATCCGGATGCTGGTCCTTCTATATTTTCCCCTCCACTCTCACTGCACTCCATCCACTGCACGCTTTTCCTCCGCACTGCACTTACCCACTGATCGTGGGACCCCCGGGCTTTGTGCAGTGTGGATGAAAGGGTGCACTGGATGGAGCGCAGTGAGAGTGGAGGAAACAAAAGAGCGAAAGGCCAACATCTTGACTCGATGTGACCACGAAAACATAGATGTATGAATCGCAGATATTTGTTCAGATTCGATTTCCAGCTGCAATGGAGGTTTATGCAAACGCAGGCAAGATCAGGGTCCCGTCTTACAAAGAGTTGCGATTGATCCGATCGATCGCAACTATGGAAAGCCAGCAAAGTCAACATATAAAGTGCATGTTTGCTAAGAAAAAAATGTCTAGATATGAATGTATATCCATAAGTTCATTGATTTCTTGACAATTTGATGTGTTCTCCTTTTTTACAAAGGCCATTTTGCAAATTTCCTGTAGAAAAAATTATGACACTGATGGATTTCCATAGAGTTACGATTTATTGGATCAATCGTATCTCTTTGTAAGACGGTAGCAGTATATACACATACAGAAGTAATATAGCTTGAATTATAAAGATATCCAGTGTATAGGGCATATGATTGGTTTAAATAATGCGACTTAAGAATGTAGTAACAAAGTTTGACTATTTTTTAATGAACAATTGTTATTCACTAGCATGTGGCAAACATCGTTTTGGATGGGATTGTGAACTCGAATGTGGTGCTGGCGATGTTCTGGATGCTTGCAGTGGGAGTCAAATATGTCTACCCGATCCCTATGGATGCAACTGCCTCTCTGGTTACACAGGAATATACTGCGATGAACGTATGAAAAGAAAATCAATTGATTTCCGTTAGCCTACCCATTAAAACATATTGTTCATCTAATAGCATTATCGCATGACACCTTCAAAATGTCCGGTAGAATAATTCTAATAATAACTCTTATAATGATTAAGAAAAAAATAATTAATACATATATGTGTTTGAGTGATGGTGCGCGCGCGTGTGTGTGGTTATGTGAGGATGCGCGTGTGTGTGGTAAGGAAGTACCTAACATTGCTTGGATGCTTTCAAGTTGCATACAGTGAGATATGCTGATGAAGCAGATATGTAGTATAAAACTAATCTTATTTTGTTTCATCAATTTCCCTTCATCAGAATGTACTCCAGGAAAGTTTGGTGTTGACTGCCTTCAAGATTGTCACTGTGCTGGAGGGATACCATGTGATGCATTCACTGGAGGATGTCAAGGTAGCTGTGAAGATGGTTGGTCAGGAGACGGTTGCCAAGGTATGCATAGTTCCTCTTAGCTCTACCCCCACCTTGCGCACACAAACACCCACCCCCACTCACCTCCTACACACGCACACAACCCTCACACACAGTTTGGGGTTGATTGTCTTCAATATTGTCACTGTGCTGGAGGGAAATCATGTGATGCTTTCACTGGAGGATAATAATGATAATAATAGCTGGATTTATAAAGCGCTTTTTGCCAGAAGATACAAAGCGCTGCTATTATTACCCCGGCTTTAGCTCGAACTACCATCACCGGCGCTTAGTGCATGCAAGGAATTACTCCTGCCGGGTAACCATCCACCTCACCTGGGTCGAGTGCAGCACAGTGTGGATGAATTTCTTCCTGAAGGAAAACACGCCATGGCTACGATTCGAACCCACGACCCTCTGTTTCAAAGGAGAGTCATAACCACTAGACCACGACGCACCCACATGTGATGTGGGTGTGAATTAAGCTGTGAAGATGGTTGGTCTGGAGAAGATTGACAAGGTAGTAGTAATAGTATAGTTATAATAATAAACTCCTAATTTTTTTTCTGCATCTTTCAGGGGCAATCTGTTTCTAAATCATTTTGAGTCACAATCGACATTGACATGGTAATAGCATTTAGTCGAAAATCATGAATTCCGTGTTTTTTTTTTTCAGTCCCAAGTGTCTGCCCTACTGGATATACCGGATTTAATTGCACAGAGTTCTGTACCTGCCCGGATCACTCAGAATGTGAGAAGGAGTCGGGGTTCTGTACGTCAACACAAGGACAATGTGAGATTGGATATGTTGCTCAATCTCCAGACACACCAGACCGATGTTCCACTTGTAAGACATGATCTTTCAGCTTTTTAGTCAGTGCTTATTTGCATGTGACAACGATATGACAAATTTGCGTGATGTTGAGTTTAAAATGTCATCTACAGTCTGTGTTCTTTACAACGTAAAATATATAAGCGATTCAAGAGGGCTAGCTGAGAAAATCGGTGTAAAATGTCTGCACTTGAGCAGAACGATGAACAATATAAGGTATTAAAGGCTCTTTGGTTATACATATATACCATAGATTTTCTGAGATCCTCCAGACGATGTGTGTGTTATATATGACGGAAAACTATTTCAAAATTTGTTTCAATTGAACAAATTATTCCTTGAAGCTGGGATGAATGAACGATTTAATACATTGGGGGTGTCCAACTTTTTTAAAGCAAAAAAATGAAAAAACTAGGGCGAGTCCCCCCCCCCCTTTAATTGGCGCGCCTTCCACATATGCACTCCTTAAGATTTTCTCTGCCAATTTAAAACTTTTAGTTTCTGGATGTTTTGAGTCTTGCTCGAAAACATGTCACTGTGCTGGTGGTTACACAGATTGCGACCAAGAGACCGGGATGTGCAACGTTTCATCATGCCATCCACGTTGGATTGGAGACAATTGTCAAAAAGGTTAGTATGAGAAGTATAAATCGTTCCTTGTAATGCATAAATGTATTGTGTGATAGCTATGTATGAAATTCAATCAAAATGACTGATAACGTACCTGAGCGGTTTTTATTATCATTACTATAATAGAAGGTACGAGGATTGGTGCATATGTGGGGTTTGTAAAGTTTATATAAATATCTTGGTGAAAATATTCTTTAACTTCCCTCTCACTTTTGTGAAACCCTTTGTTTGCATTTGCCCTGTCATTTTCTATTGAACATTGATGTGCAAAATGCTTAACACTTTGTCTTAGATCGTTTTACTGTCACAAGAGAAAAGACGAACCCAGGGGTCGCGATCTTTTCTTGTTCCTTTACTTCTGATTCACTGGACAGCACCCTCGTCATCTGGGCAAGTATTGGAGACATCTCAAGAAATAGTTTGGTGAACGGGCAGGAGGCTCAAACTACTGCCGACGGCGAACAGCCTTCAATACAATCAAACTTTACCTTGTTCTATGAAGGCATTGACACCCAACCCATTTATTGTTTTGTGGGGTATGCAACGAGTTACGGTGGTTTCGCTTACGCCAGAGTCTCACCGTCTGGGACATTTGGTATGTCTTTCATTGAATACTTTTTTTCACCCACACACACACACACACACACACACATATATATATATATATATATATATATATATATATATATACACTGTTGGTCATAAAGGTGGAATAAAATATTTTTGAATAAAAATCGACAGTTTTGTTGGTATTTGAAAGGCTACACGTAGACAAAATGGTAATTGAGTGATTACATAATGTTTCCCCATTACACAGGTGACATTATATCATGAGAAATTTGGATTACGTAATAAATTCTTTTGTTGTAGACTATAAAAGCCTATGCATATGATAATATGTCCCTTTCCCTGATTTAGCACTGTGTATAAGAAGGTTGCATTTTTTCGAGTTCCTTGTACCGTTTGGAATAAAAATCGGTAGAGACGTTCCCTGGACTATGCCTAGTCCAACGGCAACAGCAACACGCGAGAGAGTGGTAGCACTGCGACAGGAGGGCTACAAGCAGACTGTTATCGCAGAAGTCCTAGGGATATCACAGAGTGCAGTCTCTAAGATCCTGAAACGTCAACGTGAGGCGGGGAATGTGCGGCCACGGAAATCTCCAGGACGTCCCAGATTGACCACAAGAAGAGATGATCGCCAATTGTTGAATTTCAGCCGCAGAAACCGGAAATTGCCCAAGAGCCGTCTTCGTCGTTTGTGGAAGAGATATCATGGAATCAACGTTTCCCGGTCAACCGTTAATCGCAGATTGCTCAAACATGGTTACCGAGCACGAGGGTTGACCAAATGTCCACGCCTGTCTGTTCGCCACAGAGTAGCTCGTCTTCTTTGGGCTAGGGAGCACAGAAGGCTTCATCCAGGACATTGGCAACATGTAGTCTTCACGGACGAGAGCCAATTCATCCTTGACCGGAAGGATGGGAGACAACGTGTTCATCGATTAGCCGGGGAAAACCTCAGCGATGAATGTATCCACGAGACGACTCAAGGCGGAGGCGGCTCAGTGATGATATGGGCCGGCATCCATTATGGAGGGAAAACGCCACTGGTGGTTCCGGACGGAAACGCCAACGCCGCTGCATACAGCGAGATCTTGGAGTTCCACTGTCGTCCATATGCAAGACGAGTGTATGGGCACAATTTCCGACTGCAGGATGACAACGCTAGACCGCACAGGGCCGCTGCAGTAAGGGAATTCCTGGAGGCAGAGGGCGTCGTACAGTTGCCATGGCCAGCTTGTTCGCCGGATATGAACCCCATAGAGCATGCATGGGATGCCCTAGGCCGAGCCATCAACGACAGAGAGGTCATTCCTCAAAATCTGCAGGAGTTGGCAGATGCTCTGAGGGAAGAATGGGACGCTATGCCTGTTGACGTCATCAACAAGCTAGTGGACAGCATGCCACGACGTCTGCATGCGCTGGTTCGTGCCAGGGGTGGACATACCCGATACTAGTGACTGAGTAAGAACAATGTCTCAAGTTTGATGCAAATTTGTCCATTAAATCACAAAAAAAGAAGTCATCTGGAAAACTGAGAGAGATTAAAAATAAATACATCATGATCCTTTAATGTACTGTATATTGTCGTCATTGTTGTTTTATGCTCATGACATCCATCGCTTAGGACATAAACTTGTAAAATATCACTGTCAAACGTGTGTAAAAGGCAGAATAATAAAGTAAAGTGGTTATCATGCACCATAGATGCCATATTCAAATCATGTTGTAATAATTACGCTGTGAAAATTTGGTGAAAAAAAATATTCCACCTTTATGACCAACAGTGTATATATGTGTGTGTGTGTGTGTGTGTGTGTGTGTGTGTGTAAAGTTTTACATGTACAACAGCTTTTGGCAACTTTGGCAACGCCTACCTTTGTTCTCTTCATCCATTTCTTTACAATATATATATATATATATATATATATATATATTGTAAAGAAATGAATGAAGAGAACAAAGGTAGGCGTAGCTTAAATCAAGGTTCCCCAGAGCTATCAACCCTTTGGAAAAATTGGTGATGCCGAAAAAATGTCTCTGCCGCGAATCGAACCCGGGCTCCCAGCTTTGAACGCCGGTGCCTTAACCACTAGACCACAGAGACGGGTTAGTGGCTAGGGCGACCCCGATCCGATTGACCGTCAGATAGACAGATTTTCGACACCATACCAATTATAATTTCCGGCGTTCAAAGCTGGAAGCCCGGGTTCGATTCCCGGCAGAGACATTTTTCGGCATCACCAATTTTTCCAAAGGGTAGATAGCTCTGGGGAACCTTGATTTAAGCTACGCCTACCTTTGTTCTCTTCATCCATTTCTTTACAATATTTAAATAAAAAAGAGTTGCCAAAAGCTGTTGTACATGTATCACTTTACACATTTGTATGTCTTCTCCCATACGTGTACTGTATCGAAGCAATAGCTTTGATCCAGCTGAGGCATGGCGGCTTGTCATTGTTCAAAACCCACCTTCACCCGACAAAGGAAATTATAATTGGTATGATGTCGAAAATCTGTCTATCTGACGGTCAATCGGATCGGGGTCACCCTAGCCACTAACCCGTCTCTGTGGTCTAGTGGTTAAGGCACCGGCGTTCAAAGCTGGGAGCCCGGGTTCGATTCCCGGCAGAGACATTTTTTTCGGCATCACCAATTTTTCCAAAGGGTAGATAGCTCTGGGGAACCTTGATTTAAGCTACGCCTACCTTTGTTCTCTTCATCCATTTCTTTACAATATATATATATATATATATATATATATATATATATATATGTGTGTGTGTGTGTGTGCGTGTGTGTGTGTGTAAAAATATACAATATACATATGCATTTTTATATTTGTTTGTGCTACCTAACAGAATAAATAGAATATATGGAATGGGCAAAAACGAAGAAAATGAGATGAATAATGTTAAAAAGATATTTTCGTGTTCCCATTCCTCAATCCTTTCATGTGTAATGTGAGTGTGTTCCTGCGAGGAGGAACGTGAGAGGGTATTCGTCAGGAAGTGTGTCCGAGTGGTTGAGGGTGAGGGAGGCCTAGGAGGGTGTGTGTAAAATATGTGTTAATCCTTCCTTTCCTCACTTTATGAAATGATTTATATCAAATACAACTTACACACCTTTCCACTAGTTCTCCCAATGATCAGAAATCAGCCTCGAATAGCAGAGCTAGGTTTTAAAAATGTCGTCATTGCCTGGGATTCGTGGAACCCTGATGTTGATGTTGGTGATGGTCCTATCATCGGGTACAAGGTATACGTTGCTACCCCAG
Source organism: Lytechinus pictus (assembly GCF_037042905.1). Classification (NCBI taxonomy): domain Eukaryota; kingdom Metazoa; phylum Echinodermata; class Echinoidea; order Temnopleuroida; family Toxopneustidae; genus Lytechinus; species Lytechinus pictus. The sequence continues at coordinate 18,748,248 of NC_087250.1, read as the reverse complement.
ATGGCAACGAAACAAGCACCTTCTTAACAGCTTCGGGTGTTCCATCATCACCGCCAGGATCTGCGCCTTCAAGGAAAAGACGAGGGTATGGAGGATCAATGAAATCTTCCTATGAAGTGTTTACAACGGTAAAGAAAGAACGAGACGGATTGCAGATGAAACAGCTTCAGGTGAATCGCTTACCAAATGATTCTTCTAGGAAAAAGAGACAGGGAGATTTAGATATTCTGATGTACAACATCTCTGGTCTGGACGATGGTCAGTCGTATGAGATTCGGATTTCAGCAGTTCGTGAGGGACTTAACGGTGAAGGAGGAAAGGGTCCTGCTTTGAATTTTACCACTCTCGAGATAATTGAAGGTGAGTCAATGATAAAGATAATGACATTTTAGTCTTTGACGTTGTGCGAATCATACATGTACTTTAATTTACTCATGGATTGTCTGAAAGTTAAACCTCTGTGGCAATTTTGTATTGATTAGTTTTGTTCATTTGAATTAAGAACTGCGGCTTGGAGGGGTATATCCTTTGAATTAAATGGAAATTCAAATAGAAATAAATGTGTTAATTTTGTTATTTTATTAATAAAATACGTGCAATATTCAATTTCAGAGCTGAAGGCCGGGTACCTCATTTATCAAAATACAGAAATGTATTATGAAATAGCCTTAGAAACGGACATACTGAAGCTTTTCGGTATGCAGTCATCTGAGTAAAATCACATGAATGACTATAGCTTCATAGCGAAACAATATAAAATAGAACCGCAAAAAAGACAATGGACGCTAAACGGCGAGCTGTGATTGGCTGTCAAGGTAAGCAATTTAGGCTTAGTACCAGCCGTAAATTGAAGCAAGGCAACTAAAATAACGCAATACATTGCGGGTTGTATGAAACAAGGAACACAGACGCCTATCAACGAAGTCAGACAAGTTAAGTATACAGAAATGGGATGTACTGAATGTGAATAGAGATTTGAACATGAACAGGTATGCGGTGACTAGCATAGTGCGAGAGTGAATCTTGGTGTTGCAGGGTGCATTTTTGTATGAGTTCTTGTCGATTTCCCCTCCTCTTATAATAATGTAATTTTCATTTTTTCCCCTGTTCCTTATGTTGCAGGAAATAAAATGCTTAAGTCTTTGAGCACATTTGTAAATAATTATGATTGTTTATATATGTGTATGTGTGAGTGGAGGTGTATATGCTAATGTATGTTTTTTGTACGTGGGAGCTTGATGTAAAATGAAATTACGATTGCGATGATAATATTTTGACTTTTGTTTCCTGCAAATCATTCATGAATTAGGTTTACTTCGAGTGCCGGGCTCAGTTTAGTTTTCTTAGTATATATTATTTTAGGCATTTTATTCTACCTCAGATTTTGGTGAATATTGTAGACTCTTGTGAATATAAAATGGGGATTTGTAAATTTTGTTGTAATTTACCTTGAGTTTATATTAATTTTTTGAATGTAATCCTTAATTAAAAAAAACATGATGAGAAAAGTGTGCTATACAAAGTGGAGTTTTATTCCACTAACTACACGGAGATACATCACTATGACATCACCCATTGATAAAAAAAATGTTATATTGCCAGTTTTTACAACATTTAATAATATTTACTTTCTCCTTGTTTGTCAGGTTTGTTCAAATTTTGGCAGCGATAGTTTGTCTTATATTGTTTATTTTTATTATCAAAAAGTTTTCATTTATTTTTGCTTTAATAAATCACTTGTTTGAACTTTATAAATTGTCTTATTTTATTATGTAGACAAGTTCTAAGGCCAACAGTCCTATATCGGACAACGGTATTATTGTACTCCCATGGTATAATGGCATGCATTCTAGTATGTAGCAGTTAAAATACAAAGTGGCCAATCGACCACTATACACACTTGACTTAAAGGTATTGTTTAACTTTGTGAGCAGCCGATTTAAAAAATTCTTAAACCAAGATTAAACATTTGTATAAATACATGTATTAGAACTAATAAACCCTGAAAACAACCATTATTGAGAATGAAAAGCTAAATCTACAAGGCAAACCCCGATTTCGTAAATAGGCGTCTAATAGACGCCTAAATAGTACACATACATGTATGGGATGAAATTAAGGTGGTGTTTCCGGTCACTTTATATTTCAATTTTTGAAGCACTTAATAATTATCTTCGAACGTAATTTTTTCTGGGCTTCATTTTTGTAACATATCACAGACAGAGTTGACAAGTGTGACCTTCTAGCTCAGATTTTCTTAAAGTCAAATCAATGTTAAACAATCACTTTAAAGATTCGAATCTAGAGAATATTAATCGATTTCTTTATCCACTTTCACTGCAGGGTACGACTGGTCACTTTACAGGATTTGTTTTTTGTAACTCAATGGCCCGAATTCACAAAGGTGGTTTTGAAAACCCACGGTTGAGTCCATGGTTTATGCAGATTTCCTGTATAAATTGCGCTTATTTTACCGCGTATATTAAAAAATGCCCAATGCTTATGCGCGCTTTTGTGAGAGTGCGCCAAATTGACGCCTGTTGCCGTGGTGATCCACGCTATATTATTCATGAGTCTACTGTTTTGAAAAAAAGAGCTCACTCTTCAAACGTGGACTCATGAATAAAATAGCGTATTTAACCAGGGTAACAGGCGTCAATTTGGCGCACTGTGACGAAAACGCGCATCGGCATTGGACATTTTTTTATACAAGCGCCCGATACGCACTAAATTAAGCGTAATTTATACAGGAAATCTGCATAATCTATGGACTCAACCGTGGGTTTTCAAAACCACCTTTGTGAATTCGGGCCATGCATGGTTTTTGCTAGCGGGAATGAAAATCTTAAAGTTCGAGGGGAAATGGAGCCACGGCGCATCCATAACAAGATCAAACACAAACAATCGAGCATTGAAACGATGTATATCTTTTAATTTTTACACCCTTATCTTCAATAGAACCGCCTTCTGGCTCTTCTACTGGTCCAGCCGTTGGTGGCTCTATAGGTGGAATAATCATCCTTCTGTTGATTGCTGGCCTGGTGATCATAATAACCAAAAGAAGAAGGTAACTGGATATGTCTCGACGGTTTCTCTTCCTCATCACACACCTATCATCATCATGGTTCTTGAAAAGAAGATATCCAGTGCCCCCCCCCCCCCTTCTCGAAATAAGATGGAGTTCTTGTGTACAGAATATTGGGCTCATCTTTAGATGATTATGATGACCTATTCAGACCTTAAACAGTGTGGTAGATAATAGTGTCAGTGATAGTATAAGTAGTGGCGTGAGAAGTAGAGGGAATTGTTGTTCGGCAGATTACGTTTTTGAAGAGGGAAATCCACTCCGACAAGAGTTGGTTTGAATAAAACTGGATAGCTAAAGAAACATAACATTTGGAATTTCATCAAAACCGTATTTTACAGTAAGGTAATTTTTCTTAGGTTAAACCATACTTTTTCAAATTTCTAATGAGGAAATAGTTGGAATATCTTTTATTTGCATGTAGCCAGGATGTTCGTCTTGTGAAATTTGCACTACATGTATAATATTTTTTTTCCTGGAAACGTGTGCCCGTATTAACGGTCTCCTTTTATTCACATCGGCTTAGGGTTGAGTTGCACTTCATCATCATCATCATCATCTTTGTTTACCGTGACTGCTTGTAATACATTTATTATTTTTTGTCATTTTTCGTAGTCTACGTGTAACATTTTTAACTTTGATTTAGAAATCGACCTGAAGAAGTTTCCAAACCTGTGACTTACAAAAACGAAGGATTCATCGAAGGCATTTCCACTGGTATGTTAAACGCCAGAGTGGGTTATTTTGTTTAGCAAAATTTGTGGAAAGTTATTTTGAAAATCGATATATCGAGACATAGATTCTTTTGCCGTTTTAACGGTGTATCTATCGGTCCTCGGCTCAATAATGCAAAGACAATTGAGACAGACCTATATTCCCTGTAGTTACACATTTAACATGATGTTGAAATGAAATATCCTGACCAGAAGTTATACATTTGTATTTTTTCACCTAAAGCTTTTTAATACGGTTTTCATGTCCTCTGTACATTCTTGCGACAAAGGAGTTAAACACGATCACATATTGCCCGTTTAGACGGCGGTTTGGTCCCCGAGGTTGGGATGCAATCAGAGGATGTAATTATTAGGAATTATGCTTGCCTCACGTAGCAGTAAACACCATAATTAATTTACCAGGCTCTGGAATAAAGTACTCTGAATGCATTAAGCTTCAGGAGAATACCACCGTAAACCAACATATAATATGTAGTGTGTGTGAACGCCCATTTTAAGCAATTCATTTCAATGCGGTAGTTACTGCCGACTTCGTAATAACGCGTTTGGGTCGATCTTCAACACGTTGTCTTTTCCATTCCAACCCCTTCCACCAGACCTACCAACTACTCGTTTGGATGAGGGTCACAAACCTACACGAATTGCAGAAGAGGAATCATTAAAGGATCGTCGCGTCATACCTGTCTCAAAGTTCGCCACCTTTGTTGACAGCAATAAGGGAGCTTGTCAAAAGTCCATGCACCGTTCTATACCGTCTTTACTGCATCCGGGTTTTCGCTTCGGCTTTCCTGCCCAACGTTCCCTTCTCTTCAAAGGAACGGCCGCCATCAAAGGCCCATTGATGCCACCGTTCTTTTGTTCGTCTTTCCTGCAAGTCTTAATTTCTGTCGAAAAACCGGAGAATCTATTCTAAATAGCTCCCTCTACGACCAAAACAAAGGCGTGCCTTCATATTTATTGTCGGATCGGAGAGTTCGGGTCACTGTTCTGAACTATGGTTGGCATCTATAATGGAAGTTCGGGTGCATTCATAAAGCCACAGTAGCTTAATCAAAAATCACGCACGTGTCATAAATCGTTACTGATCTTTCGAATTTGCTGCAATAACCATGAAAACCTCCTTTTTCGCATTGGAAGAGGGTCAATTTATGATGTTTTAGGTGGGAAAATAAGATTCCCAAGCCATTCGTACAATTCACGTCAACTTGGAATATTTATTATTACTCGCATCTGAAATAAGTGTCGGGAGTCCCCCCCCCCCCCCAAAAAAAAAGTAATAATAAAATAAAGAGAAGGAAATGGCAAGATGAAATGAATATGACCGGAACAGCTTGGCACTATAAGGCATAGATAGATCAAAGATTTATTAGAAACTGTTAAAAATAGTTTGTTCAATTTTTGGACGGGCAACCATTTCCCCAGGATAACATAATTATAGTCTCTTAATTTTCTTTATCTCCTTGTTTTAAAGAAGCGGGACCAAAAGAGAAGATGAAACGAGGAAGAAGAAAACTAAGGATAGGGAGAGAAAAGGAAGGGGAAACAGAGAAAAAATAAGAAAAAAAACATTGGGATGGAGGAAGAGGAAGGGTGAAAAAATATGGAGGAAAAACAGTTGAAAGAGAAAAAAAAATTGGAAATTTGAGAGGGGAAGAAATTTAGGATCGAATCAACGGGAGAGGGGGGACAAATTGGAATATGGAAATGGATAGAGACAGAAAATAAGGGGAAAGAAGAAGAGAGATCTGGTGGACGATGGGGGGAGAAATAAAGGGGAAAAAGGGAAAGAGTGAAAGGGGAACAGAGGGGAAGACATGCAGTGGCGGAGGCTGGATCCGCCCCTGATTTAGATTTACATTTTATTCACCCCATCGATCCCCTCTCGGGGTATGAGAGTACATATAAACAACTTATAACAGACTAAAGTATGTAACTTAATTTAATTGGTTTAATGTATTAAACGTAATGTTCGGAATTGAAGATGAATACCAAATGTGGTAACGATCTGAAAATTAGTTCGATCAGAATCCAATGAAATTTACCAACGGAGTGTTTGTTTGTATAAATGAAAAATATTTGCCAAATAGCCCTGTGAAAGAAATTCGTGCTGAGAAATGAGCGGTATAAGCACGGAATTCCATCAAGTGTCAGGTATTTTTCGAGGCAATATCATAATACACTGTCCCACGTATGCTTTTCTGTTTTAGTCATCATCAGAATTATCGATATTGAGCGGCGATTTCATTATTCTACAAAAATAAGTGTATATTAATGTACCAGATCTAGATTTATGATTAATATTTCGTATCGAAATCGTCATGTAATCATATTTGAAATTGCGTCTGATACTTTGTGCTGTACATGGTTTATGACCTCTCATAATTATCGATATCGTCATCACCGCTGTTACAATCGCAATCATCTTCATTTCTCTATTATAAGTATTATCTTCATAAACATTTCTATTATTTCATTATAATTTTATCTTCACATATCGATGAGGTGGGAGAAGGAGGAGGAGAAGAAGAATTACCAAGGAGAAGCAGACGTACATGTAGAATGGGGGAGCAGTAAAAAGGGATAAGAATAATAATGAGAGATGAGGAAGAATACGAAGAGGAAAAAGGAAGATAAAGAAAAAGCTTATCAGTATATTACATCATCTGATCAAGTTTTTATTCTCATCTCGATCGTTCTCTGCATGTGTAGTGTTTAATTTATTGTTCTAATTGTCATGTTGAAACTCTTCGATTAACTTTGGTAAATAATACGTAATTTTGTCTTTTTAATTTTGTCGAGTATTAACAAGCATTTTAAAATGTTTACAAAAGTGCAGTGGTCATCGGATTTTTTTCTTCAGACGTCATGAATCAAGCACCATTTCTCGATGATGTTCTATTTTAGAAATAACCTTTTGAGCACCAAACGAAGTATGTTGCAATGTTATTCAGACCTACATCTTGAAGTCTGTCCCGATAGATGGTTTCCAATTCAAAATACACAGACATTTTGATCGGTCGCCAAATCGCTGGAAAAAAAGAATGTGTGAAAAGGGCTAAATTTTCCAATAAAACACATTTGATTTCATACCTATCACATCACAATCACTTTAGGGCCATGCTCATATAATCAAGGAGATATCATCTCCTTGATATTATATAGTACTCAGGAATGGAATGGTGACATGAACTTTTCTGACCGGGATTTACCAATATAATTATAAACTTAAAAGCTTTAAATCATCATCAAGAAGGAATATAAGCGGACACAATTCAGTTAAAAAAATAAGAATAAACTAAATGGGAGGCTTACAAGTTGCACAAATTGTGTGTGATTTTTATTTCATCTAAAAGTATGTTTCTAGGTATTATTCATTGAATGTGTGACTTTCGTAACTTTCAGTATTTTTATTTGTCATAATCACCAAGGCTACCACTACCACATTCACCATCACCGCCACCACCACCACCATCATCATCATCAGTTTTGATTATCATCACTATCATCAGCAGCATCATTATCGTCAACAGCAAATCATCTATGTCATTATCATAGTGATTGAAATTAGGATCATTTTTTGTAAGGAAATAATGAAAGGGAATGAAAGAAAGTTTGTAGCGGGAAGGGAAGGGGGGGGGGTTGAATTTGCTCTAAAGTAAAATCAATGTGAGTAGAATTAACTCTATGTTTTTATCTATATTGCAGTGATGGTTAAAAATCAGTACAATACTAGGATGCCATGATGTTCAATAATTTAAACTTCAAATTTCAATACTTCACGGGTGAAGATATGGGGCCGTAAGCTTCAGGGTGATTATGTAGAATGATATTAACATTAGATCATTACTCTAAAATAGATGAAAGATAATTATTATTTATCATCTATATCAGGTTGTACACAACTGGCCTACAGCAAAAGCAAATAGTGCCATGATATAGTCTTCTCCAGCAAGAGAATTTAACATTATTGACCTTTCAGGATTACTTGGCATTGATACTCATCGAACTGTTCTTAGTCATTGCCCAGGCCTATGATCATGAAAAAGCAAGATCACTCACCCGTGTAGAGAATCATTGACAATGGCATGCTCAGCGGGTTCGCCACAGACAACAATGAATGGGAGAGGCGCTCAGAGAATAGTTCCCCATATCCGCTGTCGTGATTATTGTCATAATTTCAATAGAGGAACCTATTTCAAAAGACCGTTGGCCCGTCCGATGGGGAATCTTTTGTACTATAGTGTAATAAAGTACGTGTATACAGTAACTACCGTCCCGACTTCTTTCTTTCACCATCATCGAGTAGCGATTAGCGTGTAAAATTGCATAAATTATCTCACAAAACGGATCTAATGTTCATGATTACCAGCATCACCATTATCATTACTATTACCTTTCATATATTCTTAATTATATAAAATATAAAATTGATATTGGAGAACGATTGGAAATAGATACTGAATGAATGATGATGGTGATGATGATAACAGTGATGATGATATAATGATAATTATAACTTTGAAGTGATATTAACGGACATGATAATACGAATAATAATATCAGTGATAATGTTGATGATTAAATGATAACAAATGAAGATGATTGATATATTTTGCGGCAATGAACCATGTATAACTTGAGACGCGTTTTTCCTTTATCATGTTTGTTATAAAAGGTTTTCATATCATGATCCTGAAATACATAGATTATATATAGATTAAAAAGAATGAGAATGGATGGCCTTCATCTAATTTTGGAAAAGATTTTGCGGGTTGTCAAGTCCGACGCAGTATCAAACATGCTTGCATATCGAGGTCGATGCGATTTTTATATCGACATCATCCCCCAGAGTCTATCAAGTTATGAATTTGTGTGCATTTTCGCAAAATTGACATTTGTAATACGAGATTATTCTAATGTTAGAGTACTGTAACATCCGAACTGCATGCCATCCCGGCTACGTACGTTTTGAATACATCGGCTATTTCGATTTCTGGATGCATGATACCATGCAGTTAAAGCGGTGTACGCCTGAATCATATTGATTGTATTAACTTTATTATAACGTCGACAAACATAATTCATCAGATTCATCATCTTTATCATTACACCAATGACATGGACTTATGCACATATAGGCCTACGTCTTTTGCTTGATTGAACACTGACCCTCTCCCCCTCCCCTCCCCCATTAGAGCGAAAACAATGAAATTGCGCTCTCTCATTAATATTGATTTCGATACGGAGATCGGGAAACGCACGCCCCTAATTTACATTATTTGTATACCACTTAGAACAAAACATTTATCTAAACGCTAAGGAAAAAATATAGAGAGAGAAGGAATTTCACCAAAAAATAAAGTAGTTGTACAGTTCACAGTAGGCTGTAAACAATTGAGGGGCTTCACATGCGGAGGGAAAGCTATATTTAACAAAAAAGGTTTTAACACGGATTTGAATTTCTCTCTTGAATCTGCTTGTTTAATACTTTTTGGTAGATTGTTCCAGAGTTGGATCCAGGGGTGGGGCAAGGGGTCCGCCCTCCCTCCTCCCCCTATTGGCGGAGCAAAAAAAGGGGGAAAGAAAGACCAAAAAGGGAAAAGACGGGAGAAAAAATGGTAAACATGAGAGGAGGAAAACGAGTGAATAAATAAGACGAGGGGAAGACTTCGAAAACAATAAAAAAAAATCTTTCATGTCATTATATAAAATTTTCGCTCGTGCTTTGCGCTCGCATTACCTTTTAGGTGATTTACATATATGGAACTTTAAATATCAAATTTTGAAGTCAATATACATAACATATTTCAGCTCGGAAATTGAACTTTCATTTTAAAAAAGTGTTCTGTAAAAATTTATTTTTTATTGTCTGAATATAAACATTTTCTGCTTGCGCTGCGCGCTCACAAAATTTGATTTCCAGGTACCTATTATTTTCCTGTATTCCATATACTTATAAAAATATACCTATTCATGTCAGATTGTAAAAACGTATCAGCTAGCGCTGCATGCTTGCATTTTGATTGGTGAGTTATAAAAATTTAAATATTAATTCTATAACAAACTACTTAAAATCTCCATTTTATGACAGTTTATAAACAATTTTCGGCTGGCGATATGCGCGCACATTGATTGTTAAAAATATATTAACTCATGCATCTTATTCATTATTACAAAAGCGCTTTAAATTGTTCCTTTTTCAGAATGGAATATCGACAAGTTTCATCTAGCGCATTGATAGGAAGAGAAATAGGAAGACAGTCATAATTTTCATACGATGGAATAATGTTCTTAGAATGTCCCGGTCCTACATGTATGTCAAACTCAAAGTAATAATAATGAAACATATCAGCTCCTTTTTAACTGTGATCCATATCCACTCACAATTTTCCTACAAATCTCGAATTTTCCGCTTGCGCTTCGCGCTCGCATCAATTGCTTTGTTATATATTCAACTTTTTCATGATTACAAAAATTGCTTAGAATTTCAATTCTTCAGGTAGAAAGATCAAAATTTTCAGCTCGCGCTTCGCGCTCGCGTTATTTGACTGTTGAAATATGTAACGTCTTCATGGCTAACCGCAATCAGCCGTTAACATATCTTTTTTTATCAGAATGATCAAAGCGTATATTAAATTTACTCATCTCGTCTAGGATCCCAAGCATTGCCAGAATGCCATTTTAGGACAAAATACATGGAATAATAATTTAAACAATAGCTCGCGCTTCGCGCTCGCACTATTTAAATAAGGCTTATGAGATTATTTTACATTCATTTAAACAAACAAAAATCATATTTGAGCGGCTGATCGGGGGTATGTGGTTAAAAAGACCCCCCCCCCCCTTTGGCGAAGGATGGTTCCGCCCCTGCAAGTGTACTCACTTTTTGAGAGTCACAGCAAATATCTGTAATATGAATATGTTGTTCAAACACAAGTAAAGACCTTAATTTTTTAACGTCACGTTTTAAACGGGTCAAAATGCCCTATTTTAGTGACAACTTTTTTGTCTAAAAAGTTTTCAAGGGAAAATGTGCCCCCACCTGAAAATCTGCCACTGATTGAATACATATAAATCATTCAATTATAGACAATTGTAGTTCAGAATAATGCATAAATCCGAATGATTAATACATATATATATAATAAGCTTAACGTTTTTACTTCTACTATTTTGATCCTGTTCAAAAACACAATTCGAATTAACTTCATCGCAGTGGTGCCAACCGGTGCCAACACTGAACACTTCAATGTTCTTGCTCGTAAATAAATACTGTTTTCCCGAAAGCACGAATCCAATTAATGCTTATTTAACCACATGTCTATCCCGGCTTTTGTATGAAAAAAAAAAGAGATCAGGCTCAGTGGGATTGAAAAGAAAAATCTTACCAGCGCCTGAACAAATCACGCTTGCATTATTTAGTCTGATACTTACCCTCTCGATGACTTTGAAATATTATGGTTGTTATTAAATCGAGTATTATACATCTGTTCTATGAAACTCGATTTTGAAAACATTTGTTATAAAGATACTTATGAACAAATCATATTTGGTTTACATATTATAAAGCGCCTTCTCATATTTCAAGTTTACCTTATAAACGTACACTGTAAGTATTTTCAAACGAAATCTATGAAAAGGATGGAAGTTAGACTTTCATTTTGATGCCAAATAGTCTCATTAATTGGGATTAGTTGCAAACACGGTGTTCGATTAAAAGACACATCGGGGACACATCAAAGTATTAAGACAGTCACCCGCGCTGACAAAGTGGTAATCTCCCATTGAAATACCCCCACCAATCAAGGGGTCATCCTTCTATTGAAATCCGCCACCAGTCAGACCACCTCCTCTATGTTCAACAATAGGGTAATCTCCCCAATCAAGAATGGGGTAATTTAAATCTACCTTGACAATGGGGTAAGCCGAGCTCTCCCATTAAATAATAATAATAATAATATAGGGTATTTATATTGCGCACATATCCACCTTGTTAGGTGCTCAAGGCGCTCCTATATTACCCGGCTAAGCTAGGCGTTCATAGCGCACACAGCTTTTTAAGGAATTACTTCCTACCGGTACCCATTTACCTCACCTGGGTTGAGTGCAGCACACTGTGGATCAATTTCTTGCTGAAGGAAATTACGCCATGGCTGGGATTCGAACCCACGACCCTCTGTTTCAAAGTCCGAAGACTAATCCACTGGGCCACAACGCTCCACTACAGCTAAATACAGCTAGCAATGCACTGGCCCAGGTCATTTTCAACGTCCGGCTTTCTGGGAATTAAAATGAGCATCAAATGGGTAGTTTTCTTGTTCTCGTTTTGTCCCCATACTAGAGCCTTGATTTTGGTTCTTTTCGTAATGTGCATTTTAATATGGTTTCCATTATACATCTCAGCATTTCGACATTTAATGTAGTTTAATACTTGTCTTTATAAAGAGCAATATTACATAAAACCTGTTTGGCGCAGCAAATTATAACATAACGTTCCACTGATATTTTATCAACACATTTTTAATTAACCATGTAACTTCCCTCCTTATAGGTCTACTCTTAATATTAACATTCGAGTTATATTCTTTGCCTATCATCTCTCCGTGTATTTTAATAATCAAATATATTTGGAAAAGGGGTGTTTACCAGGCGAAAGTGAAGGTCCTCACTTGTGCATGAACGACATATCCTCATTAAAATACATGCTGTGAGTTTCAAAGGGGGGCACACTTGTGTAAAAATGGCATATTTACATTAGCAATTGATAATGGCTCTCAAAGAGGGAGGGCGCAAGGGCCGGATGCCACCCCCCCCCCCCCCCCCGGTATCACTACTGTACCCTCCAGGTGCAGAATATAGACCCACTGACTTCTTTTAGTATTATTATTATTACTTATTATTTGTACTGCGCTTTTCCCATTAGGCCCAAAGCGCTTACAATAGTAGAGGTCACAGAATAGACCACAATACTTTTGAGAGGCCAACAACTATTGTTCAAAATAAATACGGCGCCTATTAGATTGTATTGTGTTAATTCGGCAGGATCTGCGCCAGCATACACTCCATCCTTCTTGATCTAGTATGCCTAATACCTCGGTCACATTTGTTCTACGGCGGCCGTACGGCGAGTCGAAAACAGTCGTTTCAACAGTTTTTGTACCAGCTAAATATAGGTGGTTTGAATAAAAATGAATAAAACGGCTGTTTTCGACTCGCCGTACGGCCGCCGGAGAGCAAATGTGACCGAGGCATTACCATTTCCTGAACGTTTATTGATTTGTTTTGTGTGTGTAAAAGTATTTAAATTTGCAAGCTATACAGAATACAGCTATACGATTAAGAGGTGAAGTACAAAGTTGGAAGGGAAACTAGGCCAAAGAGGCTTTCGTATTACAAACTTTACGTCGGTAAATTATGTTTACCTTAGACACTGGGAATCTAATTTGCAATTATTTGACACACACATATTGCAGATAAATTCAGATATTTGATAGGAAGAAGAAATCAACGGCAATATGCACTACTGTATAAGTCAAACGTGAAGGTTAAAAAAATAAGTATAGAAAAGGTTTAGAAAAATTCAAAGGAAGAAATGAAGTTGGATGAAAATAAAAGCCATTAAAATTAAGTTGACAAAATTAAATATTGTGAGTAGAACTGAAAAATTGAAAAAGATAATTAAGCCTTCCCCAACCGCCGAACGGTTTTGAAGGGGATCACCATGCATAAAATCATGGTACTTTTTACGTTTTGTACGCTATTTGGAGGAAAAAGAGTGTGGAGGCTTCAGCCCAGACCCCCTTCGGTTTTGTGTCTGCTGGATGGTAATCAAGAACACTTGGTCACTTAGTACTCTAGATCACAGGGGAAATTGATAAGAGAATAAAGACGGATCCCAGGTAAAAAGATAATATAGGTTTTCATGTCCAATTTCATGTCAGAGTCACTTAAATGTGTTAATTTGCATTTTAATTCACGCGATACTTTTTCCCCGGAGACATCGGTCATTCAAAGTTTAGAATGGGATTCATTAAAATACGCTATAATTCCTTTATAAACATTCAACTCAATTCATGGTCAAGTTTGATAATTTTTATACTAAATTATTAAGTGCTTTTGATTTCGTTTGAAGGTAAAGATGTTTGTAATGGTCTTACAAAGTAACGAAAATACTTTTTGTTCTAAATTTCGGGCAATGAAATTCAAGAATTGTGCATTTAATCAACAATGACCGATATGACTGCTTGAGCATCCAAATTAATTTTTAAAAGTTCAAAATTAATGATATTTTATTCGTTTGTTTTGCACGACATCTGTATTATGTGTGAATATATAAGTTTCTAGCATGTTAATGTTTAAACATAATGTATAATAAGAGTAAAATTGTTGTGCACTTTGGCTAAATTAGATGTAGGCCTATGTTTAGCTCAAATATGAATCTCAACGATGCCCTTGTCCATTTTCCCACAAAAACGCTTGCATTTTATGAGTTTATTATTTTTTTGTCACAGTATAGCGTTTCAATGTAGATATTTAAATTCCATCATTTTGGGACCCAGGTATGATTTATATTGCATCTTTTGCAAAGGGTTTGCATTTCGTTTACAAAGAAGTTAAGGACAATTCCATATTTTTCCTTTTCACCCGACAATGCTGACTGTGTGGGCTCAGTGTGATGAAAAAAAATTTACCCGCACCTGAACATTTACTTTTAGAAAGTCAGTGTCTTAACGGTATATTCTTCAAAATAAAAAAACTCGTTCTATTTAAAAAAAAATCAAATCTAAATCTAATTGAACTTTGTCACTACTGAAACCTGAAACGAAAAACTATCAAAAGAAATTGTGAAAGCGTAACTTTGGAAAATGTACCCCCAATGGACTAGGCACACCGATACAAGGACACAATGATATTCAGATCAGTGACTAGAGATCGGGCGTTCAATAGTTTGCCTAAAACGCCGATATCGTGAACATAGAGGGCGCTAATGCAAAAACATATTATCGGAGAGCCAACCGAAGCATGTCAGAAGAAAAGATAAAAGCGAACGCTTCCGTTTTCGCTGCAAAAGGGCACGCTGGCGTCTTGAATGGCAGGAGCACTGACCCGTAGGAAAGAAAAATGGACAATGGCACGCTCAGCGGGTTCGCCGTAGAATATAAAGGTAAAGACGCACGCACACTTTTGACAACACGCCTAAGCACACTGACACGTTCTATGAGGATTTCCGCGTGAGTAATCATATTGGTAATAAGGAGCTTTCTATTTGCACGTCGACTAGTGGACTGCGACGAAAGTACGTCATAATAGTCTGCTTTGTGTTTACGGTATACAGAACCGCTGGAGTATATCACCACGGGGCTTCAATCAATGGGCAAGGATTTGATTGCTCGTTTACTACGTTTCGAACGAGCGTGATCTGAGCGAAATCCACGTTCGTCATCATGAAGTTGACGTGTCAGGAATGGCTTGCACATGCTCAGTGTCTTCCAATCATGTGCTCGACTGACTTTGTATACCATCAACACAAAGCAGACTATTATGACGTACTTTCGTCGCAGTCCACTAGTCGACGTGCAAATAGAAAGCTCCTTAATATCCGACCAGCGGGCCGTTTCATAAAGCTGTTCGTAAGTTAAGAGAGACTTTAAGAACGACTGGTTATCCTTACGCGCTAAACCATCGCCAATGAATATACCATTTACCACAAGGAAGGATCACCAGTCGTTCTTAAAGTCGCTCTGAACTTACGAACAGCTGTATGAAACACCCGCCAAGAAAGTTGGAGGTTAGATCATCTCACTTCCCTGCCTGAGAATCTATGTTGCATACCTCTTCAAAGATCATGAAGAGAATGTAGCTATACCATTGTACTTTCGTCATCAGGTGATTGGGTAAGGACCTCAATGGATTAAGTTATCTCGGTTTTCATGGGCTGTAGACGTACTTGCATACTCCCTACTTGTCCGTTGGCCTTTTTCATGACAGATAAAGCCAATGAATCAATGCAATAAAACAAAAGTCAAGACGGCCGTTGATTAACATGAATTAAATATCCTAATGGAATACTAAAAAAATTCCATATATATCATGTATACAAGTTTTTTTGGTAGTTTAATGATGGTCAATGTGGGGCAAACAAAAGTTCTAGGGTGTAAATAAATCGTGAAATTAAAAGTTCGTCTTATTGAAAAAAACAACCAAATATAAAAAATGTTGGTGCATTTTTTATGTCGCAAAACAAACATATTAAATTTGTAAACGTTGTCCAAGCCTATCTCCATTATTACTTTCAATCGTTATATAATTTATGTAATTTAATGTAGAAGTTAGGGAGAGGGCCCGGGGGAGAATTAAAACAGTCAAATATATTGCTGTACACACGCGTGACCTCAAAAAATCCGTTGAAAGGGATGTTTCTCAGTTTTGGACGCGGTCGGCGCATGGACTCGTAAAGGGTATCAAAAACATTTTTTTTTTAAAGGTTGGTTTTAAAAAACTGGTCAATGGTCAATCGCGGGGTCAGACGTATTTAGGGTATGTTTTTTCCCTAAAACCTTTTTTAAAGACTAGCGAAATGTGTTTCCGGTATGGTATTTTTCCCCCAAGCTTTTTCCCCGATGTCATATTTTGGCGACAACTTGTTTAGGGGCCATAAGGTGTAAATAAAGCCCGCGAAAAACTTGTTTAGGGGGTTATTATTGCACACAGAGAAAAACTCGTTGAGGGGGTGTTTGGAAATTCCTTGGTCACTCGTGTGTACAGCAATATATTTGACTGCCCCCCCCCCAGGGGAAGGGGTTATCTCAAACTAGGTTGATGTACCATTCTATGATCTTTCCCATTATAGACCTTGGCAAGGATATGTCCTGACCCGCCAGCATCCTTGATAAGAATCGCTTTGAAGAAAGAAAACCAGTCAAAGAGTCGGAACGCTAACAACCACCCACGTAATTAAATTTCATATTAATATTGATGTTCTTGAAAAGAGTGTTTTATACAAATGGCGCAAATACTCACTACTGAATAATACACACCGTATAAGCTAAAACAACAACAAATGAGCAAACATATGCCTCTGTTTAAAAGCACTCTAACCATACATTTCGCCATAAATGCCTGCCTACTTCTATCTTTAGTACAGAGTATATGCTAACGATATTTTGAGTTCAGACTACATGTAGCAGAATTCTATTAAAACAAACTGCTGTAAACCCTTAAAAACTTTACAATCGTTCCATGTGTTAAATGAACGGGTTTACAATATAATTGCTTTGGTTTAATTTGGATGTGAATATATTTTATGACAATCGTTATGTAACAGGGAATTGTGAGCCTCACTCAAATTTCCCTGGTTATGATATTCTGCCGTTTCAAACGGTAAACAAAATCCTAATTTGAATGATGATTCCAATCAAAATTAAGGCTAATGACGAATTGAAACCAAACTAGAATTGCGAACGCTAATCACAATCAAGAATTTAAATTTTACTCCGGAGGTGAGTTCCAGTTAAGTTTTGCTCAAATTACGGTACGAATTTTCCGTGTGAAAAGTCCGGTGATTCCAACTACGAATTGCAGTCATCGTTACAATGATGATTTTCAATGAATCCTTCAAAACTAACGCGTCAGCCTGTCAGGAAGGTGTATACAAATATATTTGTATATGTGTATATATTACAATATTTTTTCTCTTATTTTGGCTTTTCGCTGGAGGTTCTGGACAGAATGTCACTTTCCATTAAGAACAAGAAAAGAGCGATTTGCCAATTTACCAAAATAAAAGAAGTCTACTTACTTTAAACATTTAAAGATAAATTCCAGTTTTGGTAACGATCTAAAAATGACTTTTTACAGAATCTAATATAATGACCACCCAAGTGTCTGTTTGTATGAATAAAAAATATGTGCCATAGGAACCTGGAAGAAATTGTGTAATTGCTGAGAAATAAGCAAAATAAGCGCGGATTCGGTCACTTCCGTCGGGTCTTCATTTTAGCAATAATATTACACTGTCCCACGTGTGCCTATCTGTGTTGGTGATCTTCAGTGTGAACATTTTTCAGCGTAGATTTCAAGATTTCACAAAGTTCAGTTTATGTAACTGTACCAGATCTAGATCCTCGATGATATACTGAAAATTAAGCCTTGTTTTACAGACTTTCTCATGAAATCAATGTTTACTGCAAATACTGGAATTTCTCTTTAAATCAAATGTTTTGTTTTTGAATTGCGATATTCCATGACAAAGTCATTTCACCTTGATAACAATTTTATGTCCCACATATTGACAATCTTCCAGTGGATAGGAACCGAGTCTTTCTCGAGTCTCCAGGCTCCCTAGTTTCAGATTTCATTGATGCGAGCTACGTTAAGGTGAGTTTGGAGTTTTCGAAAGAAGGAACGTAGTTAAGGGTAAGGTTAGCCGATGGAAATTTGTGATGTTTTATACAATGTCTTATTTCTACCGTCAATCTATTACACCCAGTCGTGGTTTCACTAGCACATAATTAGGAACCATTAAATTATACGACTCAATTTCTGCACCACGTTTATTTTTCCAAATTAACTGTTGTGCAAAAAGCAATAATTCGGCAAAGGACTGCGTCACGGAGGTAGCATTAAAAATCTAAAGACGCCTACCAAATATATGAATGGAATACAGTCGACATGCAGCCATCATACCCAATGTGCGACAACGATGAGGGCGTTATAGATGTAGATAATAAAATCCAAAATTTATGGTTAAAATTAATGTAGATATTGAACCAGTAATGAAAATAAAATTCGTCTAATAATCTTCTAAAGGTAATATATTTAATAACATAAAGCGAAATATTTACATGATTGACATCGAACAAAAAACAAACAAACATATACCAGTCAAATTGAAAACTCCAGGAATACAATCCATGCGGTTTTGCTGTTTAAAGGTGAATCCAACCCCAATAAAAACTTGATTTTACAAGGAAAAGAAAAATCAGAGAGGTTGATCGGTGAAAGTTTGAACAATATTGGACAAACAACAAGAAAATTATGAATTTTTAAAAGTTGCAAATATTGGTAATCACTATACCCATGGAGACTTCAAATTGGCCACATATGTAAAGTCATAGTGATTTAAGGCAAGGACTACTCTTCCATGTACTCCAATACATATTATGGCTAAAATGTCATATTTCCAAAAACAAATTTATTTCAAATTATATTTTTCTTTCATGAGGACATAAAACAATATACTACCTGGGTTATATTTAGATTACCGCCCCAGGGGAATGGGTACTTAATAGAAAATCACAAATCCCTGATAATAAAATACATGGCCTATGGGAAAGTTGCCCTTGTCCAGTGCACTTGCCCCTTGTCATAAATTACTACATAAATTACTAAATCTACATAGTATTAGTGATCTCAATTTTAAAGCTGCTATAACTTTCTTATTGCTTGTCCGATTTCTTTCAAACTTCTACCATTCTTTTTTTATTTATTTTTCTTCTTGCCAATACAACATTTAATGGCCAAGGCTGAATTCCCCTTTAAGGGTCATAACATTGTCCTAAACGTCTTTGTATATTTATACACACACACACACACCATCACCCTCACTCACACACACACACACACACACACACACACACACACACACATATATATATATATATATATATATATATATATATATATATATATATGTATATATATATACATGAATTTAGGTAAAGGAGCTAAAAACCGGGCCAATTTTGAAAGAAAATTTACTCGCATGTTTACGTGGATGTGTGTCGAGTTGTTCTTCAGGTGCGTGTGAGCCAAATGCTTCGTGAAACTTTCTTGTGTATTTATTTAACATTTGACTTTGCAGTGTAAATTGTGTCATCTCGTGTATACACAAAATGCAGGGTATTCGATACAGGTTTATAACAACGCAGATGCCTATGCCTAACACAGCAACTGATTTCTGGGACATGGTATTTTACAATAAACCATCTGTTATCATTATGCTGAACGATGATGACAGACGTAACAAGGTGAGAATCCTGCCAAAACTCTGGTGTTGATTTAACACCAGCCCGGAATCTATATATGTCCACACTAGAAAAATGTTAAACAACACCAGTTTCGTTTTTGTTTAACACCAGATATGTGTTTGTACAACATCAATTAGTATTAAAACAGCATCGGTTTTAATCCAAACTGGTGTTGTTTCAATACTTATCTGGTGTGGACGTATATGGATTCCGGGCTGGTGTTGAATCAAGAACAAAGAACATAGTGTCCACAGTGTGTTCAAAGTGTGTGCACGGTGTGTTCTCAGGGAGCCCAAAGTGAGTCTTTTAACAATGTGACTCGCTTTCCCACATGATATACAGTTGTGCTCAATTGTCAACGAGCCCCACCACACAGTGCACCACTTCATATTAAGCGTTGAATGTAGACAATGACACTACAATGTTGGGCGAGCCCGCAGAAACAACCTTTATTTATCACCTGACTTTACCATCAAATATCTAAAACATTGCAGAACTTGGACGCTTTAAATGTGTTCCTTTTCCGGTTGGGTTCACTAACTTTCGATCACCAATGTATGTCGACTATATGAACTTACTGTGAACACTCTTTGTACCAATCTTTCACAGATGTACAACACTTGTGGTTTTGTTTTATCTAACTCATTATCTTATTGCGTTAGGGTTTGTTCCTCAAGGGGCATATCAGCTGGTGTCAGTTTTAATATTTTCAGTTTTCCCATTCATTATGATGATTGAGATTGGTTATTCCCCAGTTAACGGTAAAGAAGTAATGTGATGACTGTTTCGATAAATAATTAAAGTGGGCCGATATGCCTTATTACTTAAATCACATAATGATTATTCTGATCCTTTAGAATTGTGTCCAATACTGGTTGGACAATGCTGTTGCAACTTTCGGATCCTTTTCTATCACTACGGTGTCTGTCTCTGAGAACGAAGGACTGATTGAGAGGGAGATGCGAGTCACAAGAAATAAATCACAGGTACCCCTTCTTCTACATCTCATTTTTATAAAATCTCATTTAAAAAATGAAATATGTGTTTACCCACAGCCCATCTGCAAATGTTAATGCATTTTCAGATACCGTTTCATAAAGTTTTCTTGTGTTGGGAAATAATCTATTTTTATTACAAGTTAGCTTTCGGTATTTCATTAGCTTTAAATTGTTATTGCAAATTAATTATAATTTTTAATGAAATTAGGGGAAGATTATGGACACTTGCATGATATTAGAAAAGGGGGAGTTGAAATATGTCGTCCACTAGTGGGGGTGTGTGATGAACGAAAGAAACTGTACAAATGGCTTACATGATGTACATAAAGCGGTATGGTGTGAATCAGGTTCAAAGGTTTTATTTTTTGGAATATGTACCGGGACTTTTGGAAAAACATATACCTTAAATATCATCTGGATTAGATGAATAGGTTATGTATCCTTTTAGAAGCAGTTTCAAAACTACAAGTTAATTATTTTAAAGAACAAACAAAATAAATGATCAAAGTACTAAAGTGGCATTTACTTAATAAAAACAGATAATATATTTATATAAGTAAATACAAATAATCAGAATTTAGGGACTGGTAGTCGTAAGTAAAAACAGATCCAACATTGTACTGTACGACTTGATGAATGTCATTGACAAATGGCATCCTGCAAATTGAGACGTGTGGATTTTTTTGTGGACGTGGAAATATCCTGATAAATCACATATTGCGGAGAGCTGGTACCTTGCAAAATTACAGATATCATGAATTAATAATAACAATAATTCAATATTTATATAGCGCCTAACAAAATTTCTCTAAGCGCTCTACATCGCAAAACCTAACTACTTAACTTTATAAACTAAACTCACTTATTAACTTAACTACCTTACATAACTAAACATCCAACGTAACTACCTTACATATCTAAAATACTAACTTAACTATGGACATATTAACTGTAAAAAATCATACTATTTACGGAAGAGATATGTCTTAAGTGCTACTTTAAAGGAACTTAGAGAGGAATGGGATCTTAAGCTAAGAGGGATTGAGTTCCAGAGTGTAAGAGCCACAACTGAAAAGGCTCTGTCGCCCTGGGTGTGGGAGGTTGCATTGGGAACAACTAAAAGGTTCTTGTTGGATGGCCGAAGTGATCGGGAGGGTTGGTAGGTGTTGATCATGCTCGCGATGTATGAGGGGGGACTTTCCGTGGATGCTCTTGGGTGTAATTTGTTTACTCATTCCAGTCTCGACATGTCGTGAAGCAGTACCAGTTCTTAGACTGGCCAAAAGAGGCCGAGCAGCAAGAGAATCGAGCTCCTCAACTAATCAATCTGATGACAAAAGTTCAAGAAACTTTAAGAAGATCACCAGAAGGGTCCCCAGTGCTTGTTCATTGCATGTAAGTATAAGCTTGGTAAGGGAAGATTAAAGAAATCAATCGTGCCTTGGCATCGTTCTAATACGATTTTATTCCTGGTTCCTGAAAAGTGTTTCACGGCTTCATCTGCTTTTCCTGTACCTTACACTATTGGGGTATGACGATTTTCCCCTTAATATCAATTGAGTCGATCCGAGATTTTTGTTATCTTATCTGTCTGCGCTATCTACGTCAGTGGATGAAATCATCCTTTTTTTCTACGGATACACATAAATAAGTTTGTAAAACACCAAATTAATTTTCATAATTTTTAATAGAACAAATTTAATACAATGCGATTAATGCCTGTATTTCTTAACATATGCAGGTTTGGTATAACTTTGTTAACACTTTCACATATTTATAGGAATGGAGTTGGCCGAACTGGTGTATTCTGTAGCACGCTTGAGTGCATCGCACAAGTAGACGAAGAAGACGCTGTTGATGTCTTTCACGTGGTGAAGATGCTCAGAAATGAAAGGATGCAATTTGTACAAACCAAGGTAACATATAGCAGTACTGTACGTATGCATAAGGGTGGATGTGTGCGTGTGTGTTTCGGTTTGGTTGAGCGTTTATTATTACATAAAAGAAGAATTGTATGATAATAAGTTGTATTCATTTGGCTGTTTCTAGAAACTCCAGAGACGGATTGCAGACGCGATTTGTTTTGCTATGTCCTATAAAAGTAGACAAGAATATTCTTGAACGTCTCAATGAAATTATATTACAACACTAGACTCAATGTTATGTGATAACATGGACCTATGAAAAGATGGACATTCGTCGGTTAGATAATGGATTCAATAACTGGTGACTCGCATTGCATCCGAATAATATTCTTTTAATTTTAGTCTATGATTCTGTGAACATCACCGTGAAAAGGTTTGTGCCATTACATTGGGTTATCGCATCGGTTCGGGGAATCGCGTATACCTGACCATTCGGGAAAAGGACCCCCTAGATTCACGAAACGTCAAGTCCAGTATACCCGAACATTCGATATTTTTTTTTATAATTTTCACAAAACAACTGGTAAATTATTGGACCCGACCATTTTTAGAAATTTAGGGGACCCTTTTCGCAAATTGTCGGGAAAAAAATGATAGCGGTCATTATTTACTCAGGCAGTGGAATGCTCACTATGTTAAAATTTACAAGGAACTGGTAATCCTAGCAGCCAATAGGAATTGCAGGCAAGGAAAAAGGGCGACGGAGTTAGGTATGTTGTTTACATTGTTAATTTCACTGGCGTCATTCAAGACTCTTCAATAGAACATGTAGAATTAGACTGTTCAAGACTGAATCAAATGTCCTTATTAGAGATTAATTTAGAATGCTCTAGAAGATCGACAGTTGTAGTGGCTTATCTAGGTTTTTTCACAGGGGGGAACTGTCTACCAAACAATTTGACAAAAAAAGGTCTTCAAGCTCGTCAGGGGGGGGGGGGCAAAAAAGTTTTTTTTAAGCTCGTCCTTTGCATGGGTTGTGGTTCGTCAGGGGGGGGGGGGGCAGACGGCCCCCCGTAGGTACGCTAGTGGGCAGTTAGCATAAAGGCTTGGAAGTCAAGGATATCAGAACTTGGGATTTAGACTTTCAGAGCTCAGACTTTATGTTCGTGGATAGTTCACCTTAATGTGGAATACAACATTAACCTCTGTGGAATTATTCGCAAGTCATCGATGGAATGTTTGCAACTATTTTTAGAGAGGAATTCTCTATTCTCATCAAGATCATTAATCCGTTCTAGGGAAATTTAACCCATTGATTGTGATATCGACTGTTTTTCATTATCTACTTTGTCTTCACGGACTTTTTTAGCTAAAGGCCTGGTCACACCGCCCGCGCGTTGTTGGAGCGGTCCTGGAGCGAAAGGGAGAGAGGGTCGAATTTCGACAACGCTCGTCACCGTCAAAATTGGGGAAAAATAGAAAACATCGAAAACACTATGATCATGATGACAAAGAGAGTGTAATTTTTATGCAGCTACTTATTGTACTCGCCACAATTACTCTGGTAGACAAAAATACATCCCTTCATTGCTATTATTTAACAATGAATGGATGAATGCACCGTTCCAGCAATCCCGTGTCCGCTTGGAAAACGCTTACACCGCTCCACCAAAGTTAATGAACCGTTATATAACCGGCCGGGCAACGCTGGCGAAGCAGCGGTTGTCCAGCGTTCAAGATTTCTGCGTTGGCCTAGCGTTCACGAACTTTCATCTAGCGGTGCCAAACTTTGACTGGGCGTTGTTAGAGCGGTAGCCAACTTAGCTGGAGCGGGAAATTGTCCGCTCCTCACCGCTCGCAATATTTTGAGCAGCTCAAAATTTTCGGAGCGGTAGGAGGGACCATCAGCGGTGGCCGAGCGTATTCGGCGTTGCCTTAACGGAGGCCAACTTTGGTTAAACGGTGGTGAACGGTAGCGAGCGGTGATTATTTTTTCTCTCCACGACCGCTCCAACAAGTCTCGGGCGGTGTGACCAGGCCTTAAGTAAGTGAATGTGATCGCCGATCGCAACTCAACATCAATTTCATCATCGCCACCATTTGGATATACATGTACAATGTAAACGGAATATAACCTAACCGACGCGTGGGCCAGGATGAGTTGAAAGTGCGTCAAAATTATATTCCGTGCTAGATTTTTACTTTAAAATGTTGATCATGGGTAATTTCGGGCGGAGAATCGACTGAACATACATGTAATTTAAAGCCGTCACCTTTAATGACGTCACCTTGATACCAAATTTTGATTGGCTACTTAAAACCTCAGTGAAAAGACAAATTATTTAAATTAGCATGTAAACTTTGTGGTATGTGCTACTTAAAGATTGACCAGAGTGAATGTTCGTTTTATTCTCACATGCCTAAAAAGTGTGTATGTGATACCAAAAATAATTTTATTGCATCAAAATGATCATTAATTAGATTTATTAAAAAGAACTTCAAAATATGAAAAATATAAACCGTTTTTTATCAACGGCTGTGCACTTGACTTGTGTAAAACGTATATAACAACACGAATCTATGAGGAGGGTTTTTGTCAAAATTATTCTACAAGTAAGTTTTATCTTTGGTTTGGTTTGGTTTGGTTTTATTTACCGTATAAAAATCACAAAATACATTTCAAAAGATATTAGATTAAATATGAATATATAAACATGCACATAAAAATATACGGATGTATCACTCTATTCAGAGCCATTGATATAATGGCTCTGTTCTTCCTAGAGGTCCAGTCAAGGTAACATGAGAAATAATATGACCTATATATATCTCTGGAAGAGTTGTTGGTATAGCCCTTATTTGCATAAGCAACCTTTATTTTGTTTACATTATGCCCGGAAATCATGTCATTTTCGTGGAATGGAAGGGGAATCGTCCTCGCCGTGCAAAAGCGAACGGAAATCTACACCCTTACGGTGCGCTACGATGACTGCGCGGTATAAAAATGACCGTTTTTAACAGGTTTTTGGGGTGTTGTGTCAAGTTAAATCGGCTCTAACATGAAAACGGGCAAAAACGGGCAGCTATATTTGGTATCGACTTAAAGCTTAGACATCGGAAAAAATGGTGCTTATAGAATTTAGACGGAAATCCACGGAAATCTTAACGTTTCTAATGTAAATGCAAAAACATGGATTTTCAGCCTGTTTCGAGGAATAATCATCGTATAAACCTCCTGAAATGTGTCTTTTATCTACTTTAAACCCTTTCACACGAAAAAAAGAAAATATCAGGATTATGTTGGAGCTTTTTCAGATTCCTAAATAAAAACCTTTTGTGAAATGGCCTGTTTTTCAACTAGGTTGTCATAAACGCGACATTTCGCAAAATGTCACATTTTACGAATTGAAATTAACAACCTTTTTGAAAATTCCTGAATGAAATATTTTGCTGAAATATTCTTCAAAGTTTTATCTTTCAGCTGGGCATTGAAAATCTGAAATTGCCCAAAATGACTTTTGGCGCAATTTTGTTTCACCCCGGCCCACTCAGTGTGCGACGTCTCTTTAACCCACTGATGTATTTGTGGGATAATTTGTTTTGTATTCATAATAAAGACATTCAGAACCTGATCTTTAGTTGCTCTATTATATATATATATATTACATCGTAACAGTATTTAGGACTGTGTCAGAACGAAAGCATGGATAAGCTGTAAGTGTGAAAACATAGGCATATATAGGCAACCATTTTTGGGGGTCAGCGTATATGATCATATACCCAGCGTGTGATGGGGTTTCACGTGAGTGAGTTTGGGTCCATGTGAGTGTTTGTGCGACATTGACCGGCTTTTGTATTATTTGTGAGGGTTGCTGATTTATGCGCATTCTATTTACTTCTTATAATGCAGGAAGAATATTCGTTCATCTACGACCTGATCAAAGAATATCTTCGAGGAAATGAGTACGAGCAACCGATAGGTCCCGAGGTCTCGCCTAGCGATCACACTTACACGTGTGCTGAATCCCCTACGGCTCCGGGATCCGTTCAGAGCGAGCATGTCTACGCACAACTGCAAGAGGGCACTCCCAATAAATTATATACCCCACTGAAGGTTCCATGAGCCTAATTACAACAGGAAGGCTAAAGATATTCGTCGACCCAACCCATTCATTTTTTTCGATTTGATATTGCTGATTGACAAAAGTATAAGAATTTGATTGAAAATCTAACACTGATTCTATAAATTTTAACTACTGAACCTCATTTGCCCAAATTGAGAAGATATATCAATGACTTTGGAACTATTTTTTGACTGGCGGAAGAATTAGGACTTGTGTCAGTTGATAAATTTAATCCCATCATACAGATATCTTCATAAATGGCGATTTATTTTTAAAATGAGCTGGCTACAATACTCCTTTCTGGTCAGATATGGAATGTGAGATATACATCCTCTCCATTGGTAGTAAAAATTCGACCTTCTAATTTCACGTTTATTTTTGAAGGATTTTTTAAAATGCCACACAATTGACACACAAGTCTATGGGGAATGTTTTACGCGCGTGACACCTGAAGTCAGATATTCCCGTGGAGACAATGACTCTTCCAGCTGGAGAAACCAAGTACAAGGGGACGATTTTTAAAGGGAAAAATTAAAAGACGCACTTGCATTCACTGAACATTTATACTGGTCTTCTTAAATTACTTACATGTAGAATTAGTCCTCGTATTATTTGATCAGTGAGATACTCTTCCGTTTAATGGCACAGTCCTTAAATTGTCTCTACTAGGTCAGTATATCTGGCAATGGAGCGCGCTTCGCGCGCACACTAAGTGACTCATTTTTTTCTGGTGCCCCCCCCCCAATGCCGTGAACCACGGTACGCCACTGCATGCATTCACCATCACATTGGCTATTTTGAAGATTATTTACAATGGTCCCAGTTTGATGAACAGGTTACCTTGCCAACGGATAGTCAATTCAATTCAAAATGATATTATTTTTCTAATTTTCAAACATACATAATGTATATAAAGATAAAATCCCAAATCGCTAAAATTCATTTGTGAGGAACAAACGGAAAGCAGAGCTTGTAAATAAGGCTGTTTTTTACTCTTTGGTGGATATTTTAAATTTATTTTATTTTTTTCAAGTTACCCGTTGACTATATCGATATTGTATTTTTTGTCAGCAATATTTTTGCATTCTCTATTTCTTCATTTCTTCATATTTGTTTAGAATGACATTTTATTTAGTCCACTTTTTTCTCTATGATTGATGCAAAAAAAAACAGCAACCAAAATATTTTGTTTGTTATGTTAATGGAAAATGCATTATATACGAATGTTATAAATATAGAAGAAAATAATAAAACAAATCATATCGAACCAATCACATAGTTAACAGTAGCTTGCTAAGTTTATATTGTTTTCTAACACTTGTCGAACTAGTAAATGATTTTTTTGTAGAATTTCAATTTAGGTTATTTTTGGCCTCAAGGGTAATATACATGTATATATTCATGTCCGTATTGATTACATTTAGTGATTTATGAAAAGAAAATGTTGAAATCTTAATTTTTGTATGTTCGATTCTGAGTCTCCACAAGCCTAATTCTCATCACTCAAAGTAATCCTCTTTCCCTTCTGTAAAGAACACAGCGCCCCTTAGTGTTTGTACAGTGTGTTCATATTGTGGAACATAGTGTGTAATCACTTCTCTTTTTTATTTCCTGTATATGAACGCATATATGAATAAGTCGATTATATTTTCTTCATTTCCAAGTGGATCCACACTTTACAAGCCTTGCTTTTTAGTGGACCCCCCTCATTTCCATTTATGCTCAATAGTATACTTTTTTGTTGTTTTACGAAGTAAGAATGCTCGTCATTTCATTTTTGTTTCTTTTTTGGAAAACGTGTCTTTCAGTAACACATAATATATTTTATTGTAGTAGATATACATGTAGATATAAGGGAACTTATTTTACAGGGCCACATGTCCTTATTTTAGTTTCACTTTTTTCATTTTCAAATAATTTAGCATGTATTACCCTTTCTTGTTCTCGTTGAAAGGCATTCTGTAAACTGTTAATATGTATTTTACTTTTATGAATGTATATTATTGCATGTATTTAATTTGTATTGCAATGAACTGTTTTTATATGATTATGGAAAATAAATAAACAAACAGAATTGTATTTGATTTGTAACTTTATATTACTTTGTATTATGTTTTGAATGGAAGTGGAATAAAGATGAATTCAATCACCTTCACACTTTCACACTGCTAGATTTTGGTATTTAACATTGTGAATCATAGATTTACTTATTTGACCATGTGAACACACTGTGAACAGTCACACTGTCTATGTCAACAATGGGAACATATTTTTCACACTGTGTACATTTTAACAGTGAATGATATTTCCACACAGTCCACATTGTGAACACACTGCGTGACACAGTGTTCTTTCCATCAGGGATATAGCTATGTCTAGCTCGTTAATTAATGTTTTTGTTATAGTGAAATTTATGCTCATATTGCTATTTTGTATTCATTATGTATTATGACTATATTTTTTATATTATGGACTATTTTGTATATTGCATAATGTAAACAAAATTAAGATAATGTTTTGTATTATTTTGAGCGCAGTAATAAAAGCAAAACAAAGCTAACGAAATGAGAAACGTATAATGTTGATGAAAAGAGAACTCATCTCGTTTTCAATGCTCGAATCGCAGATTTAGCAATCAGATTAAATAAATAAAAAGAAACTCCTGAGAATAAATACCAGCAAACAATCCAGCAAATACAAATATTGAGGTCTTATGCTTTCATTCTGAAAAATTGAAGAACACATTCACAATCATATTAAACAAGATTTGTGTTTGGTGTGCCAATTATATTTAGAATGTTAAAATATTCTCCCAAAAAAAAAGATTTCATTAATAAGCTTCCATCATTTTTTGAAAGCTGTGTTTGATTTTTCATTTTTTTACATTACTATGGCAAAACAATCTTTCTCCCCGGTTTTAGACCCCATTTACACATACGAGTGAAGGCGGCGTGAGACCGGCCTCACGCCGCCCTAAACGTATGTGTAAACACACATGTGAACTGACGCCGCATTGAAGCCGCCCCGATTTCTGTCCTCCTCTTGAGATGGTTTGAGGTCGCCTTTGAGTCATCGACCTAGCTTTTGAATTGCGCTTGTAAGTAGCCAGGAAGCGCAGGCCGCCGTATGGGTGGTGGTGACGCCATGGTTGTGACGCCATGGTAACATAGAGCTATTAACATAAGGAGATCTGACCAAAGAACTATTAGCTCCATGATGGTAACCACACTTTAAAAAAAAATTAGAAGGCTTGACGCCGGCGTGAGGCCGTCTCGATGAAACCGGCCCATGTGTAAATGGGTTGTGAGTGGATGGAGGAACAATAGGGAGTTGTAGCAAATGCCCTTCATGATAAATGGTCTTTGTCG
This sequence comes from Lytechinus pictus, assembly GCF_037042905.1. NCBI lineage: Eukaryota > Metazoa > Echinodermata > Echinoidea > Temnopleuroida > Toxopneustidae > Lytechinus > Lytechinus pictus. The sequence continues at coordinate 18,718,046 of NC_087250.1, read as the reverse complement.
AAGATTGGTGAATCGAAACAACTATTTCGTAATCGACATATTTTCAATTATTCGTCTGCTCAGAAACGTAGGGCCAAAATGGATGCTCCGGTTCACCAATTTTCTACAAAGACCTTCCAGTTGTTTTCAAACATTTTCAAACAATGCACACACTAAATAAACATTTGATTCAAACAACTCTCAAAATCATACACTCACAAACATTACCATCAGCAGCAGCGACTTGAACTCGTTCTCCGCCTGCTACCTGCCTTCAGTTGAATCTCCGTGAATTACTAAATTCACTCATATACACATTAATTTCCTTTTATTCAGTTGCACATGATTCTTCACTTGTGCAAACCCAAATTCATACAAAATTAATTTGCTATTAAGAATATGGATAATATAAAAGTTATGTTTATTAAAACGAATGCGTAAGTCCCTAAAAGCAAAAGTTTGAGGCGGGATACGCCTGAAAACACATACACACTACAATAAATACAATACAAAGAAATGAAGTGCTCAAAATTGGGTAATGCTCCGATTGTGAAAAAGAAAGACGAGGCCCGTTTCATAAAACTTATCATAATAACAAATTTGCAATAGCAGTTAAACGCTACTGAATTACTTCAATCCGATTGGCTGATAGTAAATTTGTTATAAAATTGCCCAATCATGTTTATGTCTTTGTTAAATGGGAGCATTTCATGAAAGACTTGTCGGACGGTATACATGTTATATCCAACAAGTCCTGTTTTATCAGACAGTTACCTTATTTACGGTGCTACTCAGCCAATCAAAATCAAAGCTGTCAGATCCGAAAACAAGGTGGTTCACGAACCACGAGTCTCGCCTGATATCGCGATCGATAAAACATGCAATATGATCTTTTGATCTTACCATCCTCATTGACAAACGTGTAGTATTACCCAATTGTTAGTTGTACCAAGTGTAAACGTAATTGATGCAAAAATAAAGAAATTGGAGCAATTTGAACAAAAAAAATGCCTTTTGACCCCTAGACGACCTTTAACTCCGTCACCCTCAAGAACACACATGTGGTATCACAAAATGTAGGAATAATGAAATGAGAATAATAAAAAAATACTTGACCTTTTTACCCCTAGATGACCTTTGACCCCATCACGCTCAAAGACACACATGTGGTATTAACCTAGGATGATGTGCACGAAATGTCAATATAATTGATGCAGCAGTAAAGAAATGAGGGCAAGTTGAACAAAAAATATCGAAAACTAACAAACCAATAGGAAAAGCGATTACTAGGTTTCTACCGAACCTCGTTCAGGTGAGACAAAAAGGACCCAAACAAAATGTTAAATAAGCACTGCATCGATGGTACAGATTTCAATGAATCAAACTGATACGAAAGTAAAGTACAGAAAACAATTACCGATTGTAAAATAAATTCATATTTAAATATATATATATACACACACGCCCACACACACACCATCAAACACATAGATCTTGTTGAATATATATACAGGGTGTTTCTTAAAAAAAAGGTAACCAAAGTTCAAAGGTCAGACATATCAAGAATACATAATTTATTCTTATGATTTTTATTTTATATAACTAAATAGCTCGTCAAATTTAATTTGACACCTTGCTTGCGTCACAATTGTCACTGGTCATAGAGTTATGGTCGTTCGAAGGCGAATGGTACAAAACCTACCTTTTCCAGGTTTTGGGGTCTTAATGTTCATGCACGAAATATGCAAGGCTTGGGTTTCATCAGAGTTTTCCCTTCAAATTTAATTGAAATGCTATTCCCTGTGTTAAATTTTTGTGAGTGACTCGCATTTACATACATGTATCAACCGTTTTGCTTCAATCTCTGTTGAAAGCATTAATCCATACCTTTTGCACCAGCACCTTTAACGATTTTGTCGACATTCTATGTCTTGCATTGATTTTGTAACCATTACAGGATTGTGATGAAGAACATCTATCTCGTGCCAAACATGTACCTGCAAGTCACCAAGATGTGCTCAACCAAATTCAAACAAAATAACAGTTATGTGACATTCATTCGAAAAAAAAATTGCAGAAGGGAGAATATTTTTATGATATTTGAAGAAAAAACACTTTCATGAAACCAAAACCCAAGTAGTGCATGTAAATTAAAATCCCAAGGCATGGATAAGGTATAGGCTTTGTACCCTCCGCCTACGAAAGACCGTAGCTCTCTGACCCGTGGCAATTAAGACGCAAGCAATGTGTCAAATCAGACTTGATGAGTTACTCAGTTATATAAAATAGAAATCATCAGAATAAATGCTGTATTCTTATATGGCTGATCTTTGAACTTCGTTTACCTTTTTATAAAATCCCTGTACACACATGCACACACACCCTCGCACCCACACACGCCCATATCCAGAATCCATACTGATGTGACAAAAATCCCAAGTAATGATCCTGCACATCACAAGCTGCCTTTGTTTGTAGTCGAGGGCAGACGGTTGACTTTCGTTACAAGCCATATAATCTTTGTTACAGTGCATGAATCATTGTTTTATAAGGCGCGGTAGCTCGTTCGGTAGAGCAGGGGTTTCGGATTCCTGTGACCCGTGTTCGATTTCCACTTGGTGGGCTAGTACCCTTTGGCAAGGCATAAATCCTCATTACCAGGTCCCTCGTAGAGGACCTCAAGCCGTCGATCCTGTGGTTTCTAGCTTGCTTACAAGCTTTCATGCATGCTTTCTTAGCAATCAAGTAAAGCAATCTCCACCAAATCTCCATTCTCCAAATTTTAAGCTTATTAGGTATAATTATATTTTATAGGAAACGACACTACATAAACAAAAATCATCTGATTCATGCAGTAGAATTTGGTCTTAGGTAGCTATATCGTGAATCGAAGGTGTCCTGTTGTGTATTGTAATCTGCAAGACTGGTCATGTATATGTGCCCATGATCACTGGTAGGATTAGTTAATCCACTGTAATAGTGATAATCTTCGTTTATATCCGATGGAACACAAGGGAGAGGACCGCGATCATCTACTTGCTTCGGTGTAGTTCTATTATTGACTGGAGATTGATCCCTTTGTGTCATACATCTGCAGAAAATGAATAGTAATAATAATAATGATGATAATCATCATCATAATCGTATTGAAAACAATGAAAATAAAAATAAGATAATAGTAATAATAATAATAATATTTCATGGTAAAGAGGTGACGTACTGCTTTCTTGAATGATTCAACCATGTCAGGAGGGACAAAATTTTCTTGACAAAAGGGGGATCAAATTCTCAAATACAAAAAGTGGGACGCCTCTGGCAGTCTCGCCTGCATTACGCGATTCGATAAAGCAAGCAGTGCTGACTTTGAAATAGCTACTGAATAATTATACACAAGAGAAAACATTTATATCATAATAAAATACTGTCCATTGACCCAAAATTACCTTTGACCATGATTATGTGATCTAAGATGTGTGCAAAACAAACAATCATTCATACTTGATTACCTTTATGCCTATGTTTCATGGACCAGATCCGTAAACTTTCTAAGTTATGATTACAATTCAACAAATACCCCCACCATGACCAAAAATTATTGACCATAATTGACCTTGGTCATGTGACCTAAAATTCGCACAGGATGTTCTGTGATACTTGATTACTCTTTATAATATGTCGAAGTTTTTTTTTAACTACATCCATAAACTTTCAAAGTTACATTCAAAATTGTTCATTAACCCTAAATGACCTTTGATCCAAGTCATATGATCTGAAACTCGGGTTGAATACTTAGTAATACTTCATTACCCTTATGTGTAAGTTTCGTGAAGTAGGCTTATATACTTTCTAAGTTGTGATGATATTTCAAAAGCTTAACCTTAGATAAGTTTTCGATATTGATTCCCCCAACATGGTGTAAGTTAATTGACCCTAAATTACATTTGGTCTTGGTCATGTGACCTAAAAACAAAGCAGGGGGTACAGTAATACTTGATTAATTTTACCTAAAAGTTTCATGAACAGCTAGGTCCGTATTCTTTCTAAGTTATGCTGTCTTTTCAAAAACTTAACCGTAGGTTAAGATTTGATGTTGACGCCGTCGCCGTCGGAAAAGCGGCGCCTATAGTCTCGCTCTGCTATGCAGGCGAGACAAATATCATGATGACGTTGGGGCTACTCTACCCCCGCCCCCTTCTCAGGATCACAAGTAAACCATGACTAAACTAGAGTAATTCTTAAAAATTTCTTACGTGCAAATCCCGAAAATGACGACAGCCACCAATACCAGGGCGGCCAATGCGGCAAATATCTCGAGAGTCAAAGCTATTGAACTCGTTGATAATTCTTTTTAAAAAAAATTAAGATAAATGATTAATGTTTACGCAGCTTTCATTGTTTGCGCATGGTATTGTCGGAGGAAACGTGATCAAATGAATGATATAACTGATGTATTGTTAATATTGATATGCATTTTAATCGCGTTATTTAACAATATCCATTTCTTTGGCCTTTTCTTTGTCTTCTTCTTTTCCCACTCCTCCTCCTCCTTCTATTTCTTCTTTTTCTTCTTGTGATAGATACACAATCATTCTTCCCTTTCTTCTTTTTTCTTTTTCTTCGTCTTATTCCTATTCCCCTTCTTATTCTTCTTCTTCATCATCTTTTTCTTCTCCTTCTTCTTCTCCTTCTTCTTCTTCTTCACCTTCTCCTTCCCCTCCTCCTTCCCCTCCTCCTCCTTCTATTTCTTCTTCGTCGTCTTCTTCTTTTTGTTCACTATTATGTATGTTTTTCACCACTTTATTTCTACAACATAACGTTTTTTCTGTGAACGGGACGAGTCGGTGCACAACCGTAACCCTTTTTTTTTACCTGGACACTTAAGATCTTCGCTGATATCCCATTCTCCAGTTGTCCCATTGCACGTCCAAGTTGTTTGTACAGTCTCGTTGGTCGTGCTGCTATTGCATACGATGACGACATTCTCACCGGGACTGTAGCTATCTTTTGGATCAGCAATATAAGTGTCTGATGAGAGTCCAGTCGGTGAGTCGCATGTCACTTCTGTAAAATGAGACAAGTTGACGTCTGTATGTCATTTCCTTTTCTCTTTTCACCTTCTTCTCGCTGCCTTCTCCTCTTCCTTCTCATAAGTATACTTTCTTTTGCTTCTCCACTTCTTCCGTTTCTTCCGCTTTTACATGTTTTATTTTCATTCGTCTGCTGCTGTTTTTTTCTTCTTCTTGTCTACTTCTTCTTATTTTCATTCTGATTATTATTATATTATTATTATTATCATTATTATGATCATTATCATTATTACTATTGTTGTTGTTATCAGTATTGTTATTATGATTATCATCATTATTAATATTATCGTCATCATTATTTTAGTTATCATTACTATTTTGCATTATTATTATCATTATTACTATTTATATTATATTCATCACTTTTATTATTTTCACCCTATTGTCTTATTTCCTTCTTGTTTGGTGACTGTATTTTAAAACTTTTATATGCAATCGAAAATACTTGTATCACAGTTTTTGCCAATATAGCCAGTCATACAATGGCATTCATAATTAGACACCTTAAACGGGTGACAAGTTCCAAATTTGCAAGGCCCGGCAGAGCAGGCGTCAACTAAAGGATACAACAATTCACACAATAATGTTACTATTTGGTATGTATAATATTCCTTTATTTAGTATAGTATTGTTTAATGCTGTTAAATGTCAATTTCCTTCATTATATTCTATTTATCTTTTTCGATTTAACCATGCTGTAAACATTTTCCACATAATATCATGCACACAGAAAAACAGTGCGTTTACACAAAGAGGCATAGAGATACTAGCTAGTTAACAAGTTTAGGTAACACTCACAGTGGAAGAATTAGAATTAGTTCCATTCTGCGCATGATCAGAAGGTCATTTGTACTAATTTAGTACAAATGACCTTCTGATCATGCGCAGAAAAGTGACATTGCGGATTAATATTTAATGAGATAAGCACCAACTTTGATGTCTTGATTATTCATAAATTCTTTGGAATTTGGTTTTTCAATAGATCCACAAAAAACAGCAATGCGTCCATTAGCGACCGGTATTTTACAAATAGCCAAGTACATTAATATAACAACATGCTACATGCTAATGCATTCATAGTAGAAATGCAACAAATATCTTCATAGAGTGTTCATTGTTGCTATTTTAGTCACCTGGTCTTGCATAATACCTTGCTTTGAAATCTGCCTGTCATAATGAAAGAAACGAATGGTCATTCGACCAAAATTGCCCATGAGCTAACTCCGAAATGGTCTTTATAAGGAGAAAAAGAGGAAGAAGAAGAATGAAAAAGAAGCAAAAGAAGCTGAAGAAGAAGAAGAAGGTGATGAAGGAAAAGAAGAAGAAATTAATGAAAAATAAAAGAAGTGGAAAAAAAAAGAAGAAGAAGTGGAGGAGAAGAACAATGTGAAGAAGAAAAAAGAATAAGTAGAAGAAGAATGAATGAAGGAATGAGAAGAGGAATGACGTAACCTATAACTGAACTCAAATAGAGACTTTATTTTGCTAAAGTTATTGGACCACCTCTCCTCCCCCCCCCCCCCTTCGATCTACAGATATGCTCATTGATTTACCGTGATGTTACTCACCTACGATGCAGAAGCCACTTGGTTGTTCGATAATGCCAATTCTCGTGTAAAGAGATGGCCAGGTATGGTTCTGACCCTCCATTACCCCGACACCTTGCAGGATCCAGTCACTCCACACCAATGTCCCCTCATAGACCACAACACCAAATGGATGTAGGACACCGTGTGTGACATCAAGGAGGGTCTTCCTCAGACTGCCGTCGAGGGCGCTCGTTTCAATCTTGTCGAGAAGAGCGTCACACCAAATCAAACGATTTCCTGGTTGGGTAGGAAATGAAAAGAAGGGCGTGAATCGGAATGTTTTTTAACAGTAAGCCTTAAGTGGCCCAAAGTGAAGACTGAATGTATAATGAAGTTCACTGAGCTAGAGATCAGTGGGATTGTTAAAGGAAATTAAATCAGTGGCAGTTTATCAAAAACATACATTGAAATGGTTACTGGATATATACCTTTACTGTCATACGTGATGCCATTAGGCCATCCGAGCTCCGTATCAATGATCACCTGACGATCCGACCCGTCCCGATTGGACATCTCGATATCGGGTGTGGTACCCCAGTCGGTCCAATAAAGCTTGTCATTGGTCGGAACAACTATGATAGCCCTCGGCATGTCCAGATCGTTGATCAATACTCTCTGGTTGGATCCGTCAAACTCGATCGTTTCGATGGTCTTCAATTCCGCATCCGTCCAGAAAATCAACCTGTTTTCGCTGTCGACAAATAAGCCATCAGGAACTGAAAAAATACAGGATTCGAATGAAGACAGAGAGTCAACCTGCCCGATACGTCGAGTCTTTTCTCCTACTCCTGCTCTACAACCCCACCCGCCTACTCGACAAGCTTTTCTCTCCTCTCCAACTCAAACCGGCCTTCTACTCAGATCTCTCATCCTGCCTCAGGCTCTGCCTACAGCTTAAGCTCCCCCCCCCCTTTTTTTCTGGTTTACAGTCCTTTTATAAACTACACTCATTACCGAAAGATACTTTACTGTCTAACCTCTACTGTCTTGCCTCCCCATTTCACTCCTACCTCTATCCACTTCTCTTAATCCTTTTTACGACTTCACACATAGTGTACCGTAAACCACTCTCGCGATTGATTCGAAAGAATTTTACACAATATGCAAGTTGAATATTAAGGGAAACCAAATCCCAAGAAGCTAAGCAGGTTTATTAAATTATTGAAAAGATTGAAACGAGAGGAACAATTTAAAACAAGTTTCATCAAAATCGGTTATGAAATAAACAAGTTATGGACATTAAAAAAGTTTTGTGGTACTTTCTATGGAGATCCCAAATCGGCCAACATGCTTCATAATGACAGATTTGTGGACAACTCTTCATATGTTTTGTACACAAATTTTCAAATTTTCCCCACTATCTTTCAAATTGCATCTTGCCTCCTTCTGAGCGTAACATATGTCATGGGAAATTATAATTCGCACCACATATGTCTAGGTCAGGAAGCGATAATGTGAAATATGTAAAATAAAGGGGAAACTCTGAAAATTGGTGTACAAAGCAAATGGAGAGTTGTCTACAAAATCAGCCATTTTGGAGCATGTTTGCCAATTTGAGGATCCCCATAGAAAGTACAACAAGACTTTTAAAACTTCCATAACTTTCTTATTCTATAACCGATTTTGATGAAACAAGGTTTAAAGTGCTCCTCTAATTTTATTTTTTCTGATAAGATTGATTCTCTCCTTGTATTTTGGTTATTAAGACCAGTGGCGTTCATTCGTTGAATAGTACAGGACCGGGGGTGGGGGTCCGCTCACTATAGGAGTAAGATGGGAAGGAGCAGGGAAAGTGTCCGTCTCCATTGCGTCACAACAAGACATCGGATTGTTGATACATCACGAATACAATTGATATCAACAGATTTGAGCGTATGGCCAAACGGCTTGCCCTTATGTACGTCGGCATACCTGGGCCCCATTGCATATCAATTATATAGTAACTTACCATTCAATGGTAACTGTCATGGTTACATTGCTCAACAGCCAATCAGCATCAATGATTTCAAGGCAACTACCTTTGGATGGCAAAGTTACTTTAACAGTATTTGTTGTGAATGGGGCCCAGGTATGACAACCCTTTAGAGCTGGACAACGAACCTCCTAGTCCTTGTGCGACTATTCTTTGATTAGACCCGTCCATTTGGGCTGCACTCAAAACCTTCCGCTCCACATCTGTCCAATAAACGTCCTGGCCAATTACGTCATAACCCACTGCAACTGGACTTTCTACAAAGAGCAAAGGCAGCTTTCTGAAGTCGAGGGTATTTGCGTGTGAAACATAGATGGATCCTCCGCTAAGACTTGTTAGAAACATCAGAGGACCTGCAGAGGAGATAACAATTACAATGATATTTTTCATTTATCAATATACATGTCCTTGATACTTCAGGATCCCGTCTTACAAATGTTATGTGATTGATCCAATCAACCTCAACTATATGGAAATCCATCATTGTCATAATCTTTCCTACGGGATATCTTTTCGTAACTGACAAAGAGGAGTACGGTGATTAATGCATAAAATTTAGAACGCATTTTGAACACACATGTATTTTACATGTTGGCGTTGCTGGCTATCCATAGTTGTGGTTGATTTCATGGTCCCGTCTTACAAAGAGTTGTGATTGACCCAATCAACTTCGATTATATGGAAATCCATCGTTGTCATAATTTTTATCCTACAGGAAACTACACAATGTCTTTTCGTAACTGACAAACAGGAGCACATCGAGTTGTCAAGACATTGTATATGTATAAATAAACATGTCTAGGTGCCATGAGCCTAATTACATCAGGAGGGCTAAAGATATTCGTTCGACCCAACCCATTCGAATTTTTTAAATTTGATATTGCTGATTGACAAAAGTGTATGAATATGATTCAAAATCTAACACTGATTCTAGAAATGGTAACTACTGAACTTCCTTTGCCCAAATTGGGAAGATATATCAATGATTTGGAACTATTTTTTGACTGGCGGAAGAATTGGGGCTATTTTACTGTTTCAGTTGATGAATTTGATCCCATCATAGTTATCTTCATAAATGGCGATTTATTTTTAAAAATGAGCTGGCTACGATACCCTTCTCTGGTCAGATATGGAATGTCAGATATATATCCTATCCAAAGGTAGTAAACATTCGACCCTCTAATTTCACATTTATTTTTTATGAATTTTTCTTAAGTGCCATTTTAACACACAAGTCTATGGGGAATGTTTTACGCGCGTGAGACCTCGAGAAAAAAAACTTGAACAAACATCTATTTCAGATGTTGGCGTTGCTGGCTTTCCATAGTTTTGGTTAATCGGATCAATCAAATCTCTTTGTAAGACGGGGCACTGAACGTGTCTTTAAATGCTTTACATTGGTTGTGGGTTGTTGGCGTGGTCCACACAGACTGTAGACTTCACAGGACAGTAAACTTGACCGAGGCGCATGTGTGTGTGTGTGGGGGGGGGGGGGAGTTCGTCAGTACTTCCGCCATAGACACAAGAGGGTGTAATAGCGATCGAGGCATTTCAGGCTTATTATTGAGTCACATGAACCGAAAGCCTCTTTATTTATGTATATTCATTTATTATGCCCTTTTTAAGTGGTAACCTTTTACCGACTCGTCATTATTTTAAAAGTGCGTCATCAAGTGAGAACACTTTTTCCCTTTTTAATCGAACCTGGAAAAAAAACAGAAAGGATTGTGCCCTCTGATTGTATACAGTAGTCGCTTCGTCCTTTCTAAGAACATACCTGCATCTTCTGTTGGTTCGCAGTTGAGTTCATCGCTCTGATCTGGGCAGTCAGAAAGGCCATCACACTGCCACGATAGAGGAAGACAAAGATCTTCGCAGGAATACTCGTCTTCTAGACATCTTCCATACAGTGCTTTCGAATACGACTGACCTGAAACATTCATAATCATCACGAATATTTTTCAGCAAGGAAGGAGCAGAGGAGGTAAGAAAATGTTTAAAGAAGTCGCCTATTCACTACATGAACTGTTATAAATCAGCACTGTACTTTCCGTTAACTTCAATTTTCAACGGACAAAGACAAAAATTAAAATGATACTTACTGACACACAAACCTAAAGAGATTATAGGGAATTTGAATAAACCTTACAAAATAATTGTATGGATTATATAACGATTGAATTGAAAAATAAGTCTATGAACTTATAAACAACTCAAGAAAGGTAGAAATAAATGAATTAATTAATAAACGAAAATATTATCCCATTTACTCAGTATGCCTAAGATGAGTTATTAGAAGCATTAATGAAAGGTTGTACAAACATTGGATGGAAGAGGCTTTAAACATCTAACATGTAATATACATGCCAAATTCGAAACACATTATTTTCTATCGGGTTACCACACATACACACACACACAAGTCCTGTCCAGCGAAGGGTACAATATCTGGCTTTGGTGTTGAAAGACTCCAGATCTTTTACATTGCGTGGCTCAGGGTGCTCAGGTGGGGGGCAGCCTAAGAAGGAGTTGCATAATCCATAATAATGCTTGTCATATCTTACCATGATAAGTATGAATTCCTGCGGGAACTTGAAAATGAATGAGGTTGGTTGACGCAGGTGATACATCTCTGTTTCCATCGAGAAGAATAAGACCCCTTGTTTGTGTCGCCTCTGTCCATAAGGGAGTCCCCCTGTACCATGTGATATCAATAGGGGATGTCCCTTCTGTTCTAAAGACGGTCACGTGGTCTTCTCCTTCTGGACCGAAGGATTCAATCGTTTGCTTTTGGTCATCGATTAGATAAAGGCGCGTTCCTGTCGGTGTCGATTTCAGTAAAATAATGAATAAGATATTAATGCCGCCTAAAGCTTTAAAGAGAACAATTTTATGCATTTTATACAATCGAGTATTATCTAACATTCAAATTTTACGAATGCGTAGTCTGTTATATATACTCCGTCGATTTTGTTCAGCACACATTCTTACGAGAACAGAGCATTTTCATTTGTTTTATTCAAGATATAAAGAGCCATTTAGATATGATGCCTTGCTCTGGGATATGGAGTGCTGGGAGTCGAACCCAGGACTTTCATGAGTGTTGTCTGACGCCAATTGGACCACTCGGCAATGGCATCTCCTCATTATTTTTTTTCAATTATATTTTAAATGATATCACATTCGGAGATTTAAGACGATATCTAGCGCCCTCTTTCTGTAATGTATTATCCTTTAAAAGGGCATATGTTCCAATCATTTTACAAAGTTGGTGATAGGTTGCCAGAAAGCTGCAGACATTTTTTTACAGCATACCCTAATGTGAAGCCCATTCTGTGCATGTAAAGCGAGTGTAATCAATTGGAATTGAAACATTCATTTTTTTCCATTTCGTTTAGAGTTTCAACAATATAGTTCTGTTCAGTTAATTGCATTTATAATTTTTAATTTAATTTCAATTTATTCACCATCTTTAAAAATAAGCATATAAAATCTGACATGAAATACAAATACATGTTGTTTAAAAATGGAGGGATACCCTTAAAAGGCAAAGTGCTTGTAAGCAGAGTCCCAACACACACAATACATTTCAAGTTAACATTATAATACATATTATATATTAAAAATACATATGTAACAAAACACACACATACACACATATGAATACACATAAACCAGAGAGAGAGGGGGAGAGAGAATAAAAGAAAAAGAGGGGAGACAGCAGTGCTTCCACTTTTCAAAACGGAACTTCCTAGAATTTACTCTGAAAGTTCTTGGAATTTTCTGAACGGTTCTTTAGTCTTCCATAAGTTATAATTCTCTTCTGCACACACACAAAAAATGAAATGTAGGGCCCAGTGCCGTAATTAAACCAAAAATTTTGAGGGGGCGAAACATGACGTAACGGGCAAAGTTTATAAAGAGTTGCGAGCGAGCGAGCAAAAATTTAGACATTTTAATTAAAATGATTCAATTTTGTGATATATTTTGACATAATATTCAGATAATTCTAAAAAATGATATACTTCCTGGAATTTCTCACTTCCTGGAATGATCCTGGAAAATAGCAAAACTTCCTGAAATTTCCTGGATTCCAGGAAGAGTGGAAGCACTGGGAGACAGTGTAGATGAAAGAGGTAGAAATATTGAATATTCCAAACTTGATCACCTTTCCTGTCCAATGCAACACTCCTGGCCGAGGCAAGCGTAGACGCTTCCCTAGTCGTTATTATGTTAAAAGAATGGTCAAGGGTGTGGATATCTATGGTTGAAGTGCGGTCTACGATAACGAAACTCCTGTGGCAAAATAACATTATATGATTACACTTAGATTTGTAAACATAGATGAATAAACAAATAAGATTAATCTCGTCCAATCCACGTGAGCATGCCTGCATGTGTGTGTAATCAAAAGACGAGGAAATCTTATACCACTGTCCTTAAACGACAAATGTGACGATAAAACATACGGACAACAGTATGATTATATTGCAAGTTTCTATCATTTTATGTTTACCTCATGGCATTTAAGTGGTATCCTCCTTGTGATTACGTTAAGTTCTAAGAGTCATATTTATTTAATATTGGGGCATTTTGGGGTCACATTGGCTAACTTGTCTAAGATTTCTTGGGGGGGGGGGTCCTATCAATAACGATCTTTATGGAACAGACACTAGGAAAGAAATGATGATTGTAATTGAGGAAAAGAGGAGAGGAAAGGTCCATGCGAGTGTGTTAACTTTTGTCTTAATTGGACTTGATCTGATACTCTGAATGCCATGTAGTTGAGTTGAACATTACATATAAACCTCTGGGAGACATGTGGATTTAATTTTATGTGAAGGATCTCGCCAAATCATTGAATCTTCACCTTCTCTTGAATGAGCAGATTGTCTTTGACCTGTATGTGTGGAAATTGTGGTCCCACATATACTACTATCTGTGAGTAACATGTGACAAAGTGTACTTTCACTTTCAATTATTCCACCTCTTTGTCTTCATCCACGGAGCTTACATTCTTCCCTTCTCTCTCCTTCACTGTGGTCTTCAGCAACATCATGCCGTCAACACGTCAAGGTTCTTCTGCTGGAAGTAGTCTTGCTTCAGACTTTTCTGATGTCCACGATATCATTAAAAAAATATTTTGTGAAGATGATTTTGTGTCCGCGTTGGAGAGGAGCATTGAGAAAGTTCTCTCAAAGCGCCAGCGAGAGTTTGAGGAGAGGATAGAGAGGCAGGAAGGTGAAATCCATGATCTACAAGTAGCATTGAATAAAAAGGAGGCTGAGATCCACTCAATCACCACTTCCATGAAGAAGCTGGAAAGCAGAGTAGAGGCTTACGAGGGTAAGAGCAACGAGCTAGAGCAGTATAGTAGGAGGAACTCTGTTCGGGTGTTTGGTGTGCCAGAGTCATCAACAGAGTCTACGGACAACCTGGTGATGAAGGTAGCGACAGATCGCCTTGGCTGCCCAATAAGCAAGGCTGACATCGAGAGATCACATCGATCGGGAAAGCCCCGCTCTGACAGAAAGCCTCGGCCTATCCTGGTCAAGCTCTGCTCCCATCGAGTGAAGGCTGCACTGATGAAGGATCGCCGTAAATTGAAGGGGTCAGGTATCTCCATCCAGGAGGACCTAACAAAGTTAAATCATCAAATTCTCATGAAATTGTCCTCCCATCCAAAAGTCGAAGCGGCTTGGTCAACTGATGGGAGAGTCATGGCTGCCCTCAAGACCAACCAAGAGGGAATCCAAGTTAAGAGGTCCTTCTCATCACTGCAACAAGTCTCTTCTTTATAACTTCCAACTTTTGTGTTTAACTTTATTTCCACTGTTACCTCTCTCAGGGGTTTACCTTTTAACTGTAACTTGAAAATTACTTCACCCTTTTTCTGATTTCCACTTATTTTCTTAGTTTCTTTTATCATTCTTTTCTTCCCGCTTTTTTTTCTAACTTGTGTCTCGTTGTATATTTATAATGTCATTTGCTCTTGTATTTGCTTTTCTTCTATATACTATGTACATACCTGTATATATTCATCATATAGTTGTTAATGTGTCTGTGTGTGTGAGGGTGTCTGTGAATATGTATAATGGTTGTCCTCAGATTTCCATGTTTCATCCACCCTTGTTGATATTTTATATTTGTTTGGTCTGTGACGGATATGGTTAAATAAATGTTGTTTTGGTTTATTGTTTGCTTGTTGAAATCTCTCCTCATGGATGACGGATTTAATATTCCAGAACCGGTTATTAATGAGTGTAAATACATAAACTGTGAAGATTTCCAATGTAATGGTGAAAACTTTTCCGTTATGCATATTAATTCGAGAAGTCTCTTTAAAAATTTTGAAGATTTGGCGGTCTTGTTATCATGTATAAATCATAATTTTTCAGTGATTGGTGTTTCAGAAACCTGGTTTACTCCATCCACAGAAGTAGCTATGTTTGATATTCCTGGATATTCACTTGTTCAAGTATGTCGATCAAATAAAAAAGGTGATGGTGTAGCATGTTATGTCAGAGAGGGGCTTGATTACAAATTACGCAATGATTTATCAACGGCAAATACTTATTATGAGTCTGTATTTATTGAATTGAATAATGCAAACAAAAAGTCAATTGTTGGTTGTGTGTATAGAGCCCCTGGCAATGATATTCGATCATTTACTGATGACTTTGACCAAGAAATGCAAATATTGAGTAAAGAAAATAAGGACATTTATATTATGGGTGATTTTAACATTAACTTGTTAAATGCTGATACAGATGAAAAGGTTAGAGATTTTAATAATTTCATGTGTTCATTTGGCTTGTTTTCCCTAATCACTAAACCTACACGCATAACATCATCTTCAGCAACCTTAATTGATAATATATTTACCAATTGTGTTCAATATCAATTCTGCTCTGGAATATTTTGTTCTGATTTTTCTGATCATATGCCGATTTGTAGCATTAACAAAGGCAATGCCATTACTTCTAGTGAAACAAAAAGAAAAGTGTTCAGACGTCTAATTACTGAAGTAAGAATGAATTACTTTAGACAAGATTTACTTAACACAGATTGGTCTATTTTATATGATTTGTTTGACGCTAATGTGTCGTTTAACTATTTTAGTGACATTTTTTCTCAGTTATACAATGAACATTTCCCTTTAATTGAATGCAGTGGTAAGAATAAATGCAGGAAACCATGGATTACTCCAGTTCTTCTAAAATCCATTCATAAAAAGCAGAAGCTTTACTATGCATATACAAAAAATAAAAACGAAATTAATCGGAAAAAGTATATTGATTACAAAAATACATTGACAAATCTTGTTCGTCAAAGTAAGAAGAAATATTATGATAATGTTTTTCGAACAAATCAAAATGATGTGAGGAAGACTTGGTCCCATATCAATGAATTGCTGGGGAGGGGGAAGAAAACGCCACTCCCAAATGACATGTATCATAACGAATTGTTGTTAAATTCAGATCTACATAAAGCTGAGTATTTTAATAAATATTTTA
The DNA here is from genome assembly GCF_037042905.1 of Lytechinus pictus. Classification (NCBI taxonomy): domain Eukaryota; kingdom Metazoa; phylum Echinodermata; class Echinoidea; order Temnopleuroida; family Toxopneustidae; genus Lytechinus; species Lytechinus pictus. Next base: position 18,701,902 of record NC_087250.1, on the reverse strand, counting down.
TTGATCTACCTTCTAAAATAAGCAAGAAAATTCCTTATGTCCAATCCTTATACAGAGATTTTATGTCGGTCCAAAATCACTCCTCATCCTTGTATTTTCGACCAACATCTGTTTGTGAAATTTCTAATTTGGTTTCGACTTTAAAACCATCGAAGGCATGCGGGTCAGATGATGTTTCTCCCAAGGTCATAAAAAATTGTATTCAATGCATTGTTGATCCCTTATGCGATATTTTTAATAAGTCCTTGTTTCAGGGTATAGTCCCTGACAAACTGAAAATAGCTAGAGTTGTCCCAGTATTTAAAAAGAATGATCGTAAATGCATTGAAAATTACAGACCTATTGCGTTGTTACCCATATTCTCAAAAATTCTTGAGAAAATAGTGTACAAAAGAATGGATGATTTCCTTCAACTTCATAACATAATGATACCACAACAATTTGGATTTCGAAAGAATTACTCCACAAGTATGGGCGTCTTGAATTTAGTAAATACCATTATAAGTGCAATTGATAGTGGAAAATTTTGTATTGGTGTGTTTCTTGATTTATCGAAAGCATTTGATACTATCGATCATGATATATTATTGTACAAGCTTGAGCATTATGGTGTTCGTGGGGTAGCCTTAAGTTGGTTCAAAAATTACTTAACGAATAGATGTCAGTATGTAACGATTAATGGAGTTAAATCACAATCTAAGGAGGTTAAATGTGGTGTACCCCAAGGCTCGGTTCTGGGTCCCTTATTGTTCCTGATTTATGTTAATGACATTATAAATTCATCAAAATTGTTTACTTATTCACTATTCGCAGATGACACTTGCTTACTTTCCCATCACAAAGATATGGAAACTCTCATACTCTCAACTAACAATGAAATTGAAAATATATTTAAATGGTTTTGCTGTAACAAGCTTTTATTAAATGCTAGTAAAACTCAATATATTGTCTTTAGAACAAGGGGTAAACGAGTCCCTGAAGATACTAATCCATTATCAATAGGAGGCCATCAGATCAGTCGAAGTCAAGATGTAAGGTTTTTGGGAGTTGTAGTTGATGATCACTTATCATGGAAAAATCACCTCAGTTATGTTTGTACTAAGGTATCAAGGAGCGTTGGTGTCATTTATAAATTACGTTTCTCTCTCCCTCAGCAGACCTTAGTAACTCTTTACAATGCTATTATTATGCCACACTTAAATTATTGTAATGTTGCATGGGGAAATACATATAGGAACCATTTAAACAAACTGCTAGTTCTTCAGAAGAAAGTTATGAGGCTCATGACATATTCGAATTACAGATGTCCAAGTATTCCTTTATTTCTGCAATTGAAGATTTTGCCTCTTGATGATTTAGTCTCCCTCAATTGCTTGATATTTATGTACAAATCACAATCCTCTCAAAACTGTTCATTTCTAAAAGATGCATTTGTTGTTAACTCAAATGTCCATTTGTACAATACACGGCAGAAAAATCTTATCCACCAGCCACTTGCAAGAACAAATACTGCTTTGAATTCTTTTGTGATAGTTTGTACAAAAGAATGGAATAAGTTACCCCAAAACTTTAGATCCAGTCCAACACTGCCCATATTTAAAAATTCATGTCGAAAATATTTATTTGAAAGATTACAAAATATCTTAAATTGATTCTTGATAAACCATGTGTGTTGTGTGTGTGTGTGTGTGTGTGTGCGTGTTGTGTTTGTATGTATTTTCTTTTTTTACTCTTTAGATTATCATTGTAAATATTTTTTTTTCATCTCATTATTGTTGTAATGTACTTTATAAGGGGCCCCTCTCACAAGCTCTGCTTCTATGGGGTCCCAAACCTATCATGTATTCTCATTTTTGTTAAACTATGTGATATGTCTCTTGTTCTTGATTGGTTTGAATAAATTTGAACTTGAACTTGAACTTGATTAATGAATATTTGGGGGGAAATGTTTATATTGACTCATTATACGACATAAATGTAGTAGAAATAAATGAATACAATAGCGAATCAAATAGGAAATTAGATTTTATGATCATAAATTACCCATTTGGATGAGAAGCAACAGTTGAAAAGTTGTTGCCAGTGAAGGTCCTTTCTTGGAGTCCAGAAGCGTAATGATAAAGACCTGATAAAGTTCTTTCAGCGTTGATCCACGCGATGCGTCTTGTTGGGACATGGATTGCAAGATCAATAATGCCTGTCAAACAAACAATAAAAATATAGCATTTTGATAATTACGATAATAGTTCTGATTATTTTCACATAGAGCTTAATACATCGAATCCTGACTTGACCGCATGCAATGAATATTTATACACGCTTCCAGTTTGGGAGATTCGGAATAAGGCTACACTTCTTCGACTTGTATCATCTGGCATCGAGGCCGGCCCCCAATTTATTTTTGTCAGTACTTGTGCACCCGACGCGAGAGGGCAGTGTGAATGACGATATAATAGGCTGTTTTGGGGATTCTTAGAGCCTTGCCTCAATTTTTAATTTACATAAAAACCGTTCTCTGCAAAAATCGAATCTGCGTCTATGAAATAAGTCGACATAGGATTGGCTTACTGATTGTGCCAGTGCTTCCAATTTTCAAAACGAAACCTCCCGGAATTTACTCTGAAAGTTACTGGAATTTTACAAAATATCTAGGAATTTTACAAATGGTCTCCAGTCTTTCATAAGATGTTATACTTCTCTTCTTTACACAAAAAAGATGAAATATAGGGCCCAGTGCCGTAATGGGGCGAAATATAACCAAAGACGTATATATCGGGCAAAAGAATTGCGAGCGAGCGAAGCGAGCAAGCAAAAATGTTGACATTTTCATTACAAAGATCAAATTTTAGGATAGATTTTGACCTAATATTTAAAAAATAATATCATTCTTGGAAATGATAACTTCCCGGAATTTCTCACTTCCCGAAATGATCTTGGAAAATAGCAAAACTTTCCGGATTTTCCTGGATTTCGAGAAGATATATCCTAACGTTTCGCGTCTCTTGAATGTTCATGAGGCGTAGTCTGACTAAATAAAACCTTTTTTATTGATGTTTTTATTTTTTTATTTTATATAATTATACAATCCTATTTTTACAATATGACTTACACATTGTATTTAATCTCAGAGGTACTAGAACGTCTACACGCTCTGCTTCTTTTTTAGCGTCTCATTTCTTATGTTTTCTCATGAGTAATCAAGCTATTGATTATGTAAAGGTATCTAAGATTTTTTGCCAATTCATCTCAAATGTTTATGTACTATTGCTTGTTATGTTTTTACATTGCATTCTTTAATTGTTCATTTGACACATGAGTAATTAAAACGCTTGAACTTAACTAATTTAACGTCATTCCAGCAGCCCTCTCGCGTTTGGTACACAGGAATTGACGAAAACAAAATCGCGGCCGGCCTTGATGACCTCATTGCCTACTACTACGTAGTACATGTATACATACCATGACCGACATTCAATTGTTCATATCCAGATCCATTTCGTCTCGCTCGATTAAGTGAGCCATCCTCAGCGTTGACCCAGAAAACGACGTCGTCTTCGTAGTCGTAGCCGACGGCCACCGGCTGTCGGAGGTTGGGCAAGGGAAGCGAACGGAACTCGAGCTCGTCAGCACTGGCTTCGAAAATCAGATTAGCTCCGGAGTCGCACAGAAACATGAGAGCTGCATACCGCGAACCTTGATTTAAGAAAACGAAGTGATGATTCTGTCACAAATACGGAATCTTCTCCAATTAATGCTAATAATAATAATAACATTAATGATAATAATAATGATAATAATAATAATTTGATCTGCAAGTGGGCCCTGCATAATATTAATATGTTCAAATTACCTGTCCATTCTAAAGGAAGGCGAAACAGGAGGGGGCCTGCAGTCCCCAAAGTTTTTCTTTTTTCAAACCGTGTAGTGAATTGTAAAATTACCGTCTGATAGGGATTTTTACATGGTTAGCCACCCCACACACAAACCCACACACACACACACAGACATTTTCGGCTCAGCACCCCTCCCCCTCCCCCACACATACACTTTTGTTCAATCTTAAATCATAAGGCAAATTTGCCTGTATTAAAATAAATATCTAATTATATAACTGTTTGTAATAGTTTTTATTCATCATGTTTATAAGGAAGTTCTTAAATGGATCTTGATAAATTCTTACGTCAAAACTAAAATTATTTATAAATCTTAATAAACTTACGAAATTCACAACTTGCACCACTGTACTCGTCTGCGCATGTGCAGACTGATCCATTGACATTGTTAAATGAACTGCAAATTCCTCCATTATCACAACGATCTATACACTCAACTAAATAAGAAAAATGAAACACAATATTTAATATTTGCAAATTATTGTATATTCATGTGCCTAAATATCTTGCCAATTCCTATATCAATGAACAGTACCAAGACCGTATAATTAGCAACAACAAAAAAGGTAGTCACTAAGATTTACAGGGACATATGTCTGTAAATAAAAAAAAAATGAATTGTTTTAAAGGGATGGTCCGGGCTGAAAATATTTATATCTTAATACATAGAGTAAAATTCACTGAGCAAAATGCCGAAAATGTCATCAAAATCGGATAACAAATAATAAAGTTATTGAAGTTTAAAATTTAGCAATAGTTTGTGAAAACAGTCGTCATGAATATTCATTAGGTGGGCTGATGATGTCACATCCCCACTTTCCGTTTTCTTATGTTATTACATAAAATCATATTTTTTTAATTATTTCATACTTGTGTGAATAATATGTCTCCCTTATAACGAAATAAGTTACAGGAATAAATATATAATGCACTAAATCAGTTGTCAATCCAATTTTTCTAGTTCTTGGCGGAAAAAATTTGAATAAACCTAATTTCATATAATGAAATACAAAAGAACAAATGGGGATGTGACATCATCAGCCCAACTAATGAATATTCATGACGACTGTTTCCACAAAGTATTGCTAAACTTTAAACTTCAATAACTTTGTTATTTGTTATCCGATTTTGATGAAATTTTCGGCATTTTGCTCAGTGAATTCTACTCTATTTATTAAGTTATAAATATTTTCAGCCCGGACCATCCCTTTAAGGCTCTGTTAAAATGTAACAAGGACTTAGAATAATATCCTGCAAAGAAAAATAAAAACTTGCTCTCCAATTCGTGGAGATTCGATTTGAGTACCCCATTTTTCTAATAAGGTTTCACTTCCTGTTTTTTGTGTATTACATACATTTGTCTCTTTTTTTCCCTTTTTCATGATTTGTTAGTTTTATCTGTAATCATTCTGCAACTGTTCATCTTGATTCATATGCAATAATTATTGAAAGGTTAAAAGAAAAATACGGGAACATAGTTTGTTATCGAAGGTACTTAAAGTCAGCCAATTTGATGAAAAACAAAAACCTTAGTTCTTGTTAGTTTTATCTGTAATCATTCTGCAACTGTTCATCTTGATTCATATGCAATAATTATTGAAAGGTTAAAAGAAAAATACGGGAACATAGTTTGTTATCGAAGGTACTTAAAGTCAGCCAATTTGATGAAAAACAAAAACCTTAGTTCTACTCCGTGGGTAGGCGCAGGGGTGGAGCAGCTCCCCATTCTGGTATATGGAGACCATGTTTTTCATGCTTTGTGTACTTAACTTTATAAGTAATGCCAACGAAACAAGCTTCATTTATATACCAATAGGCAAATATTGAGCTAAATCTGAAAGAATTCGAATCGGAATCACTTGTTTCCGTGAAACATAAGTTATGACAGAAATAAAAGGAAACTAGAAAAAGAACAAATGAGAAAGAGGAAGAAGTTGAGTATTGTTAAAAGGAAAGAAAAAAAGTATGATCATCGGATGAGGGTGGTAGGCTACTTATCTTTTTCACAGTTCATTTCACGCGTGTCATTTTGAAATGAAAACTATTCATGGCACGCCCTCCCCCCCCCCCCCCATTCATAAAAAAATAAATGCCAACTCTTCGAGTTGTAACTAACGATTGAAAAATGAATTCCCCTTCATGATAATATTATGCTTTGGACTTGGTTTTTTTTTCTCTATCTCTCTCTATCCGATAAAATTCAAATATGCGTGACATTATTTTTAAATGACGTGTCTTTTCGCTTCGATGAATTGTCAATACTGCATTCAACATGTTCAAGTGGCAGTCTCGCCTGCATTACGCGATTCAATAAAGCAGCAGTGGTGACTTTGAAAATGACTAGAAAATAATAATTATTCACAAATAACACCATTCATATGATAATATTTTACTACGTTAATTGACCCTAAATGACATTTGAATCTTTGATCAAGTCGGACTTAAGAATTGTGGAAGGTGAGCTTATGATACTTAATTACGCCTATGTCCACGTTTTATTAATTATACAGTGCGTCCCACAAAAAACGAAACCGAGATTTATCGATGATTTATTATAACTTAAACACAAATACGATAGACAAATGACCTACCATTGTAAAGCTTAGAATCTCCTCTTTCATCTGAAAATACTCAGATTATTTGTCATTCACGCATGAGTGAGCAAAAGCTATTGAAGAGGGGATACCAAAAAGTCATTTGACGGGCTGTATCTGGGTTTCAAAAAGGAAATCACATTTTTTTTAAGTTCAATATCTGCTCTTTAATTTGATACCTCAATTACAGAAAATGGTCAAGAAATAACACTAGTTCTTGTTATTTTAAATAAGGCTTAAATTTCAATAATTTCATAAAATTAAGAGGTTCTACAGGCTAGCGTTCAAACTCACTTGACACTCCGTTTTGTTGACGATCAGCCATGCATTAAATCTTTTGTTAACCATGCGATAGCTTATGTTGGTAACCGGTGAAAACACGTTTATTTCATGAAATTATAGAAATACAAGTATTGTTTCGAGGGAACATGACTTTTTTACTTCTTGACAATTTTTTGTGATTAAGGTATAAAAAAAAGAGCAGATATTGAACTTTTTAGGCATGTGATTTTCTTTTTGAAATTCAGATACCCCCGCCAAATGAGTTTTTGGTATCCTTTCTTCAAATTGTTTTTGCTCACTCATGCGTGAATAGGGAATAATCTAGGTAACATCTGACGAAAGAGGAGATTCTAAGCTTTACATTGGTAGGTCATTTGTCTATTGTATTTGTGATTAAGTTATGATAAATTATCGCTTAAACTCGGTTTCGTTTTTTCTGGGACGCATTTTATACCCATAAACTTTGAAAGTTACGATGGTAAATTAACGAATACCCCCAACATGACGAAAGTTCATTGATCCTTAATGACCTTTGACCTCAGTCATGTGACCTGAAACTCGAACAGGATCTTCAGTGATACTTGTTTCCCTTTGTGTCTACGTTTTATTGACTGGCTCCATAGACTTTTCAAATGTACAATGGAAATTCACCAAATACCCCAAAATGGCAAAAGTTCATTGACCCTAAATGACCTTTGACCTTGGTCATGTGACCTGAAACCCAGGCAGGATATTTAGTAATAACTGATTACTTTTATATACAAGTTCCATGAGCTACTTTCCAAGTTTTTATGTGATTTCAAAAACTTAACCTTCGTATTAAGATTTCAATTTTGACGCCGCCGCCGCCGTCGGGAAACGCAGGCGAGACAAACCATCCATTATAAGCCTAACATTGTAAGTGAAATGTCTCTTATTTATCATGATGCTGTCGTTTAATGAATATATGCGAGAGTGATGGTTTCGATTATGATAATGGGGATGATGGTAATAACTCCGATGGTGACAGTAATGGTTGCGATGATGAAGGGGAGGTCATGATCATGATGTTGATGATTCTGAATTTCTGATGGTGGTGATGTTCCATGCTGCTGATAATGATGATGGTGATGGTAGTAACGTTAATGATGACAATGATGATGGTGGTGATGATGATGATGATGGCGATGATGATGAGGAGGAGGAGGATGAGGAGCAGGATGATGATGATGATGATGATGATGATGATGATAGTGACGTTGATGATGACAATGATGATGGTGGTGATGATGATGATGATGGCGATGATGATGGTGATGATGGTGATGATGATAATGATGGTGGTGATGATGATGATGATGGCGATGATGATGAGGAGGAGGAGGATGAGGAGCAGGATGATGATGATGATGATGATGATGATGATGATAGTGACGTTGATGATGACAATGATGATGGTGGTGATGATGATGATGATGGCGATGATGATGGTGATGATGGTGATGATGATAATGATGGTGATGATGATGATAATGATGATGAAGATGATGATGAGGAGGAGGATGATGGTGGTGGTAGTGGTGATTGTGATGGGAATAATGATGCTGTTGACGATGATGTCATCTCCCTTGCAAAGGCTAAAGTAGTTATGCTCCATTATCTCAAACAGTAACAAAATTGTACCTGTATGCCTAATGCATCCAAAACATTTTTACTACTTTTATCGTGATTTTCAAAAAATGAGAATGAAAGTGGGAAAGCGATAATTTAAAAGAAGAAATAAATAATAAAGAAAAAAATAATAACTTACGACTCTGGGTGTACTTGAAGTACAGGATGAAGATAACAATTCGATACGTTTTCAAGTAGTGCGCCATCATCTAGATACACCTGCAAAGAATGAAAGTTACGATCGCAAAACCACTTGATGATAGAATATTTTAGCAATTGAAGTATTGACGATTTTATATCGGGGTCATGGAGTTGCGCAGTCGATAGATCGGGGGTTCCGGATTCCAGAGACCCGGCTTCGATTCCCACTCTCTGAGCTAATGCCCATTCGGTAAACATAATTTAAATATATATAAATAAATATCAGAACAGTTTTTAGAATTTTGTATAATATGAGACGGGTGAACACGGAACATGCATGTTATGGGGCAAATTTAAACCAAATATTGTGAAAGGTTTTCCCAATGTTTCGTTGAAATTTACCCATAAAACAGGAGTCTTGTATAATATGGGACGAAATCTTACCCAACAAACATGAATGTTCACTTTTTGCACAAAAAAGACAATCCACATGAAATAAGTAATTACAGGCCAATATCTATTCTTCCCAGCATATCCAAAATGTTATAAAAAAACATTTACAGCAGACTTTACACGTTCCTAGAAGCATTTCATTTTCTAAATTCAAACCAATATGGATTCAGGAAAGGACATTCAATAGACCAGGCTTTAGTACATATATACGATAAAATTACAAATGCAATGGCAAAAAAAAAGAACATATAACAGGAGTATTTATGGACCTAAGCAAAGCCTTTGATACTCTCGACCACCAAATTTTACTTTAAAAACTTGAAAATTACGGAGTTAGAGGAATTGCATTATCATAGTTTGAGAGTTATTTATCAGATAGAAAACAATTTGTAATTCACAATAATATTTCTTCTAACCTTCAATCAATAAAGTGTGGAGGTCCACAAGGGTCAATATTGGGCCCCTTGCTTTTCTTAGTATATATGATTTGACTTATGTAACACCTTTGTTATCATTTGTATTATTTTCAGATGATACAAACATTTTTTGCTCACATAATAGTTTAGAAACTTAAGTAGATACAATTAATCGTGAATTGCCAAAACTATCTATATGGTTTAAGTGTAATAAGCTTTCACTTAATATAGATAAAACAAACTTTATATATTTCAAACATACAAATTCACATATTGCTGAATTTCCTTACAATACAATCATAGACAATACTTTTCTGAAAAGAAAAAAGGATACAAAATTTTTAGGTGTTACAGTAGATGAAAATTTAAATTGGAACGAACACATACGTTGCATATCCACTAGTATCTCGAGAAACTTCGGTGTACTTTACAAAATGAAAATCATTATTCCACAAACTACCCTCGTTACACTATATAATTCATTGATTTTACCCTATATATCGTATTGCAATATAGTTTGGGCAACCTGTGCAAAAACTAAAATTAATACAATATATTTATTACAGAATATTCGAATTTGTACTGATTCACACTATTTAGCACACACAAACCCATTATTCCATTTAAACTAAAGACTCTAACATTATTTGATATAAATTCACTTCAAAGTTTACTGCTGATGTTCAAGTACATAAATAACATGATTCCATCTTAATTTCACAATTTGTATACAATGAACACATCTATTCATTCATACCCTACACGGAACTCTTCACATTTTCACTTAATTGACCCAAACTTGCTCATTGCACAGAGATCCATAAGACACCACGGTCCCTATTTATGGAACTCTCTACCAGAGTTTATCAAAGAATGTTCATCTCTTTACTCATTCAAGGCAAATGTTAAATCCATGTTATTATCAGAATATATAAGGTAAGTTTTCTGTGTCAGTATTTCAGTTAATCATTGAATCACTTTTCCTGTGATTTAATCATCACCAAACACTCTTCCATAACTATCATCATCACCATCATCCCCATTCATCTCCATCTTTATCATTATGAAATTATGAACAAGATAACATTTCCATTCTGCTTATGAATGTATGTATTAATTTAACGAGTTTTATTCCGGGATTGTCATTTTTTTCAAGCAATCTGCTTTTAATGACAATCCTTCTCCTGCAAACTGTAAATGTTAAATTTTCTTTGTTGGTAGTAGATCATATTTGCTTAAAATGACTTTTTTATTTTGTATTTTTGTTCTTTATGATTAATACCAATATCAATTACTGATATATTATGTTTGTTACGTAATGAAAATTGTATTGTATACCATTGTTATGAATGCAGAAGAAAAAATAAATAAATCAAATCAAATATTGCGTAAAATTTTTACTCATTCTTTTCAGAGTGCGTGTAATGAACTCGTTGACCAAACGCTCTTTATCTAATCTCCAATATCATTTCTTTATTACGTGTAAGTGCGTAGGGACGTGCGTAGCCATATGTCTAATGTGCTACAAAATATTTCCCTTCCCTATACATGATATAAGACCTAGCCAATCCGGCTTTACCTCATGAAGCGACATGATAGCTCAGTCGGTAGAGCGGGGGACTCGTATTCCGGTGACCCGGGTTCGATTCCCACTTGGTGCGCTAGTGCCCTTTGGTAAGGAATTAATCCTCAGTACCAGGTCCTTCGGAGGGGACCTTAAGCCGTCGGTCCTCTGGTTGCTTGCTTACAAGCATTCATGCTTTCTTAGCAATCAGGTAAAAAAATCACCACCAATCAATATCGGAAGAGATAATTTTCTAGTAACCTTCACCGATTTAATTGATTGTTTGCTAAAAACACCTAAAAATAATGGTATTTGGTTATTGATAACCAAACTGACGATGATCCTATTTATTTACTCTCTATAAATATTGTACAGGATCCATGTGTTAACGTGTTTATTCAACCTTTAAAATGCACTATACTATAGCCCATAGTTATACCACTTGCTTTGAAATAGGAGTTGCGGAAAATACACTTGAAAAGTATTAAAAATTGTAAATGAGTCATGACCTTTTGAGTGTGTACTTTAACGAGGAAATGTAATTTCAATTAATTAGATAATGTTGAATATGCCTATTGACAAATCCTAATTGCGGTTTAATCAACCTTTAAAATGCCCTAAATTCTATAGACCATACTTATACCACTTGACTCTAAGTAGATATGAGTTGCAGGAAAATACACTTGAAAAGCATTAAATCAGACCTTTCATAAATTCTGTATGATTCAGCCTGAAATAACCTTTTGAGTGTGTACATCAAGCAGGAAATGTAATGTCCCCCCCAAGAAATAGGTAACGTATATGCCTATTGACAATATCTACATGTATACGACAGCATGATGTTCTGTACATTAAGAAACCGTACAACCACCAAATTCTGGGGGTGTTTTCACATTACTTCACTTTTGATTGCAGTTTACGTGGTACATCATGATCATAGGGAGATAGCCGGGTGGCATCATCAAATTAAAAGAAATAATGATAAATCTGACAATTATGCGGAAGATATTGAAATATTATTCGATTTTTAATCAATCATTTAATTTAATTATTTATTTATTCAATAATTCATATATATATATATATATCAAATATTGAAAAGATTCCTCCTAATTCTTTACTATACGGTGCATGTCAGAATGAGAATGATCGATGCCTCAGTTAAATTAATCACAGTTATTGTTAAAGGTGAAGTTCACACTAAACATGCTAAAGAAAAGTTTGTTGTAGAAATAGCAGACAAAATAATAAAAATATATTGAAGGCTTGAGAAAAGTCCGTCAAATATTAAAAAGGTTATTAGAATTTTAAGTTTTGGATTTGTGACGTCATAAACGAGCAGCTGCCCTATATGTTATGTAATATAAAATGCATAAATTTCATTTTGTTATGGTTCTTGATGACTTATTTTTATTTTCTCCTCATGATAGGGTGTAAAATGATTTGTCTATTAGTATACAAAAGGTACAGTAAAATCCATTTTCAATTTTCTGAGAAAATGACATTTCATTGATTTTTTATTATTCGCTTTGTAGGAATGCTGCTCGCATTATGACGTCACAAATCGAGTAATCACAATTCTTATAACTTTTAAATTCTTTGGTGGATTTTTCTTAAAACTTCGGCAATATTTTTTATGATTTTTTCTGCTCATATTTTTACAATAAACTTTTTTGTCAGGGTGAACTTCCCCTTTAACAAATGATCCTTATTTTCAAAACCTCAGATCCTCCTATACATGCCCAATTTGATTCAAGACAGCACATGTGACAGATGGCACGCAAATTAAGACAGGAATACTGTCATGAAGCACATCCATATTCTCAATATATCCTCTTTTGTGTCAAATGCTAATATTTTGCATAAGTTGTTGATGTTAATGATAAAACGGAAAGATATCAATGCACATGCAAATGTTTGACATGGAAATTTTGGCATAATATTCTTCTTCCTAGAGGTCCGATCAAAGTAACATAAGAAATAATAAAGCACGCACCTGACATATGAATCCATTTATAACAAGTATTGGAATGATTTATGAATTTGAGACAAAATAATACCATTAATGAGTGATAAAAGAAGCATGATTATCTCACAAAGAAGGGAGCATACAATATCAGGCCACATTTCGCTATAATCCTGAAGGATACCCCCAGTCGATCCTCATTTTCCGTCGACCAAACCTTCAATATCAACTATTCATCAATGTCAGTATTAATTAAGTGAGTGTGCTGGGTCTACGAAGATTAAGCGGGAGATCATTATAAATTTTCGATCCACGATAAGAGAATGTCTACTCACAGCAATTGTTCTTTGGTAATTGCAATACAAGATTACCGTAATTTCGGTATATGAAAAAAAAAAATTCTTGACATGTTGATAAAAATGAAAAGATCTCAAATCATGTAGTACAATGTCTATAAATACTCACTCTTTTACATGTCATAGATTATGTAATGTTTGTAATTCATTTTGTAAATGAGACAATAGACATGCACAGTGAGTAAAGGTACACACAAAGACAAACACATACAAACATGACGAATGCGTCTGCTGACTATAAACATAATGTAACTTTGTAACTTTTTTCACTGCCCGTCTGTGCTAATTCGCTGGAAAAGCAAGCTAGGGCAGGACAGTTCAAATTGTTATTTTCCTGGTGTTTTATCTTTATTCTTTATTTTTTCATTTTTTTTGAAGGAATTAGTTTGCACCTCATATTACAATTCGAGTAGAAGCGTTTCTTCGACTATAGATATTTATATTGACGTCAGGGTGCCGCCATCTTAGAGGTAATAGTCATTGCCTTGCATGCGTTGGTGATTTGCAGCTGATACATCTATACTCCGTTTACGTGTATTCCTATAGGCTCTTAGAGAGGGTGCTAAGATATTTTAGCGTCACATTTTTATCTATATGACTGTGACTTAGGTATTGTAACCACAAATTAATTTTACCTCAAGGAATTTACCTCAAAAATTCCCTTTCAGTATAGTTTTACTCAATTCTATGTTTGAATAAAGCAGGAAATAGAATAGAAGTTATTTGGGGTTTAACCTAAACAAATTTTCAAATCCCACTCATTATACATTTAAGAATTAAGCAAATACACATTCTTTTTAATGCTCATGATATTAAATTTAAGACTAGTTAAAACATCGAACTCTATATTTTATAATCAAAAGCAGATATACAATAAGAACTATCTCATTAATGATATTTCATATCATACTTTTTTCTTTGTTCTATTCTTGCAGATAATGTATTTATTATGTCTACAGACTATCAAACATTTAAATTTGGGTTCTTCAATTTAATGGCTGTTTTGACTTTTCAATCAACATATCTCATGCAATCGTTTTCTGAAAGTGGGGTCCCTCTTTCGTTTTAAATCAATAACAAGTGGAGCGCCTTTGGCAGTCTCACCTTCATCACGCGGTTCAATATAGCAGCAGTGCAGACTTTGAAAACTATTATAAAATAATTATTCACAAAAACCACCATTCGTATAATGATACAATACTATGTTCATTAGCAATAAATGGCATTTGACTTGATTACCCCTATATCCACATTTTATAAACTATATCTATAAACATTGAAAGTTGAATAATTACCTACAAAATCGCCAAAGTTTATTCGCCTTAAATGACATTTGACTTTGATCATGTGACCTGAAACTCGCATGAGATCTTCAGTGGTACTTGATGACTCTTATGTCCAAGTTTTATGAACTAGATCTATACACTTTCAGAGTTATGATGGTTATTAAACAAATACCCCAAACATGGACAAAGTTCATTGATCTTTGACCTTGATCATAAGACCCGAAACTATCACAGGATGTTCAGTGATACCTGATAACTCTTATGTCCAAGTTGTATGAATCAGATCCATAAACTTTCAAAGTTATGATGGTAATTCAACAAATACCCCCAAGATGGCCAAAGTTCATTGACCTTAAATGACCTTTGACCTCAGTCATGTGACCTAAAATTCGCACAAGATGTTCAGTGATACTTGATTACTCTTATGTCCAAGTTTTATTAACTAAACCAATAAACTTTCAAAGTTATGATGGTAATTCAACAAATATCCCTAACATGGCCAAAGTTCATTGACCTTAGACCTTGGTCATGTGACCTGAAACTCGCACAGGATGTTCAGTAATACTTGATTACTCTCATGTCCAGGTTTTATGAACTAAACCAATAGACTTTCAAAGTTATGATGGTAATTCAACAAATACCCCCAACTTGGCCAAAGTTCATTGACATTGAATGGCCTTTGACCTTAGTCATGTGACCTGAAACTCGCACAGGATGTTTAGTGATACTTCATTACTCTTATGTCCAAGTTCCATGAATCAGATTTATAAACTTTTAAAGTTATGAAATCAATCTAATAATTACCTCCAAAATGGCCAAAGTTAATTTACCTTTAATCTTGGTCAATGTGACTTGAAACTCAGGCAAGATGTTCAGTAATATTTGATTACCCTTATGACCTAGTTTCGTGAACTAGGTCCATATATTTTTTAAGTTATGAAGACATTTAAATAACTTAACCTTAGGTTAAGATTTTGATGTTGATTCCCCCAACATGTTAAACTTTTCGCGCGGTCGCTTCGTTCGCTCCAATCTTCTAAGAAATCTTGACGCCATGCTTGACCCCCTCAAAATATTTGGCCCGTTCCGCTTCTGGTTCATGACGGTGTGCATATTAATCAATCTCACAAACTATTGCTAAACTTTAAATTCAATAACTTTGAAATTTGTTATCAGATGTTGATGAAATGTCAGCATTTTGCTCGGTGAATTTCATTTTATTTAGATAATTATTTTCACCCCTATGTACCCCTTTATTTTGAAGTATTTTAGAAACCTACTTTTTGTAATATAGTAGGCCAATGTTGTCGTGCATACACTATTTATTTTTCACTCAAGACTGATAATCATAGTGAATGCTTTTCTTTATCTTTCTCTCCATCTCACTCTGCAGTCATGTTGCTCACTTGGGAATTTTGATGCTCATTTAGCACTTTGGTCGCTCAATCAGCACCCTCTGCCTCTCACTTGAAAAGGGGTGTCGCTTACTTGACATGGAAATGATGCTCACTTAAAACAGAAATCTCCATCTCTCTCTCTCTCTCTCTCTCTCTAACATGGACAGTTATGCTGTGTGATACAAGAATTGATTTATCATTCCCATCATTCCCTTTCCCGTCTTTATTTCTTGCTCATTGCTATTCTCTTCTTCGTTTTCTTCGTTTTCTTCGTTTTCTTCATCTTATTCTTCTTCTCCATCTTCTTCTTCTTCTCCTTCTTCTTCTCCATCTTCTTTTTCTTCTTCATAATCTTCTTATTTTTATTCCTCCTCCCCTCCTTTTGTACGATTATTATCATCATCAACATTATTGTCATTATTTATCCACTCATTCAAATCAGCCTTTTTAATCACACCCAGCATAAATGGCGAAAAGGTAATTTCATGTACTAGATACCTATTTTTTCTACATACATTGTATTAAAATCAACGCGGTGTGAAAAATATTACACGTCCTAATTAACTTACCGATACAGGCTTCGATGTTGTCTAGACACATCAGTGTTCAGTAGGTAAATGAAAAACAAGTCTGGCGTGTCAATGGCAAATGAAAAATATTTCACGCACCCGTGCTCGCACCCATACAATACAGTGCGTATAAAAAAAAACGAGACAGATTTGAAAAGTCTATAATTTTTTTTTTAATTATGATATGTATATTTTGATGTTAATAGATGCTCTGGAATCTTATCTTTGAAATGCCATTTAAAAAATTTAATTTTGTTCATGCTTGAGCGAAAACGGAAGTTTTTGTTGGGGTTCAAAAAGAGGCTTGCGCCAAAATGGCAGAAATGAGAAATTTGATGAACAGACTTCTTGCTAATCAGCAGACTTCCTATTAACCTTTTCATTATCTTTGCCATGATTTTCGAATTATGCTGTCAAATTTCATGTACAAATTTATTTATTTACTTGAATTATTTTGTTTTTTTTTCATTAAAGCTTCTTTAACCTTTGAATTTTCCTTCATAAGTAAGAAGAAAAGACTTTTTTGTCAACCAAAGCAAAAAGATTTGCATTGTCAATTGGGAGAACTTGTAATTATTCAAAACCTTTTATTATGTGAAACAAATTATGTTATGGTACCTTTAAAAAACATTAATCCCATTTTCAAGGGTTTATTGATTCCTTGACCAAGTTTAATTATATGCTTGACAGGACAAACAGGAAGGGATTCATGTCTTTCAATGGCAATGTATGGTGTATTGAGTCAATTTTGAAGGAGCAAGATATGGCAGATCGGATAAAATGTATTAAAAGGTTGTGAGCGAGCGAAATTTTCACTTTTTTTATTAAAATATCAAATTTGTGATAGATTTTGACATAATATTCAGAATATAAATCACATTTCACTTTCTATATTTCTTTTTACTTCCTCTCCACTTTTTTTCTTGGTCATGATTTTTTTATTGGGGGGGGGACACCCCCGAGCCTCCGCCCATCTGTATGCCACTGTTTAAAGGCACCATAGCCCCTGTGGCACACAATAAGGATTTGGAAAAAAAATACACGCTCTCCCATACTTCGGTTGAAAAAAAATTGTTTTTGCTTAAAGAAGGAATATTCAAGGTTTAATAAAAGAGAACATATTTATAAAAAATAGAACATTTCAAGTAAATAAACAGATTTGAAAATGAATTTTGCCCGCATAATTCGAAAATTATGGCAAAGATAATGACAAGGTTAAGAGGAAGTCTGCTGATTAGCAAGAAGTCCGATCATCATATTTATCATTTTATGCCATTTTTGCGCAAGCCTCCTTTTAAACCCCCACACAAAAACATTCCACGTTCGCTCAAGCATGAACGAAACTATTTTTCAATGGCATTTGAAAGATAAGACTTCAGAGCACCAGTCCTATTAACACCAAAATATTGACATCATAAATTGAAACGAAAAATGTATAGCCTTTTCAAATCTGTCCCGTTTTTTTTAATACGCACTGTATTCTCATTCTCTTTCCCTTTTTTTTTTCTCTCTCTCTCTCTCCTCTGGCCTTTTCCTCACCCTCACACACACCCTCACATTTGGAGAAAAAAAACAGAGGGTCTTCACTTTTTATATTCTATTTTCATGATTTTGGATTCTAACCCCTTTTTGGAAATTAAATATTTGAACTCTTGGGGGCCCTGGGCAATGCTTGTGTCACGTTTGCTCTAATAATGTCAATTTTTTTACGTCAGAACTCGATGCCACAAGGGATTTCTCACACTCGAAAAGAAACAGACATACAGTCGCACACATACTACACACTCACTATTTAATTTAAAGGCATACTCGTGTATAATTGGCTCAAAACCAAGTTGCATTTGATTTATCTTGCCAGGCACTACCGAATGTTTCATGTGTAATTTGCCCCCCCCCCTCTCTCTCTCTCTCTCTCTCTCTCTCTCCTTCTCTCTCTCTCTTTCAGACACACACACTCACATAAACATAATCACCCACACCCGGGCAAATTAACCGTCACTAATCGACCGCCACTACCAAAACTACTGCCATACACACATCCTCATATATACTCATTTTTTTTCTTCAAATTATTTAATTAGACATTGCATTCAGAATAATCCGTTTCTTGTAATGACAATCGTTGTAGATCCCCTTGAGCTTTAAAGCAAATATGGGCTAATAAGAATACTAGGAAGAAGAACAAGTGTCACTGAATTCACAATTGATTTTTTTATTTGATTAACATATGATTAAGATAAGAAAAGATTGATTTGATTTAGACAAGGTTACAATGCCCATACAATCCCAAGACTGATTAAAGACAGTGCTCAGCAAAAAAATATAAAATTAATAATTATGTTAACATGAAAAGAATCATCAATAAAATATTACAAAGTGATCATAGGAAGATGAGGAGGAGGCGGAGGAGGAGAAGGCGGAAAAGAAGAAGTAGAAGCGGGGGAGGAAAAGCAGGAGAAAAGAAGAAGAAGAAGAGGAGGAGGAGGAGTAAGAGGGAGCGTAGGAGGAGAAGAGGGAAGAGGATGAGGAAAAGAAGAAGAAGAAGAATGATTATGTATCTATCACATATCACAAGGTCAAATTTTAACAGAACAGTTAGTGAAAGATTACGGAACAGAGGGAAATATTGCATTGCATATAAAACTAAAGATATATAAAGAGGACAAAAACAATCAAGATATGTTGTCTTTTGCTTGTGGCTATTTAAAACCAAACTTCGACAATTAACGGTCTAAAGCCGGGGTGATAGTAACATTTTCATGTTAAGCAGGGCCCGCTGGTAGAACAGTTTTTAGAACTGAAGTGGCTTTCCTGGGTAAAATATGACGTTATTGTTATTATTATTATTATTATTACAAAACAGTGCAAAAAAGTAAAATGAATATTACGTGAACATGAAAATGTAAAATATCAAGGAAACGTGATGTTTCCAACTAATCTAGCATGTTAAAACAAATATATGATTGATTAATGATAGGACCTAACACATAATTGATTTAATGATTTCCGTTTTACCCTTTTACCTCACATGATTACAGAGCGTAACAGGTAAAATATTATTTACAAGACAATAGTATCATATAGATTTAAGGAACACAAATCGAAAATGGAATTACTCAGTTTATCTTTGCATGTATTTTATTGGTGGGGCTTAGGGGCTTGCTAAAAAAAAGCAAAGCTAGCATGAAATTATTTTCATTATAGAGAAAGGTCGTATTGGTGCAATTTGCACCACATCTCGCTCGGTGGCTACACGCTCCCTCAAAATGGCATCTATATACAGAATAAATCAATGCTCCCTTAAAGTGTGAATATAAGCTAGTATGAGGGCAACTAGCCCCTAAAATTAGTTACATTACATAAAATTACATTAAAAGAGAAAAAGGTCATATTGATGCAATTTGCACAACATCTCGCTCGGTCGCTACACGCTCCCTCAAAATGCCATCTACATACAGAATACACCAAACATGTCAAATGTTCTCTTAACAAAGTGCGAATATAAGCTAGTATGAGGGGCGACTAGCCCCTAAAATTAGTTTCATTTCATAAGCTTACATTAAATAAGAAAAAGGGCGTATTGATGCGATTTGCACCACATCTCGCTCGGTCGCTATACGCTCCCTCAAAATGGCATCTATATACACAATACACCAATGATCCCTTAAAGTGTGAATATAAGCTAGTATGAGGGCAACTAGCCCCTAAAATTAGTTACATTACATACAATTACATTAAAAGAGAAAAAGGTCGTATTAATGCAATTTGCACCACATCTCGCTCGGTCGCTACACGCTCCCTCAAAATGGCATCTATATACAGAATACACCAATGCTCCCTTAAAGTGTGAATATAAGCTAGTATGAGGGCAACTAGCCCTTAAAATTAGTTACATTACATACAATTACATTAAAAGAGGGAAAGGCCGTATTGATGCAATTTGCACAACATCTCGCTTGGTCGCTACACGCTCCCTCAAAATGGCATCTCTATACAGAATACACCAAACATGTCAAATGTTCTCTTAACAAAGTGCGAATATAAGCTAGTATGAGAGCAACTATAAGCCCCTAAAATTAGTTACATTACATACAATTACATTAAAAGAGAGAAAGGCCGTACTGATGCAATTTGCACCACATCTCGCTCGGTCGCTACACGCTCCCTCAAAATGCCATCTACATACAGAATACACCAAACATGTCAAATGTTATCTTAAAGTGCGAATATAAGCTAGTATGAGAGCAACTAGCCCCTAAAATTAGTTTCATTTCATAAGCTTACATTAAAAGAGAAAAATGTCGTATTGATGCAATTTGCACCACATCTCGCTCGGTCGCTGTACGCTCCATCAAAATATCATCTACATACATAATACATCAATGTTCTCTTAAAGTGCGAATATATAAAATAAAATGCCAAGAACTGGAAATGTTTTATATTCAGACCTTAAAAGGGGGCAATCACTTTAAGTAGTCATGAAAAAAAAAGCATAATGTTACTACATGAAGTAATTAAAGCTCGAAGTGCGAGGAAATATGTTTGGTGTATATTGACTTGAAAACTGGATGTTTTAGTGCCATTTAATCCCTTTGAAAATGATTATTTATCTCATTAAACAGACAAATATGCGAGCACCAGGAGTGATGCGCCCATAGGCCCTAAGCAAAATATATTTCATAAAGTTATGAATGGAAATTCGTATGTGATATAATATAATAATTTTATGTAGGCCTACTCACTCAGGACATTTTTTTTTTTGCCAACTGCAAACTTGTTGACTCGGCATCATGAATTCGCCAACTGCAGATGGCTAAACATGAGCTACCAGTCTTTAAGCCTTGCGTTCTGTTCTTTTCAGATCTGAATTTTGCCAACTGGGTAGTAATTGTACAGCACTTTACAGACTGGTGGAGCATATAGTGTTTTGCCACTTTAATTAGCCCACTCCATATATAATTTTCCAAATATACTATGGCTCTAATTATTTAACTTCAACTTTGGAGATTCACCCAACCCCATATTCGTTATCTAATCCTGCCTCTCCTTATTTTGAAAAACTAGTGTGAAAGTCAATTCGTCAATAATTGTGGTTTTTTTTTGTTGCTTACTTTGTATTTTATAGCTCCATCTTTCTTATCCCTGACGGGTAGGGCCCTAAGCCTGCCTACATGGACTTGGATTTGCCAACTGGTAGTCTTTACTCTATAAGTCTCCATTCTTTAGCCTTCTTCGAAGGTATAAGTACTAAATATCAGGCTCTTTCTATCTACCTCCCTTTCTTTCTTTCTTTCTTTCTTTCTTTCTATTATGTTCTTTTTTCTCCTTTTTTTCTTTTCCTTCCTTATTTCTTTCTCTCTTTTTCTTTTTTTCCTCTCTCTTTATTTCTCTTTTTTTTCTCCTCTATCCTCCATTTTCCCAACTGGTACATGAATTTGCCGACTGCTATGAATGTTGGGAGCGTCCCCCCCCCCCCCCCCCACTCTAGCTACGGCCCTGGAGCAGTAGGAGCAGTAGCGTGGTAGGAATTGTGATGTCGCTAACGGGAGTATCGGCCTCTGATTATCAGGGCTTATTTAGCAAGGCTTGATACCCCTCTGGTGAAGGAGGGTTCCCCGCAAAGCGGGGGGAACCGGCGAAAAGCCCGGGAAAACATTGCTGATGTGATTTGATGCCCTTAAAATCGGTATGTGAAACAAATATTGTAAAACTCCTTTATCCAGTTTAAGGTAAAACTATTACATCTCGTTAATCTTGATATCATTATAGGCCTATTATTTTTCCCGCGACCTTTGGTCTCGAGGAAAATAGTAGGCATGTAGCCTCAAGATCACCTTTGACTATGATATTTACTATTACCTTCATAAGCATTAGTCCAGGATAGAAGGGGTCGAACCTTGTTTTTTTATATATACAATGTTTTTTGATGGTTTCTTGTCAATTCGAGGGTGCTGATTCCGAATCTGAATGATGCCACTCGTGTAACCTTGAGCATTTTCTGCAAATTGGCAAAATCCAATATGGCCGCCAAAATATTCAAATTACCCATGAAAATCATAAAATTGTCCACACATTGGCTTTAAAGTACATGCAATTGTGCTGCCGGAGTGAAATAATATCTGAAAAAATGATTTTTGTCAAAATATTTATTTTCTTGATATCAAAATGGCCGCCATCATAGACCCCTGTACAATATGAATGGGAAAAATTAATTTTTACAAAATTGAGCACTGAAATGCAAGTAATTATGATCTATGAGTGAAGCAATGTCTGTAAACATGATTGCTAACGATATATATCATTTGTTATGTCAGTTATGTGATAAATCCTGTATTTTGATATTCAAAATGGCCTTCAAAAGCCCTAACACTATTATGTACAATGTGAATGGTGACACAAAAAAATCACAAGAGTGAGCACTAAAATGCATTTTGTTGAGATAAACGAGTGGAATACTGACTAAAAACAATATTGTTAACGAAATTTATTATTTAACATGCCATGTATGTGATAAACCCTGTATTTTGATATTTAATATGACCGCCAAAGGCCCTAAAATTATGATCTACGATGTGAGAGAGGACAAAAACAATCACAAGGTGAGCACTAAAACGTATTCTTTTGTGGTAAATTAGTGGAATACTGTCTACAAATATAATTTGCAACGAAATATATTATTCGGGTTTCATATTTGTGTTAAATATTGTATTTTGACTTTCAAAATGGCCGCCAAAAGACATTGACTGTATTATGTACAATCGATCTGGGAAACAAATTTTCACATGAAACAGCACCATAACATGCATATAATTGTGATTTAAGAGTAAAATATTGTCTGAAAACATAATTCCTAACAAGATATATCATTCATTCTGCCAGGTAGGTGATAATTAATGTATTTTGAAAGTCAAAATGGCCGCTACAGGCCCTAACGGTAGGCCTATTATGTACTTTGTGAATGGGAACATATAATTTTAACAGAATTTGCCTTTGCTTGACTAAATGGTGTTGCATGTATCAGTGAAATATCGTCTGAAAATATGATTTTGTAACCAAATAGATAATTTCTTATGTTATTTAGGTGATAAATGCTATATTTAAATTTCAAAATGGCTGCAATATGTTTCTTTGTGGAAATTATCTTTCCCCATTCAAATTTTACATATTAAGATAAGGGACTATGGCGGCCATTTTTCATTTTTAAAAGGCTGCATTCATCACCTTTATGACACAAGCTATGATATATTTCGTTAGAAATCATTGGGTTTAGACAATACTTAACACTTACATCAAAATTAAGCCATTTTCATAGTAAAAATTTTGTCAAAATTATCTGTCCCCAGTTACAATGTACATACTACTTTGGGCTATGGCAGCAATTTTGAATTTCAAAGTAAGGCCTTTATTACCTTCTCAACCATTTTGTGATGTATTTAGTCAGAAATCATGTTCAAGACCAAATTTTACCTATACATCACATAGTTACGTGCGTTTTTGGTTCTCATTCTGGTGATGATTAGTTTCCCTATACGCATGTTACAGAATTTGTAGGGGCTTGTGCGGCCGTTTTGGAAGTCAAAATACAGTATTTATCACCTATGGGAGAGGAAATGTTATATTTCATTAAAAAAATCACGTTTTCAAACAATATTTTCCTTATACAACAGAATTATATGGATTTCATAGTCAGGCAAATCCTAATTCTTTCAAAAGTATTTGTCCCCATTTACATTGTAGATAATACTGTAAGGGCCCATAGAGGCCATTTTGAATTTTACAATACAGCATTTATCTCATGCATGAAAAATGAAATGATATGTTTCGCCAGAAATCAGGTGTTTAGACAATATTTCACTCGTATAGATTACAATTACATTCATTTTATTGTTTTTACTCTTGTGAAAATTAGTTTCTTCATTCGCTTTGTTCATAATACAGATAGGGCCTATGGCAGCCATTTTGAATGTCAACATGCAGCATAATTACCGAAATTGCAAGGGAAATGATATGTTTCGTTAGAAATCCTTGTTGTCAGACAGTGTTACACCAATATTTCGCAGTTATTGGCATTTTAAAGTCAAACAAATTCAAAGGTTGTGAAAATTATTTGTCCCCTTTTATATATTGTACACAGTATAAGGGGTCTATGACAGCCATTTTGAATATCATAATACAGCATTTATCACATTAGATATACAAATGACATAGTTTTGTTAATAGTCATGTTTTCAGACAGTAGTCCACTCGCAGGTCACAATCACATGCAATAATAGTGCTCTTGTTTGAAAAAATATTTTCCCCATTCATATTCTACATAATAAAGTATACAGGGGTTATGGCGGCCATTTTGAATATCAATAAAATAAATATTTTGTCAATTATCGCTTTTCCAATTGGTACTTCACTTCTGCACAACAACTACATGCATTTTATAGCTAATGTGTTGGCAATTTTATGATTTTCATGGGTAATTTGCATATTTTGGCGGCCATATTGGATTTTGCCAATTTGCGGGAAATGCTCAAGGTTACAAGAGTGGCATCATTCAGATTCGGAATCAGCACCCTCGAATTGACAAGAAACCATCAAAAAACATTGTATATCTAAAAAAACAAGGTTCGACCCCTTGTCTATGGGGCCTATCCTGGACTACATACAGTATTTGCCTCTATGATATTTCTCAATGACTTCCCAAAGCTAAGGTTTGGCAAACTGCTGGGTACTCGCGGTCACAATTTTGATCCTTCCATTCTGATGGCTTGCCCTCCTTGAAAGAATAACTGAGACATCTGGAAGGTTGCCTACCGTATCTTGGTTCGTTCACACCCCAATCTGAGGAAATGAAATCACCGTAGTTTGAGATGTGGTGATTCAAAGCATAGCAGAATTATTGCAAAACAAAATGAGACAAATGAAATGCATACGGAAGTAATATGTTACATTATAAATTCCTTCTCATGCGTACTTGTTTCTCATATGTCATAATGTCATAATGTATATTTTGTATGAAAGGGGATCACTGTTTAGCAAGCCATAGGCTTTTGTTGTGATTCCCATACACATTTTATTGTATATATCTGCTTTGCATTTTATGAATTATTAATAAATTGAATTGAATTGAATATTAATACATGCATATCCCTTGCAAGCAACAAAGTGTATCAGTCTGAGATAGATAATGTTTGTCAAAGTGGTGTAAAATGGTAAAGCAATTGAGCAAGCAAAAACATTATCATAAAAACTTAGAATACATAGAATGA
Source organism: Lytechinus pictus (assembly GCF_037042905.1). NCBI lineage: Eukaryota > Metazoa > Echinodermata > Echinoidea > Temnopleuroida > Toxopneustidae > Lytechinus > Lytechinus pictus. Next base: position 18,676,075 of record NC_087250.1, on the reverse strand, counting down.
TTGAGACAAAAGATATGAAAAGGAAGAGACAAATATTACCTGGTGGGTGTTTCATAAAGCTGTTCGTAAGTGAGCGACTTTAAGAACGACTGCTGATCCTTTCTTGTGGTAAATGATATATTCATTGGCGATGGTTAAGCGCGTAAGAAAGGATCACCAGTCGTTCTTAAGGTCGCTCTTAACTTACGAATATCTTTATGAAACGCCCCCCTCCCCCGAGTAGATGGCTATTGGCAGATATGCAATTGAGGGGTGGTGCAGGGGACGGGGTCAAACAGACTTAAAGGTGGCGTATTTATTCTCAGTTGACGACGGGGTTAATAAAGACTACCATTATAAATTTTATTCCCTTATTTATTTATATTTTCACTCCTTGAAAAATAAAATCAGATAATGGCCACTGTTGGTCCTAGACGATATTGGACGTTGGGGAATGGAACCTACCTTTCTCTAAGCTAAAGTATATATGCTTTGAGGATTTGCACTGGGTTAGCAGGGGCGGAAATCTCTCCCAAAAGGTAGGGGGACACAGGGGCGGATCCAGCCTTCACCAATAGGGGGGGGGGGCGAGAATTTGTTTCAGCCATATTTTCCCCGATCGGAAGCTCGAAGATGATTTGTGTTTGTTTCTTTGAAGGGGTAGTCCTCATAAGACATTTCTTAGCTTTATTCTCATGAATTAATATATAATATCAGAATCCTTATTTATATGATGCGAGCGCGAAGCGCGAGCAATTTTTTTGGAAATTTTATGTATTTTTTCCTAAAATTTGAACTGATTCTGGGCAATGTTTTTTATCCTGAAAAAGATGTGCATGCAACTTAATAATGACTACGAACGCAAAGCGCGAGCAGAAATGAACTGATGGAAAAGATACCTGTTAAAGAAGCATTTAACAATCAAACAATGCGAGCGCAAAGCGCGAGCTGAATTTTTTTGACATTTTCACCTAAAGAATGGAAATTCTAAACACTTTTTGTAACTCAAGCAGATATATGTATAATAGGTATATGAGTAAACAATTAATGTGAGCGCGAAGCGCGAGCAGAAAATTTCGAGATTTAGTCTTATAATATTTACTGAACGAGACACTATTCATGTTTTGTAAATCCTGAAAAGGATGAGTATTAATAATGCGAGCGCAAAGCTCGAGCAGGAAATTTTTATATACGTTTTGAACTGGTACCTTTTGAAAAGGTACCTGTTAAGGACTGCTTGCACTTAGCCATGAAGGCGTTACATATTTCAACAATCAAAAAATGCGAGCGCGAAGCGCGAGCTGAAAATATTTTAACTTTCTAAAGAAAGAATGGAAAATTTTTATCAGTTTTTGTAATCGTAAACAGGATAGCTATATAATTTAACGATTGATGCGAGCGCGAAGCGCGAGCAGAACAAAAATTCGAGATTTAGACCTAAAAATGGGCCACTCTGTTCATGCTTTGTAAATCATCAAAAGGATGAGTAATATGGGGTCTTCCTACATTAATAATGCGAGCACAAAGCGCGGGCAGAAATTTTTTGATATTGTGATAATTGGATTGTGATTTAAATTAGAGAACAAGTTGAGTATCTGAATAAACATGCGCGAGCGTGTTTCATATTTAGACCTAGAATCTAGGCATTCTAAACACAACTTTAATCTTGAAAATCATGAAACTTTGAAATTCCGATCTGAAAAAAAGAGTCAATTTCAGCTTTATATTTCAAGCACTTTGTAGAAAAATTGTAAGGTGGATATGGATCGCACTTAAAAAAGAGCTAATATTTTTATTATTACTTTGAGTTTTGACATCGGACCAGGACATCCTTACGACATGTCATCATAAGAAAATGATGACTATCTTCCTATTCCTCTTGCTAAGCGCGAGATGAAACAAAAGGGACAGTTTAATTATTAGATTAATATCATATTTATCAATGCCTAATGAGGGCGCGATATCTGATGATATCACGGCATAAAAACTGGACATTTCACTTTTGTGATTATGAATAGGATGCATCAGTTAATATATTTTTTTACCATTAATGCAAGCGCAAATCGCGAGCTAAATTTTTTTGATAAACTGTCATGAAAAGGGGATTTTAAGTTGTTTGTTGTATAATCAATATTGAAACATTTATATAACTCGCCAATCAAAATGCGAGCGTGCAGCGCGCTAGCTGATACGTCTTGACAATCACACCTGAAAAGGGATATTTTGACAACTTTATGGAATACACGAAAATAGGTACCTGATAAATCAAAATTTGCGAGCGCGCAGCGCAAGCAGCAAATGTTAACATTCAGACCATATAACTGACATTTTTACAGAGCACTGTTTAAAAACCAATTTGTAAATTACACAAAATAATGAAAGTTCGATTTCCGAGGTGAAATATGTTTTGTTTATTGACTTCCAAACATTATATTCGAACTCCATATTGAACAAGATATGCAAATCACCTAACAGGTAATGCGAGCGCGAAGCGTGAGCGAAAATTTTATATAGTGGCACGAAAGATTCTGTTTATTTTCCAAGTCTTCCCCTCATCTTATTTTATGCACTCGTCGTCCTTCTCTTCTTTTTTTCTCCTCTCTTTTCCCTTCTTTTTCCTTCTTTCTTTCCCTTTTTTTGCTCCGCCAAGAGGGGGGGGGGGGGGCGGGCCCCTCGGATCCGCCTATGGGGACAAGGGAAGGGACGGGAAAATTCGACTAGCAAAAAAAGGTTATCATCGCAAAAGTAAGGTCATCTCGTCCCAAAATGCATGTTTTATTTCGATTTAGAATGATGTATTTCTTACCATCATAAAAGACCAAAAATAGTAGGGGGACATTTGATATTGTGTCCCCCCTACTATTTTGAGTAGGGGGGACACGTCCCCCTGTCCCCCTGGGATTTCCGCCCATGTGGGTTTATTAGAGAATTTGTCCCTCTACATAGGGGGAAGCCGGGGGAAGGTATATCCCTTCTATTAACGTCCAACCTGGGGCCGTTTCATAAAGATGTTCGTAAGTTAAGAGCGACTTTAAGAACGACTGGTGATCCTTTCTTGTGGTAAAGGGTATATTCATTGGCGATGGTTTAGCGCGTAAGAAAGGAATCACGAGGCGTTCTTAAAGTCGCTCTTAACTTGCGAACAGCTTTATGAAACGGCCCCCTGTTCGAAGTACACTGGCCCTAGTACCCACGTATCTACAAATTAGCTGGCGATGCAGGTTTCTCCTCTACTGCTCCAAGACTGTGGAATGGTAAGCTCCCTCCCCTCTACCGGGGGGGGGGGCAGTCAAATGTACTGCTGTACTCCCCCTAAACGAGTTTTTCTCTGTATGCAAAATAACCCCCTAAACAAGTGTTTCGCGGGCTTTATTTACACATTTTTGCCCTTAAACACGTTGTCGCCAGACTATGACCCCGGGGAAAAAGCTTGGGGAAAAACATACCTTTAACACTTTTGGCTACTCTTAAAAAAAGCGTTGGAATAAACCATACCCTAAATACGTTTGACCCCGCGATTGACCACTGACCAGTCTTTCAAAACTTCCCTTTTTTAAATCAGTGTTTTTGATACCCTTGACGAGTGGACGAGCGGCCCGCCTCCAAAACTGAAAAAAAAAACATTTAAGGACGTTCCGCAGTTATATAATTATTTTACACTCTGCACGCTGACGTCACAATGGATGAACATGTGATGAATTAGCTGTGAGTATGAGCTGATTTTTCTCATCATCTGCAATCTAACTGCAGATCCGATGCGTTATTTTATGAAGCCAAGAAACTGGAATTATTTCATGGACCATTTTTAAAAATTATCTCTACAATTTCAAAATAATTTACTCTGCAGTGCTGCCAAGAATCACGAATGTGACCCAGAGTTTGAATAAATGGTAGATTGGTTTTGATTTTTTCTTCACATACATACAAAGCATTTGGCACATTTTTTGTTGTTTAAAAAAAGCACATTTGCTCTAATAAAAATGCTGATAGTTTGAAAACAAGCACATGAACCTATGTTTTAATTCTTGCACCTCATAGGTATACCTTCCTCTACAACTTTGCAAATTTTGGTGAAAATGACAAGGATTTTGAATAAAGTGCAGCATTTATTGTACTTTTGTAGTTTGTTATTGCAATTTCACATTTTTGAGATTGGGTTTTTGTTATCTTTTACGCCATTTTTAAGAACTGACGGTGCTGTTAGACTTAAATTTGCAAACAAATAGCACTATAAACATAGGCGGATCCAGGGGGGGGGGCGAGGGGCCCGCCCCCCCCCCCCCTATCGGCGGAGCAAAAACAAGAAAAAAAAAGGAAAGAAAGAAAAGAAGGGAAAAGAGAATAGAGAGGGGAAAAAAGAAGAAGAGGATGACGATTGAATATAAAAGATTAAAATGAAGGGAAGACTCGGAAAATAAAAAGAATGTTTCATTACATAAAATTTCGCTCGCGCTTCGTGCTCGCATTGCCTGTTGGGTGATGTAAATAACTTGTTCAATATGGAGCTTAAATTTCAAGTTTAGAAGTCAATTATACAAAACATATTTCACCTCGGAAATCGAGCTTTCATAAAGTGCTCTGTAAAAGAATGTCAGTTTTATGGTAAGAATATTTACATTTTCTGCTCGCGCTGCGCGCTCGCAAATTTTGATTTATCAGGTACTTATTATTTTCGTGTATTCCATAAAGATTTCAAAATATCCCTTTTTATGCCTGATTGTCAAAACGTATCAGCTAGCGCTACACGCTCGCATTTTGATTGGCGACTTATGTACGTATTACGTGTCATAATTGATTACACAACAAACTACTTAAAATCCCCTTTTCATGACAGTTTATCAAAAATTTCGGCTCGTGATTTGCACTCGCATTAATTCGGCGCCCTCATTATGCACTGAGATATCAATTTAATAATTAAACTGTCCCTTTTATTTCATCTCGCGCTTAATTATAGCCAGAGGAATAGAAAGATAGTCATCATTTTCATATGATGACATCATGTCCTAAGGATGTCCCGCTCCTATATAAAACTCAAAGTGATAATAATGAAAATAATCAGCTCTTTATTAAGTGCGATCCATATCCACCTCACAATTTTCCTACAAAGTGCTTTAAATATAGAGCTGAAATTGACCCTTTTTTCGATCGAAATATCAAATACATTACGCTCGCGCTTTGCGCTCGCTTTGATTTTCATGATAAAAGATTTGCTTAGAATGCAGATCCTAGGATTAAATCTGAAACACGCAGGCGTATCTGCTCGCATTATCAATGTAGGAAGATAGCTATTACTCATCCTTTTCATGATTTACAAAACATGAATAGTGTCCCGTTTTTAGGTCTAAATCTCGATTTTTTTTTCCGCTCGCGCTCTGCGCTCGCATCAGTTGTTTAGTTATATACCTATTTTGTTTAAGTTACAAAAAGTGCTTAGAATTTCCACTCTTTGGGTTAAAATGTCAAAAAAAATTCAGCTCGCGCCCGGCGCTCGCAATATTTGCTTGTTGAAATATGTAACGTCTTCATGGATAACTTCAAGCAGCAGTAGGTAGGCCTACCTTTTCGATCAGTTCAAAATGTGTATACACAACTTCTGCTCGTGCTTCGCGTTCGTAGTAATTATTGAGTTGCATACACATTGCCTAGAATGTTAGATAAGATAAGATAAGATAAGATTTATTTTATTTATACACGGTTAAAAAGCCCAAACAGTTCACAGACTGATTTCCATTGGGGCCGTGTGGAACATACAATTGACAAAGTAAACATTTTGAAATCAGTGTATAACGAGCAATATATAGGAACAGAAGCATCAATGTAATATTACAAGGCAATCATTGAAACGTGAAGAGGAGGGGAGGAGAAGAAAAAAAAAGGAAGAAGAAGAAGGGAAAAGTGAGAGGGAGACGAAGAAGAGAAAAGACAACAGAGAAGATAACAGAAGAAGAAAAGAAGAAGAAGAAAAAGAATAATAATGATAGTAAGAAAAAGACGAAGAAATTATATACCGTTTTCAAAAACATCAATAATTTACAACATGAAATATCTATCGGTAAATCGGAACAAAGCGATGCATACATGGTAATAGTAAATGTGTACATGGTAAAGTAAAATGTCAAAGTAAATACATGTTTCTATAATGGACAAACGAGTACAAGAAAATGAATACAAGTCATGATTTATCAATGATAAAAACTAAACATACAAAAATGTCTGGAAAATTTATGATAACTAAACATGCACTGAAATTAATTATAAAACTTATATAGTTAATACTCATGCCATATAAAAGCAAAACATATGAAATGGTTGGAAAATAATACATGTACTGGGGACAGAAAATAGAAATTGTCTGTTGATGTTTGATAAAGACAATTAAACAGAAAAATAGTCATTGTGATCCATATCACACAGATAATCTCTTAAGACCTGTTTTGAAATTGCGTTTCGATTGTGCCGCTTGAATATTAGTGGGCAATGAGTTCCACATACTGGCGCCTCTGTACATAAACATGCGCTTTGCAGATTCAGACTTTATTTGCATTATTTCCAAATTGAGATTCCCACTTCTTGTGTTATGTGATCTTTCTTTAAGGGAAAATCTATTGATTAGATATGAAGGGGCTAAATTATTGAGTATGTTAAACATCATTATTGTAACACTTTCATTCCTTTTCTTTTCAAGTGTATCCCAATTTAGTTCATTTAGATTATCGTTTCCGGATGAATCCCAGGCGGTATTATTGATAACGCGAGCTGCCCGATTTTGAATCTTTTGGAGGTTATCTTTTAAACATTTGCCGCAATTTCCCCGTACTATATCACAATATGACAAATGAGATGAAATCAGGGCGTTATAGACTAGAATCATTGTATCCTTGTCAACCATACTTCGTATCGATTTTAGCATAAACAAACCGCTACTACATTTCTTCTGCACATTTTGAATGTGTTTTCCCCATGACAGATTTTCATCTAAAATTACTCCTAAATGTTTACACTGTGTAACTCTTGTTAGGGGGTTTCCATCAATGTGAATATTTAGCGATTCATCTTTGAATAGTTTCAGTCGATTTCTAGTTCCTAGGACAATATATTCAGTTTTTTTGATATTCAAACTAAGCTTATTGTGATCAAGCCATCGTTTCACATTTTGCAAATCTTCATTGATTTTGTTTTCTAGATCAGAGTAGTTGTTACTTGCATAATATAAAATAGTGTCATCTGCATACATACTTATTTTGCAATTTCTAAGAACTAAAGGTAGATCATTAATATGTAAAATGAAAAGAAGCGGCCCTAAAATGGACCCTTGAGGGATTCCAGATTTAATGGGTAATAAATCAGATGATATACCATGCACTGTCGTTTTCTTGCATCTTCCATATAAGTAACTTGTAAACCATTCAATTGAGTGATCCCCAATTCCATATTGCTTTAATTTTTGGATAAGCAATACGAAATCAACCGTGTCGAATGCTTTTTTTTAAGTCTAGCATGACAGAGCATACTAATTTGCCTTCATCAAAGCTTTTTAGCCATTCATCTGTTGTATTGAGTAATGCCGTTGCTGTAGAATGTAATGGCCGAAAGCCAGATTGGTAGTCATTAATCAAACTGTTCCTGTTCAAGTATTCATACAATTGATCAAACACTATACGTTCTAGTAGCTTAGATAAAATAGGTAATATCGAAATTGGCCTGAAATTAGAAGGTTCATTTGCACCGCCTTTATGTAAGGCACTAACTCTTGCCTTTTTCCACTCCGTAGGTACACATGCAGTAGTAATAGACACATTTATAATATGTGCCAAGGGTTCAGTTATACATGGTATCGCTATCTTTATAAGTTTCATTGGTATCATATCACATCCCATCGCTTTGACACTAGACATTTTCAATAATTGTTTCTTTATTTCGCTTACAGTTACTGGGACAAGTTCAAATTTTAGGAAAAATACATAAAATTTCAACAAAAAAATGGCTCGCGTTCGCATTATATAAATAAGGATTATGATATTACATATGTTTATTTATAAGAATCAAAGCTAAGAAGTAACTATGAGGATTACCCCTTCAAAGAAACAAACAGAAATCATGTTCGAGCGGCCGATCGGGGAAAATATGGCTGAAAAAAAATTCCGCCCCCCCCCCCCTCCTATTGGCGAAGGCTGGATCCGCCCCTGGTATAAATAGATTCTCCATTCTAACAATACAATTATTAACTCTCTTGCGAAATTTGATGACTTTTTCATGTATTTTGACTGAGAAATAGAGGTTTAAACTCATTGTAGTGATCTTGAGAGGTCTAAAAATGCCAAATTCTTTTGAATGCGCAATTCTTAAAGGGGAATCCAGCCTTGGCCATAAAATGTTGTGTTGGGAAGGAGAAAAATAAATTAAACAGAATGGTGAAAGTCTGAAAGAAATCGGACAAGCAATAAGAAAGTTATAGCTACTTTAAAATTGAGATCACTAATACTATGTAGATTTCAAATTGGCAACTGGGTAAGTAAATTATGACAAGGGGCAAGGACAACTTTCCCATAGGCCATGTACTTTATTATCAAGGATTTGTGGTTTTCTCCTAAGTACCCATTCCCCTGGGGCAGTAATCTAAATATAACCCAGGTAGTATATTGTTTTATATCCTCATGAAAGAAAAATATAATTTGAAATAAAACTTTTGGGAAAAATGACATTTTAGCCATAATATTTATTGGAGTACATGGAAGAGTAGTCCTTGCCTTACATCACTATGACATCCCATATGCGGCCAATTTGAAGTCTCCATGGGTATAGTGATTACCAATATTTACTACTTTTAAAAATTCATAACTTTCTTGTTGTTTGTCCAATATTGTTCAAACTTTTACCTATCAACTTGTCTGATTTTTCTTTTCCTTATAAAAACAAGTTCTTATTTGGGTTGGATTCCCCTTTAAGAACATCCAGTTTTGGTGAACTTTGAAGCCCTATAGCAAAAAAATCAAGCACATGGACCTATGTTATTTTCTGCATATTTCGAATATTCAGGTTCTAAAGTATCTATGTGCAAAGTATGTTGAAAATGACATGGATTTCACTTTTAATGTGGAACGTCCTTAAACGTTTTTATTTTTTTCACGCGTGTGTACAGCAATATATTTGACTGCCCCCCCCCCCGTGCTCCTCTCCTCAAATCATTACCAACACTGGGCAAATTCAAACAAAACTTGAAGACTCTGATATCCTGATCATTTATGTACTGGACTTAATACAATACTGTCACTGCCTGTTAATTTGTAAATAATTTATCTGATACGCTTTATATTTCCTCTCTCATTCATGCCTCTTCTTCTGTTCGTACCGGTCTTTGCTCAATTAGTTCCATCAAACCCAGAACAAAGAGGACATTGGCTGACAGAGCATTCTTTGCTGTTGCACCCCTTCTCTGGAACCATGGACCTATTCTCTTCAGTCATATAGTCTCATAATATCCATTGATACCATAATAAACCTCCTCTCCTGTTTCTTATATATATATATACAGTGCGTCCCAGAAAAAACGAAACCGAGATTAAGCGATGATTTATCATAACTTAATCACAAATGCAATAGACAAACGACCTACCATTGTAAAGCTAAGAATCTCTTCTTTCATCTGAAATTACTTAGATTATTCCCCATTAACGCATGAGTGAGCAAAAACAGTTTGAAGAGGGGATACCAAAAAGTCATTTGGCGGGCTGTATCTGGGTTTCAAAAAGGAAATCACATTTTTTAAAAGTTCAATATCTGCTCTTTAATTTGATACCTCAATTACAGAAAATGGTCAAGAAATAACACTAGTTCTTGTTATTTTAAACAAGGCTTAAATTTCAATAATTTCATAAAATTAAGAGGTTCTACAGGCAAGCGTTCAAACCCACTTGACACTCCGTTTCGTTGACGATCAGTCATGCATTAAATATTTTGTTAACCATGCGATAGCTTATGTGGGTAACCGGTGAAAACACGTTTATTTAATGAAATTATAGAAATACAAGCATTGTTTCGAGGGAACATAACTTTTTTACTGCTTGACCATTTTTTGTGATTAAGGTATCAAATAAAAGAGCAGATATTAAGCTTTTTATTTTTTTTTTTTTTCATTTTGAAATTCAGATACCCCCCGCCAAATGACTTTTTGGTATCCCCTCTTCAAATTGTTTTGGCTCACTCACGCGTGAATGAGAATTAATCTAAGAAATATCAGAGGAAAGAGGATATTCTAAGCTTTACATTGGTAGTTCCTTTGTCTATTGTATTTGTGATTAAGTTATGATGTAAATCATCGCTTAATCTCGGTTTCGTTTTTTCTGGGACGCACTGTATATATATTAGTGAATGATTTGATATTTTGTCTAATTTACTGTTTATTTTGTTGAATCTATATCAAATTGTCAGGCGCCTTGAGCATTCCTTGAAGTGGATGTGTTCGCATTAGAAATTTTGTTATTATTATAATTATGCTGACCATGCGGAGATGGCATCTTAAAGCACTTTGCATCTCGCAGAAAAGGCGCTTTACAGTATAAATATGAACTATTATTATCATCATTATCGTAAGAGTGGACGTGGATATACTGCATATACCTCTCCAAAAGCTAGCGTAGAGGGATCATCGATATCTATAAGAGAAACTGACTCCCAGATTCTCTTAACCCTTTATTAAATGAGCGTTGATAGAGGCAAGCTATCATTTAATGTTGAGGGGCTGGCACCATAATTTCCGAACTCAGTGTTAATCCTCTCAGCGTATATACTCCGAATCATCTGGTAGGCAGTTTATCTACGTTTGCTTTAGGAAAGATAGGTTCCCTCTATCATCACGCTATCTGGACTACGCTGACAATCTTGAAGTGCCACCCATGTACAGATGCGATGTAGTTGTAGAAAATGACCCCAACCCCCATCCCCCCCCCCAAAAAAAAAGGAGAGAGAGAGTAAAAAAAGTAAAGGCGAGAGCAGGAAAAATGATAGAGAAACTGAGGTTAATGTAAACCTACTCCAGTAGCCGACTATTACCGCACCATAGCTGGCAATGTTTCCAAAACAAACCCAAGTGTCGTTATTCCTTGGTCGAGCGCACCCCATCCAGATGTCGTCGTGGTTGATGTTATCAAACGTGTGTGAAACGAAATAATCTTCTTCCTTCGACTCGATAACCAACAGGCTGGCGTTGAAACTGAAATTCGTCCTGCAATGGATGCGGTGATTCACCCAGTTGAGTCCTGCGTCGATGTTCTTGTAGCACTTGTGCCCAAATTGTTTCCAGTTTGCCGGGCATATTCGAATATCGTGGTTACCTGAATAAGCAAAAGAGTTTTACCGAAAGTTAATTCTGGAGTGCCTTGTCGCAAAACCACTTCCCTTTCTTGATTAGAAATAAAAGGCGCAAAATTTCACAGTAGCGTAGTGGAGCTGTATAATTGGGAACAGACTCTCTCGAGCCCATCTACATACACCCCGTCGGATGAAGGGTAGTGCAAATTTGACGTTTATAAAGGCGATAGGGTCTCCCCCAAAGCTCACGTAGAGGGCCTTATTTCCAATTCTTTAACCCAGTACCAAACCTTGGGAGTCAGTTCCCGATACTTCACTATATCAAAGCCCATTTTCTGCAACATAAAACGTCGTGATTTATTTTTATTTCAAAAAGTCGTCGGATTTTCAGCATCGTTAAGGTAAGATTTTTAGGAATGAAAAAAAAATGCGTTTAGAGGGCATTTTCTAAAAAAAAAATTGGTTCCATTTATTTTCAGCGACATAAATTAAGTTGAGGAAACCTGGGGGTCAAAACCCAGTCGCAGCAAGTCAAATTCTTAACTTAATGTTGATCTTGAAAATCACCTTGTGTATTCTGGCAGGTATCTCCTCCGTATCCCTCAAAGCATATACAGGAGTATCCTGGGGATTCCTTGGATAAGATACAAGAGCCTCCATTATGACAAGGGTTGGAGGAACAAGCATCATCTCCTGTGTGTTTATCTATGTGATGGATGCATGCAAAGAAATAACATAATTCAACGGTGTAATGAAAGAAAGCTTCAATTCAACAAAAGTGGTTTTTAATCCATGGTTTGAAATCATATGTTATGCAGATTTCAAGCTTTGGAACAAGGGTTATGGAAACAAGCATTGCTTATGCTTCTTTGGTCTCATCTAAGTAATAATAAACACAGCATTTGTTATGCTCCATCTATCTAGTAAACTATTCTGAGGCGCAGTAATGGATGGAAAGCATAACATAGTTTTAATGAACGCTTTTCAACCCATGGATTGCTGAAATTGATTGTTATTGATCATCAACATCGTCTTCACAGATATTTCAACTCGTTACAGTGACTCTTGTTATTCATCGTGCTTCAACATCAATTTCATCATCGCCATCATTGTGAATTTTAATATAAGTAATCTTCGCCAACCAACTTGGATTTTATCTGGATTCAATACAGGACTATAAAAACTTTGGATTATAATCAGAACTGACACTTCAAGAGATGTATGATCAATATTATTTTGTTTGTTTAGTGATCTATTTCATGTAATAAAAGAAAAGGAAATCAAATTTTAAACTAAATTGTCATTGTTATTTGTTGCAGAATTGTAACACCCCAGCCTACGCTAGACATAGCCTAGACCATCATTTTGTCTTGATATTAATGGCGAGTTAATAAGTGTTTAAGAATTAGATCTAGATAAAGATCTAAGCCTACGGTCTAGAAGGGTACCGGCAATTTGAGGGTGCGGATTCATTCATGGCATGCAACGTGAACGACCACAATTTTGTAAAGTCAAGTCCAAGCGCATGCGTAGGGGAAGGCGGGGTAAGTTGAGCATAGGGGCAAGTTGAGCCACCACGTCACCCCCAGGCCAATAATGAATGAGTCAGACATTATGGTGGTGTCATGTATTGATGACCCATTACATAACCCTTAACCCCACCACATTGTTTTCAACTTTGAAACCAAAAGTACTTTTGTAAAGGGAAAATACAAATTTCAGCCAAAAAAGTAAAAAAGGTTGTGAAATAGATCATTGCTTTTTACACACACACGTCTTTTATATGATAAAGAAATAAGAACAATATTGTTAGTCCAGGTATAGATTCTCATTCTTGTCATGGTTTTTTACAAGATGGATGCATAAAAAATGTGTGGATGTGAAAATATTGCATGAAGTTCGGAAGGGGGTAAGTTGAGCCAACCAACAGGGGGCAAGTTGAGCCATGGTAATTCTTATGGTAATGTATACTAAGAAAAACAAACAAACCTTAAAAAGCCATTGATATGCAGGCAGAAAGGAGCAAATTCACGTGACAGTCCTTTTACTTATAGAGGATGTTAGTATTTACAGCGAATTAGCAAGTGAAGACTTAAAATAAAAAAATGACATGCTGGTTCTTCCCGCATAGATTTTGTACATAGTTTTTGTGGCTCAATTTACCCCAGAGGGGGGCACAACTTACCCCATATATGGGGCAAGTTGAGCCATTTTACATCGTTTTTTCAAAGGTCACATTGACTTTAAGTGTGGGGGTAGAAAGTTATATATAGGTGAAAAATATTTCCCAAGAATCAAATTTGAAGGCAAGGTACTTATTTCTACAATATTATTGGTCATATCAATTCTAACATGCAAAAAGTGTCACAACTTACCCCGCCTTCCCTTATTCTTATTCCGAATACGCAAGTCATGAGTAGGGGAAGGCGGGGTAAGTTGAGCATAGGGGCAAGTTGAGCCACCAGCCCCAGGCCAATAATGAATGAGTCAGACATTATGGTTGTGTTATGTAATGATGACCCGTTACATAACCCTTAATCCCACCACATTGTTTTCAACTTTGAAACAAAAAGTACTTTTTAGAGGGAAAAATACAAATTTTAGCCAAAAAAGTAAAAAAGGGTGTGAAATAGATAAGTGCTTTTTACCCACACACGTCTTTACATATAATAAAGAAATAAGAACAATATTGTTAGTCCAGGTATGGATTCTCATTCTTGTCTCTCATTCTTGTCATAGTCTTTTACATGATGGATGCATAAGAAATGTGTGGATGTAAAAATATTGCATTAAGTTAGGACTGGGGTAAGTTGAGTCAGCCAACATGGGGCAAGTTGAGCCCAACAAAGCATTATCCCAAACGGAAATAAGACAAATCGGAAATTAGACATATAGTGGCATGTAGACGAAATGAATGCTAGCCTATCTGGAAATTAGACGAAGGGGAAAATTAGCCGCAGTGGAAATTTGCTGAAATGGAAATTAGACCAACTGCACATTAAACCAACTGCAATATAGACCAAGTGAGGATTAGACGAACTGGTATTAGACTAACCGAAAATTAGACGAACTGGTATTAGACTATTATTAATGTTGTTAGCCCATCTGAAGATTAGACCAAGTGATATTAGACTAACAGTCAGTAAACCTAGCATCTGATAAACGTGTATAAACTCTTGTAGAAACGTTTCTCGTTGTACGCTTAAAATAGCGAATGTTCCGTTGGTTCGTCAATTTCATGATTTATTCAAAGTCCATATTCGAACTGACAAACAGTGTTGGCATAGAAACAGTATATCTAGTTTTTTTTATATAAAGTGCCATCAGTCATAGTTACAAATAACATTGTTCTTTATAAGCAAATAGGGACTATCTGTCACGCGCAAATATATGGGGATGAGATACTTACGCCACTCCCTAATAATGATAAGTAAAATAGAATAAAATACTTAATAAATGGCTAAGTAAATAAATAGATAGATAGCTAATAAAGATTACAATAAGATTCTACGAACAAGAAGAAAGGAAGAAAATGATAGAATGAAAAGGGTGAAGTATGTATCATTTTGTTTAACTTATTTTTTCATTATATCAAAAATGTAAAATCATTTGGTATCTCACTAGGCTTTAAAAAAAAGAAATTTTGTTAAATACACCTTGCTTGGCTCCTCAAAATTTTAGGGTGATTTCGCCACTGCTAACCTTCAGAAATTAAAACTGTCTTTATACGCAGACGATTTTTGCTCATTTTGTTCAGATGTAAACTCTCTGAACTCATTATTTGATATTATGCAACAGTTTGAGAAGTGTTCAAGTTTAACCATTAATTTAAATAAGACAGAAATTTTAAAGATTGGAAATGTGTCGAATGCAGTTATCCGACATAATTTCAATTTTGTAGATACTATAAATGTGCTTGGTACTTTTGTGGGTACTGGATCAGATACTGCGCAAGTTAAAAAAGCAGAAGAAATACTATCATCAATACAAGTTACTTTAAACATGTGGAAAATGAGAAGCCTAACTTTATTCGGTAAAATTCAAATAATTAAATCATTTGGAATATCCAAATTCATTTATTTATTTTCATCCTCTCTTTTACCTGATTGGTTTCTTAAAAAGTTAGGGAGGGTGTTTTTCAGTTTTATTTGGAATGGACCCGACAAAATTAGAAGAAACGTCATGATCCAGGATCTATCAAACGGAGGAATTAAGATGGTAGATGTGTATTTGGCTGTTAAAGCCCAGCAGCTATTTTGGATAGAAAGAATTAAACATGCAGATAAACAAGGATGGTTTCAAATTCAAGGATTGTTTCAAATTCTTCAATATTACCTTAAAAAGAACGGGGGATTGTTTGTATTCAACTGTATTGGTCATAAAATGTTGAACTTTGATATTCCTCAGTTTTATAAAAATATTTTACAATTAATGTAAGAAACAGAGAGGATAATGCGAAGTTCCAGATCATCTGGAACAATAAACAACTGAAAGTTACTCGAGATATGATCTTCTTTCAAAAATTGTTTTTAAAAAGAATTGTGTTTTTAAATGACATCCTTACTGAAGGAAGTATTTTAAGACGATTGGATGAAATGAAAAGGTTATTTGATTTAGATGCCAACGACTACTTTAGATTACAAGGAGTGTATTCTGCATTTCTAAAGACAAATCTTTCTAAAATATCATATACGGACTCATTTAAGAATGAAGCTCTATAAAATATTATTCTTCATGTTGAATTGGTACAGCTAAACAAAATAAAAAGTAAACATTTTTATGATCTATTAGTAGCAGAAAGAAATGAGCGTCCAGTAAGTACGTTTAGACTTCAAAACAGATATGATGTTTCAGATAAAGAATTGGTATTGGCTCGTACATCTATTCTATTGAATACTATTGATGTAAATTACAGAGAATTTCAATTCAAAGTATTGAACGATATTTTAAACTTGAACTATAAGTTGTATAAAATGAAAGTCATTACTTCACCTTTATGTTCTTTCTGTAATGCAGAAATTGAAACGATCGAACATTTATTTTGGAATTGTCCATTTACACAGTTGTTTTAGAATCAGCTAGGAAAAGAACTCACTATGTTTGATTTTTCATTATTAACAGAAAAAAGTGTAATACTCGGTATTTTATCAAGAAAATGTCTTCTTTTTAATCATGTTTTAGTTATTGCAAAGAAATCCATTTATCTTAGTAGATGTAAATCATGTAAACCAACAGTTCCTGATTGTGTTGATTTGTTAACTAGATCGTATAAAATGGGAAAAATTATAGCTATTCGAAATAACAAAAGGAGTGTCCACGAACGCAGATGGCGAGACATGGTACAGTGGTTATCCACTTATGTTATGTAACTGTTATGTAATTTCTTATAATGTATCATTTGTATTTGTTCAACTGTATTGAATGAATGTACCTTGAAGTGACCAATAAAACATCATTTAAATACAAAAAAAACCTTCAGAAATATTTACCCTGATTTGAACATTCGGCCTCAGCGACGTCATGTCTCGTTGTGCCTCTCCTGTATGTTCTGTACGGATCCTTCCTGTAGTTGGTGATGACGTCACCATCCTTAGTGCAAGGGGATGAGGTCGAAGCACCTGTAGTATGGATGATCATGCCAGTATGTAGGGCAAATATTATAACAATAAAAAAACATACCACTGTTTCATGAGTTTAAAGGAAAATTGTAACTCAGTCCCAGATTTTCTGTCAGTTCTGGGCCCCATTTCATTAATCTTGTTATAATAACGAATTTGCAATAACAGTTAAAGCTTTTGGAATCATTCAATTGATTGGCTATTATATTTTGAAATAGAAATCATGCATTTGCTGTTATAATAAGTCTTTATTAAATGTCAACCAGCCTGTATCCTGTATGCAAATCTGATAGAGCGAATCAAATGGCAGCATCATCATTTTGTATTTCCTCAATATATATTATTATTATTTCATTTGGCATTTCAAACAACAAACAAAACTATAGAATGATGACATTACAAAGTATGCATAACTTTAAAAAGGACTCCCCCGCTGCAGTCCTGGAGTTGCCTGAAAAAAAAGAGTAAAATTCCTGCAACCCGCAAGTCATTCCTTCCGACTCCAGGTAAGGCAGCGAGGGATGTCTCTTACAAACATAAACATATTATATACAAACATATAATTTAAAAGCAGAAAAAATAAAATTAGCAAGGTATAAGCATCATGGGAGTTTCATGATGTATGTTTTTGATACTTTTTGCATCTTTTTTTCAATCGCCCCTCATGATATTTAATTATGGTAATTTTTATATTAAGACAACTACAATGGGAACAGGGCTCAATAGCCAATCACGATAAAAGATTCCATTGAAGTAAGAATGATATCAAAGTTATAATAGTTTTGTGAAACGTGCCCCTGTTCATTAACTATAATATTGCTTCATAGGTGGAAAATCAGTCGGAAGCAAGCTGATATATCAAAATCAATTCATATATTTTCAAGTTAGAGTGAGAGGATCTAATATTTTACTCGAAAGCAATGAAGCCATATTTAAATGGGGGCCTACATTAATATCGGTCTACCAGGCGCGGATCCATGGGGCCGAGGGGACCTTGGCCCCCTCCCCCTCCGAAAAAGAGGGCCCACTGCTAAAAGAAAATGACATTTTCGCTTATCTCACTTAAAGGACAAGCCCACCCCAGACAAATGGTGATTTTAATAAATAGAGAAAAATCAAACTAGCATAACACTGAAAAATTAAGTTTCGCTTATTTTTCGCAAAACAGTGATATGCACAACTCATTGGCATGCAAATGTGACAGTCGTTGATGTCCCTCACTCACTATTTATTTTGTTTGTTATTGTTTGAATTATACATTACTTCATTTTTTACAGATTTGACAATGAGAGCGAACTTGACGGAACCATTATACAGTGCTAAGTCCACATGATCAGGGAACAATGAATCGTTGTTTCACTTGAACATGAGGAGAAACTTATAATATTTCATATTTCATATAATAAAATACAAAAAAATAGTCAGTGGATGACGTCATTCGTCTCCTCATTTGCATACCGACAAGGATGTGCATAATTATATTACTGTTATGTGCAATTAAGCGAAATAAAAAAATGTAATAACTTCCTTATTTTACATCCGATTTTGATGAAATTTTCAGTGTTATGCTTGTTGATTTTTTCTTTTTTTGTTCAAAACCAATTTTGTTGGGGTGGACTTATCCTTTAACAACAAAGTGCCCCTCTACTCACCGAACAACAAGGAGACGAGAACGAGGCGAGTCAACATCCTTGTTATGATTATTCAAGTCTTCCCGATTATTATCAGGACCAAAGCTACATAAAATTTTTGGTCTCAAAAGAGAATGTAAAAAAATTATACTTCATTGATATAAACTTAAAGTGAAGTCATAACATATATGGGGCGTTGCAAGAAACTTGCGATCAATTGCAAGCCTATGTTCGGTGCCTAAATCGGTCATATTTCTTGTAATTAATTGTGAATTCATGATTGATTGCTGACCTTCTCCTTGCAACAAGTAGTGTAATATGATTTCTTACAGCTAAAATTGATCCATTCATTGTAAAATTGTAACAGAATATTTGCGATCGATTGCAAATATTTTCTTGCAACACCCCCATATAGAGATAATTGGAAAGGGGATGACTTAATTTTTCTTTCCATTTTCGTTTTGAAGAACTATACAGGGGCCGCGGAAACGGGGGGCTGCGGGCTCAGCCCCCGCACTTTTTTCCAAAACCGTGTACAAAAACTTGAAAATGACCATCTCCCTTTCAAAATTGTTCCGCGGTCCCTGCTATATTTTCCAAACATCGGAGTAACAATTCGTAACAATTGGGAAATGATATCTTTTATGGGATTTCTGGTGGTTATTCAATAAACATGATGAAAGGTAAACAACATAAACCCATGTATTTAGAAGTGCATGCACTGTACATCAAGGGTCATTTTTGACAGCTCTTAAGAAACCTGATAAACCCATTAAAAAAATGATTTAAAATGATGAAGATATGATATACTATTAAATTCAGTTCAGTATTTCCTCAAAAACATATATTTTATTTTCTCTAATATTTTCATGCCAGTCGAAATATCTCTCAGCTATTAAAATAATAATGCATGAGGCCTACCTGAAACAGTTCCAGGTCCAATATTCAGACTCTTATAAGGTGGCGCCTCTTACAAATGCGCGCATGTAATGTTGAAAGCGAAAGTGTAAACTAAGCATGTCCAACTATCAGAGCGCCAAAGTGGCGTGTTTGCTGGTAAATCAATTTCATTACATCTTGCAGCGCCTCGCAGAAAAAGTGATACGATAAAAGCCTGAAACGCGCACACGCCTACTCTGGAAAAAAGAGTGGGTAGAGAGAGAGAGAGAGAGAGAGACAGGGGAGAGAGAACAATAAAATAGGATTAGAGGTATAGCACGTAGAGGGGAGGTCGAGATAGGGAGAGAGAGAGGGGGAGAGAAAGGAAGAGAGGTCGATAATAATTATAAAGAAAATGATAATACATGGAGCGGGAGGGGATGAGTGAGAGAAAAAGAAATAGAGAACTATAAAATAGAGAGAAAAGGACATTACACGGGGTAAATTGCCGATTCGTCTACTGCCATTCCGTCCACTCACCACATGGTCTACATTCTTTTTGTCTAATGCCATTTCGTCCATCAACATTTCGTCTACCATCCATGCATTTGTTCTCTGTCATATTGATTTCTGTAACAGCCTAATTTTCGGTTTACCATGCACAGCGACAAATAAAGAAACTACAGACTATCCAAAACTCTGCTGCAAGATTAGTTACTCAAACTCGAAAATATGAACCAATCACCCCCTTATTACGAAACTTACATTGGCTTCCTGTTCATTCTCGTATTTCTTTCAAATTATAAGTTTTTGCATATGAATGCTTCCATGAAATAGCTCCATGATATTTAACCGAACTATTAACTTTACATCAGACTACTCGTACTTTACTTAAGATCAAGCACAAAGCGGCTGTTTGCTATTCCTCCCATTGCTACCAAAACATATGGTGAGCGCTCATTTGCACATGCCTCTTCCGTCTTATGGACATGATGGAATGCACTTCCTAATTATATGAGAAATATACATGATTTGGATAAGTTTAAGACTTCCCTAAAAAATTATCTGTTTAACTTGTAATGAATTCAGTGCCCAACACTCTTTACTTACTTTCTAGTTTATTTCCTTAATTTCATCCAAGTGCATAGGGACATGCATTGCTATGTGTTATGCGCTATAAAAGAACTGAATATTATTATCATTATTATTATTATTAGTCTCATTCCATTTAGGCCATAATGCCAACTCGTCAATTAATCAGTTCGTTCAATGTTCATTTAGTCCAATGGCCATGTCTGATAATATCAGTTGGTCCAAAGTATCCAAATCGTCTACTTATCAACTCGTCCAACTGCCATTTCGTATAATTACCATTTCATCCACCACCCATTAGATCCAATAATTAGTTCGTCTAATAATCATTTCGTTCAACACGTTCAATAGTCATTTCGTCTAATAGCCAATTGGTCAAATAGCCAGTTCGTCTAACACAAATACGTTGACGGTTCAATCCTAGCGGGGGCGGCGAAATGACTTTTTAATTATACCTTGAAATTATTAAAGATATAATAAATGATTTCAAAAAATTATGATGATAACTAGGACCCCGAGGAAGAAGAAGTTGGCTATTAATAGCCAATCTGAAACGGGTCTTTTCTTGCGATATATAATTTTGCATTATATCTTCTATCAGGAATGGAAATGATGCGGTACAGTGATACAGCCCCCCCCCCCCCCTCTCTCTCTCTCTCTCTCTCTCTCTCTCTCTCTCTTTCTCTCTATATCAACCACGCACACAAAAGAGAGGAAATGGAGTGGTTAAAAATGATGAAATTGAAATAGGGTCCTTTGATTTGGAATTTACCCTCCTTTCTTTTTTTTTTTTTTTTTAACAAGTACACCTAAAAATGATAATCATCATTCATCATCATCCCATAACAATGATAATAATGATAAATAATAATAATAATAATAATCGCTAGAGGGTATTCATTTGTCTCGCAATCTACTATGGTCAACAAGGAAATTCGTGATCACTCTCGCAAAAAGTGTTCACTAGCTTTTTAGGAAATTCGTGATCACTCTCGCAAAAAGTGTTCACTAACTTACAAGGTATATAAGGTATATAAATTGACTACCGTATCAGATAATTTTCGTCACTTGATAAAGAGTTGCAGCGGCACTCGAAAGCTCGTGAACTTGTAAGTTAGTTAACACTTTTTGCGAGAGTGATCAAGAATTTCCTAGAAAGCTAGTGAACACTTTTTGCGAGAGTGATCACGAATTTCCTTGTTGACCATAGTAGATTGCGAGACAAATGAATACCCTCTAGCGATTATTTCATTCCGCAATAATGAACCTATTTAGTAATAATAATAATAATAAAAATAATAGATGACAGTACTAATAGTAATTAATAAGAATGGTAATATAATAACAATACCAGCTTTTGGCGGCACAAAAAATGGGGGGAAAAGAGGAGAGAAAAGTGGGAAAGGAGTGGAGAAAAGGGAATAGGTAAAATAAGAGGAGGAAGGAAAGTGAATAAAACGTGAGGGAAAGGCCTGGAAAATATAAATTCTTTCATATCATAATTTTTTCGCTTGATCGTGCTTTTTGCTGGCATTGCCTGTTCGATGAGATGCATTATCTTGCGTAAGAACATAATTACCATGGAGCTTGAAATAGTGTTCAATCATATAAAACATTAACCAAACAACAGGTGTAAATTAATAACAAAAAATGAACAACAGGAGTTGAGTCAGCAATACACAGGCACCGAACACGTAGGGCTGCTAGTAGTAGACTATTTATCATTGCAGACGAAATGAATATTGGACGAAATGATGATTGGCCGGGATTAGACCAAATGGTTGTTAGACAAAATGGGTTTAGACTAAGGTACATTGGACCAACTGCAGTTAGACCAAATGGAACATAGACGAAATGAAAGTAGACTAAGTGGTCCTTAGACCATTTGCCAGTTGGCTATTGGACTAAATGGTAAAAGACGTAATGAAAATGGACAAAGTGGTTATTGGACCAATTGTCAAAAATGCAATTAGACCAAATGGCTATTAGACCACATTACATTAGACGAAACGGTTATTAGACCAACTGGCTTTCGAACAAAATGGTAATTTGACGAAATTGTAATTGGATGATGTGGATAGTGGACCAACTGATGGTAGACAAAATGACATTAGACCTTGTGGTGAGTGGACAAAATGGCAGTAGACGAAATGGCAATAAACCGTGTAAATGGGAGGTCGAGAGAGAATGATAAGAGAAGGAAAGTAGATGAATTTAGAGATAACGAGATAGGGGTTTGGGAAACAGTCGAAAATAAGGGAGATGGGGGCAGGGACTGACTGGTTAAGACGCAAGAATGCCAGAGAAGAGTAGTATAGAGACAGATCAAGAAGTAGGAAGTATGAAGATGCGAAGAATTAGTGAAGAATAAACCCAGAGAAATCGGAGTTGATAGAGAGAGAGGAGGGGGGGGGATTATATGTCATCATCCCCAGATAATGTTATTCTTTTTAATGTGTGGTGTTTGTTCAAAACATTAGGAAGAAATCAATATAGAATGAAATGTAATTGTTATATCGATTTTCACAGGGTGGGTAATACCGATAGGGGCAGTGGGTGACGCCCCCCCCCCCCTTGATTTTTTTATTTGAAAAAAAAATGAACGGAAAGGGAATACGCGGGAGGTCGGTAGAAGAAAGAATTCTGTAAAAATGGAGAAATTTTTATCGTGTTTAGACTCTACAATACAACTGATTTTCGATTGAGAAAAATTGACGCCATACCCTCCCCCAACACACACACACCCACACGCAAGCCCTCTCTCACACACACACACAACATGCATCGTTCAACTCTGCACTCTTGTTTCGTAACCCGCTCTACTTCATCGTTCAATTAGAGTCATAATATTTTTATGATTCTATATTTGACAAGCAACTATCATTTTATCTGTATCTACTAAAACAATTACGAGAAGATTAATCATTTCATATCTGATACTTGCTATAGTCAATAGTTATAAATGATTTCATAACGTTTAATGATGCAAAGTTCAACGATTTGTATTTACGGATATCCATGGCATCTTCTATTTAAATAGCTTAATTATTTCCACGAAAACTCATTCCGTGGATATATTGTTAACAAATACATATTTTATTGTCATTTTAATCTTTTTCACAAGATAACGGCTTTAAACGAATACGGTGATTGGTATTTGTTTATCTGTTTAAAAAATAATAGACCCATGACCTAACTGTCCTCTATGAGTGAATACATCAGTACAATAATAAAAAGAAATATATATTTTTCTGCCCATGAACACACGTGTTTTTCACGACTGTTTCAGAAACGGTTTTGAATTCTCTTTGTTGTCACATCATGGGTACTGACGAAGAGTGTGACTTTACCTTTCATTTTTGAGAGCTATGCTCCTTTAAAAATCTATGTTTTTATTTCTACGGCATTTACTAAAGTATTATATATATATATATATATATATATATATATATGTATATATATATATATATTTATATATATATATATGTATATATAAAACCCCAAAGTATTGGTTCTTAGACACTAAAATACACCTTAAAACGTGAGCAATCCATGCTAAGATATGACAAAATAAAGGGTTAGACAGAATTGAAAGATGCCAAGTCGGGCAACGCATCCCCAGACTGTACTTTCTACAGAGACGCGAACTCTAGGTGTGAATTAGCAGAAGAAACGAGCTGACTTGGACAAGTGCAGGCCAGCTCCAGGTCTCTCAAACTGTAGCACTTATTAAGGAAACTAGATGTTGATGTAGACTTGTCCCCAGTCCCACTTTCTAATTGAATTATCCATTTGGGGTTTTTCTTGGTAGACTTTCGAAAGGCGGGTTGATATTAGAAGGATGGAGGATAATGGAATACGAGAAGACTTGTTGAGCTCTGGAATTCCCTTGCTGTTGATCAGTTGATTCTTCGTCACTCTGCAAATTAACATAATTGACAATATAGGAAGTCAGTCGTGGTCAGTCGTGGTCTAGTGGTTCTGACTATTGCCTTTGAAACAGGCCATGGCGTGTTTTTCTTCAGCAAGAAATTCATCCACATTGTGCTGCACTCAACCCAGGTGAGGTGAATGGGTACCCGGCAGGAGTAATTCCTTGCATGCACTGAGCGCTGTTGATGGTAGCTCGAGCTAAAGCCGGGGTAATATTAGCAGCCCTTTGTATCCTCAGGCAAAAAGCGCTTTATAAATCCAGCTATTATTATTATTATTATTATCATTAATCATGCTTGCTTATACATGTACAGCGCTTAACACTTACGTTATCAGAATTCTCTAAGCGTTCTACAGTAATGCAGTATAAATACCGTGACTTTAGCAGAGCTCTGCTTTCCAGAAATAAATTCCTAACAGGAGTTCATTCACCTCACCTGGGTTGAGTGCAACATGGTGTGGATAAATATCTTGTTGAAGGAAAAGACGCCATGGCTGGGAATCGAACCCACGTCCCTCAGATTGAAAGACGAGAGTCATAACCACTAGATATCGACGCCACCATACTTTATTCATCATACTATAGTCACACCAACGAAACCTACTCTAAACCGACCGATGGTATGTCATTGAAATTAATGTGAAAGCTTTGGTCGACCTGGGCCTCGTTGTACAAAGAGTTACGATTGATCCGATCAATCGTAACTATGGCAAGCCAGCAAAGTCAACATACGAAATCCATGTATGTTCAAAAAAATTTCTAGATATAAATGCATATCCATAAATTCATTGATTTCTTGACAATTTGGGGTGTTCTCCTTTGATTACAAAGGACATTTTGCAAATTTCCTGTAGAGAAAATTATGACACTGATGGATTTCCATAGAGTTACGATTGATCGGATCAATCGTAACTCTTTGTACAACGGGGCCCTGGGCTCCGTAACACAAAGGTTTGCGATCAATCGCTAAATGAACTGACCAATCAAGATCAATGTTACATGCGCATTTGGTTTAAAATACTGACCAGGGTCCAATCAGTGCGATTCTTTCATATTTGCAATCCATCGCAAACCTTTGTGTTACGGAGCACTGGAGCAGGTTTCGCCTTTGTGACAGTCGTATCACACAGACTGTAATCTATTAAACTCAATGACCATGATCGTCATGAAACCGACCTACGATTTTTAATTTTATTTAAAAAGCAGAAAATGTAGGCTGCAGGAAACCAAGATAGGAAAACCAAAAATATATATATATCGTGGAAAACTTCTGTTGTTTCTGAAATCGTCTTTAGAATCCCTCACCAGCATGTCTCTATCGTGTTAAGAATTTTCTTCGTTGATAAAATAGTACGCATTCTTATCTATGCCCTTAAACGGTATAATACCATTTTCATTTTATATTAGGAGTTATCTTCCTATTTTGGCATCAGTACCAAAGTTACTACTTCCGCGATGTATGCTGAACATGACTTGTGTTACACAATCATTGGAAGCTAAATTTTCTCAAAACTAGGTTAAGAGCACAATTTCGTATCATTGATACTACGTGTGAGTTTTCTAAATGATTTGTAGAATTTAAAGAGGGTTTTTGTACGTTTATCAGTTAAATATTAAAAGTATGCTTTAAAGCATTACATTACAAGTATGTAATATAACACCCATTGACAACAATGTTTGATATTTAACTTCTAGAGGTTTGACACATCGTTATTTTGATAAAAGTTATTAAATTTGATGGGGTTTACAATTACCAATCTTTGTAATGCTTATTAGTTTTTTTTATAAGAAATTGTCTATTGCTTTATCTTCACCAAAAACTTTACTACAAAAATTCTAACTCTAACCCATGGCTTCTGAGAGCAAAATGACTATGTAGTGTAAAATGTGTCACCTATCGACAATACCCACCTAACGGCGCATTCCTGTTTCTTCCGTCCAAAGATTCGCTCCATATTTTTGACGAACAAGCACTAAGTCGCCCGTAGATGCTTCTTTCACAATGAAACTACGATCAGAGTTATCGCTGATCTCGGCATCGGCTAGTTCTCCAAAGCGGCCATTCCGTCGTCTGATGGCATATACCGTCACATAGCCATGGCGGGTCGGGAAACAAATATACTGTTTACTCTCAACTACAGATTTGTAAGTTTCACCCGAGGAATGGCGGAGAAGCGCCATGATAGGTGCCGAAGTAGCATTTGCGATGTGCGTGTTGTGTTGGGGACCGAGAGTATTCGAAACAGCGTGGGCAATCTTAAGAATGTCCGCTACGTTAATTGGTGGAGTCATACTGTCATTTACTGCTTAACAGGTAAACTTCAGAAAGCGGTTAATTCAAGGAGTTAATGGTGATGATCACTTATGTGGTTCGGTGATATAGGCCTACTGATAATTTAGCGGGAACTGTTTTTGCACTTTTAGACGTCACGTGATCATGGTGACTATCTGAAAGATGTTGACCCTTGCTTTGCCAAAGTCTCACCAAATTCTTATTAATATGCACTCTGTATTCGGCAATACAAATATAGCATTCGCTTGTTACATGACATTGGCGCTAATCTGACAAAAAATATCTTCTTTATCTTCGTATTTTGGGTATTATAGAGGTTAAAAATTTCATCTGGCCAACTCTCAGTGGTACTCGAACTTTCTTTCTCGATTTCTCGAGATACCAGATAAGAGATTACCGGAAACAAGTAAGAATAATCTTTCAAAGATAAACTAGGTGCTAGAAAAGAGTCACCCAGCTAAAATCAACTCTTAAGTGGTGTTCAGGTAAATTAAATGCTCATGCTTTAAAGCTGATTTTCTTTGAAGGTTTTTTTTGTTCGTGGACGAATGTGCAGATAAACCCTTTTGCCAGATTATGTCTGCACATAATAACTGTATAATTATGTATACAAGAGTCAGAGGAAGCCCAGTCGGAGAAAAGGTCGGAGTAGTGCTCGTCTGGACAGAGATACTCCGACCTTCTTCCGACCATGATACTCCTTCTAGTTTTCAGGAGTATCTTGGTCGGAGTATGTGAAATCCCAATGGACAGCTGAGAGGTTTTTTGTCGAAGGTTGGTGGACCGGGACAGCAGATCGTCTGAAGATTCGGACTAGGCGAAAAATTTCAAATATGTTGTATGTCCAGAGTCCAGGACGACACACTGGTGTTTTGATTCACCGATTTTCGGCAAAGGCTGTTTGTCATGAGAGGGCTTTTGACAATAGATTTTCTAAGTTATAGAAAGCGTCTGCGTAGTGGTTGCGAAAATTCCCTACACTGCAAAAACTCTGGTGTTGATTTAACACCAGCCCGGAATCTATATATGTCCACACCAGAGAAGTGTTAAACAACACCAGTTTCGTTTTGGTCTAACACCAGATATGTGTTTATACAACACCAATTAGTATTAAAACAGTATCGGTTTGATTCCAAACTGGTGTTGTTTCAATACTTCTCTGGTGTGGACATATATAGATTCCGGAATGTTAAATCAACACCGGAGTTTTTGCAGTGTATTATTTAACATACGATTATTTGATTCACATATTATATATTAAATATATATGATAATGATAATAATGATAAATTTGCAAATTTCTTTATTACTCTCAATAATCTGATTTAGATATGGTATAAAGTAAAATAATGATAGACAGTTTTCATCTCATACTAACAGGTAAGAGCGTCGTACAACGTAGCAATCAAAATGAAATTCGTCAATGGCACAATGCTGTGCGTAGGGGAATGTCAACAGAGATAAAAATTGACCCCTTTCAAGGAGCGTGATTGGATGACTTTGTTATCAGGACGTCATCTCGAAGTTCACCCATCCTAATTCTGGTTGGCTGATTATAGCATTGATTAATTATTGACCCACTCTCCTTCATCTTCAGAATAATTTGAAGAAAGGGTATAAGCTAGAAGGTCATTTTACTAAAGCCACTTAACTATTCCAAAGAAGGCGTGTATCTATTTCTCGAAGTTTCGATAAGTTGGGCGCTCTGCAAAGATGGCTTCCAAACTTGATATTGTCGTCAAAGGATTTTCTTTCGGCGCAGACAGTTTCAGTAAGATCTTATCGATAGGAGATATTCTGCATGGGAGGGCTACTGAGCACATGACTACAGTTGCTAATGACACCAAAATCGAAATCTTTGCCAAAGTGTCTTCGGTTACCCGTAATAAGAAATCAGGAGAGGAAAGGACCTCAGTAGGTGTGTCTGCGGTTGACGTAGATGACGCGATAGACTTCCCAACACTCATTGGAAGAGTAAGAGTATCAGTCTACAAAATTATGCCCTCTTTAAAAGACGATGAAGATGGTTGTCCCGATGCTTCGCTAGAAGGCAAATCAAACCGCAATTACATTGTGATGCGAACGTCAAGCGGCAATCTTGTTGTTAAACGGGCAAAGAAAGGAAAAGTATGGAAGTTGAAGAATGAAAGGAGGAAGAAGTAATTTTATCAAGCTACTCACAACTAAAGGTAATTTTTCACTTCCACACCACATTCCTATTGTGACAAAAACAAAAAATTAATGGATAAAACAAAATGCCATATACTGCTCCTGTAATATTAATGGTATACACGTTAAGCATGTACTACCTGCCTTTTTTAATATTTCATTTAGATTTACCTCCCACTATTTTAAAGTAGAGTGTGTTTGCTTATGAAAATATTTCTAAAACTATACATGTATGCTAGTTAGCGTGCATGTGGTTTGATACTGAAGGTATGAAGGATACCGATCGAGTACGGTGTAGTTACCATGGTTACGGTCGGGTGCGATGCCAATATCATGATTTCTGGGGGAAAGGGTTAGTTAAAGTTATGCAATTTTCTGGTCATCACACCGCAAAAACTATGGTGTTGATTTAACACCAGCACGGAATATATATATGTCCACACCAGAGAAGTGTTAAACAACACCAGTTTCATTTTGGTCTAACACTAGATAGGTGTTTATACAACACCAATTAGTATTAAAACAGCATCGGTTTGATTCCAAACTGGAGTTGTTTCAATACTTCTCTGGTGTGGACATATATAGATTCCGGGCTAGTGTTAAATCAACACCGGAGTTTTTGCAGTGCGTATATGGGGTCTTTTGGGTCTAATCGTATTTCTGAATAAAGTGCACACTTTGTAGAATTGTTTCATGCTTTTTAAGCAACCCTTTCAATAAACAAAAGCAGGAATTCGAATACCCATATTAATGGTTCCGGACACTCTTCACGACCTCGTAAAAACTAAACCTCATCTTTCAGAAGTGCATGTTAATTTTAAAATGTAGCCATAGGCCTCTGTGTCATTATGCTTATTCTTGAAAGCATAGTGAAAGAAAATATTGCAAAATCCACGTATATAATTAAGCCTATTGTTATGACTGATATTGTTGTTTGTTTGTTTGGTTTTTTTCCTTTAAGGCCTGATGGTAGTCGGTTGTGCTTTGTTTCATCCTATAGCATGTATGTCGCCATCTTGGTCGCAAGCTTTCACCATGCAGTGGAACGTTAAGTCGCTTTCAACTTTCATACTCCGAATAGCTACATAATATTCAAAGCTACAGTATAACATTGAATGGTCGAATAGATCATAACTTTGTTTTCGCATGTATTTCGTAATTGTCCTCAGTACATGATATGTATTTCATTATGCTTTATTGATGCTTAGAGATCAAGTTGTTAGCATGTAAGAGGGAGATTGAATACCAAATTTATGTTAAAGGCATTAGTTAACATTGCATTTTAATTTCCTAGTTGTAACATTGCATTTGTGACCTGTTTGTGACGTGTTGTAAAAATGAATCCCTGAAATTGCAGATGAAATATCAATAGTGCTTGAAAATGTGTGTTTGTCCGCAAGCGACCAATGATACAGAGTTAAGTAATGATACAGAGTTAAGAAAGTAGGCCCTATTTTTGTTAAACGTATTATTTTTTCCCAGTTGACATATATTACAGTGTATTTTTTTTATAAAAACAACTTTCCGAAAAAAATCCAACTCAAGGACTGGTAAGTGTATTATATTTTTGAATATGATTATATCTGCGTGATGCAAATCTCTGTGTTAATACTTGCATAGGCCCTAATATAGATTGTTGATTTATGCACCAGAAATGAAAATCAAAATAATATCGCAGAAGTTATCAACGAATCTTCATTCTTAGACAATAAAAAGTGCAAATTGGAACCTCTTTGTCCCGTATTTGGAACCCCTGTGAAAAAGGGTTCCCGAAAAGGTTATTTACGTGCTCAAGAACCTTTCATTATTTTATAAAGAACCTAAAATGGTTCCAAAGTGATTGTTTAAGGTAATTTAGAGCTTTAAGGGAACCAGTAAATTTTACAAATACGGGACAAACATAGAACTCTTTTGAACCCCTTTGTTCTATAAGTGTAGGTTTCTCTTTTTTCAAGTAAAATGATGTGTTTTATCATCTTTTAATAGGTTAGGGATATTAATCCTTCATATTTTAATAAACAGTCCTCTGTCTCGTAGAACCATGAAAATTGAAATGAACGAGTTGATGATATCAGTCATTAGCAATTCCTGGGCCCTGTTACACAAAGCATACAGTAATTAATTGCTAAAATTTGAAAAGAACAATTCTAATTGGTTCCTCGTCAGTTTACTGAGCAAAATGCGCATGGTGATCTTGATAGGCCATTTCATTTAGAGATAATCGCTAACATTTGTGTTACGGGCCCCAGGTAGGTGAAATAAACTGATCGCGTGATGGAATTCTACCAATAATGTTTTTATTATATATATTCATGATAAAGATATATAAGCAAACACCTAGCCATTGACAGTGTTATCATTGCCTGGCTTTTCGTCTGAAGGAACTTTTGCACAATGGTATTTGCAATAAAAAAACAATTCATTCTATGAATTCGATGAGTATCGTTATTTTATTACGATGATGATCAATTGACATTTCACAATGGGGGGCGTACTCTGATTAAAAATTATATGATCCCATAAATTGGTTTTAAGACTGTCACATCAACAGAATTAAATGAATATAGAAATTAACAAAAAACGGCTTGAGCATGTTTATAGAATATCATTATGTAAATAAATGTTTTTATCAGGTTTAGGTTACAAAGAATTGTTTGCTCATTGACCTAAATCGTTATGCAAATACTTGAAATAGTATCTAGTTACAGTGCTAATGAAAAGAAAGATTGGCAAGTTAATTTCACAAACGTGTTTCACTGTATGTTATTTCCATTGGTCTGAAAACTCAGACCTCTAGAGCATGTTTTTGTACGATGATATTTCTGTTTCTCACTTGTTTTCTTTACAGAATTACAGTTTTCAACTTGACAATGAATAAGTACACTGTAAAAAATGAAGTGCTAATTTAGCACTTACAATGCTTGTTATAGTGACTGCACTACGAGTGTTGATTTTCTAGTTTGAATTTGAATTAGAGAATCAGCACTAGTAGTGCAGTCCCTATACAAGCACTGTAAGTGCTAAATTAGCACTTCATTTTTACAGTGTAGTTGCATATATTGAGCTACTTTTATGTGTTTAACACATTTATCTTCCTCTGTTACATGTATCTCATAACATGACATAAATTTTCGTTGTAATGTAATATTGTCGATAAATATTGTAACATTATTATTTGTGTGTTTGACGTTTGTAGGGCCCGTGTCTTAAGAACGAAAAATAAAATAGGGAAATTCTTTGAAAATATTTGAAATTATATTTCGTCTAGAAACCAATGTGATTCTAACAAATGCAGGAATAATATCATTTTTTTAATTATTCGAATTGAATGCTCTATATCTTTACTTTCGTGGGTAATGGTATGTGATAATGTAAGTGTCTGGTTTAAGGTGTGTGGGCATGTATAAATATTGTTAATATATAGGTGAGGTTGATCGAATGAGTGTGTGAGTTGTCTGATGCAGTTTGAGAGGATATAGGGGAGGGTGTGTGTGTGTGTGTGCGTTCAGGTGTGGGATGTGTGTGAGGAACGGCAGTCTCATTGTCTGTGAAATTCACTGGCAGGCATGGTAAATTTCAATTCATGAGCAATTTTCTTAAAGCAAGGAGGCATGCAGGCAGCCCCCCCCCCCTCGACATTTTCAAAACCTACATCTTTTTACTAAAAATATTTACAATGACCAGAAGTGCACGAAATCTTTCAATTTCTCTTTAGGAAACGCAAAAGTGCCCCCATTAAGGCTTTTTAGCTAAAGCAATTGAAAAAAGACATGACGTAACAGATACGCAAACTGAAAGAACGAATGTATTACTAGTAATGTGCATTCTCCCGCCCCATGAGACCCCACCCCCCCCCCCCCATCACCGATGCTGAACAAACTCACATTACTTACAACAACAAACAGGAGAAATAGACAGAAAAAACACCATACTCATAAAGGAGAGAGAGATCGAGAGAGAAAAAAACAAGACAGGAGCATCAACAAAATGAAAACACAAAAAACAACAACAATAACGAAGCTTTACAGTGACAGTGATCGATCAACTCCATGCACGGGCAGAGGAGGTGCACCCCATCATTCCATCCTTTTTATTTTGGTTAATGTTTAAACCTTTGAATATTCCCATTTTTAAAGTGTCGCGTTAACGTATTTCGTTCTACTTAAATTTTCTTTTCGTCTTCTTTGCTAATAAGTAACTTTTCCCTTATCTCTTCAGGAGTTGGTGATTTACCCTTCCCTCTCCCTTTATACATTAAATATTTGATTATTAAATAAATATATATTAATAATACATATTTAATATATTAAATATTGATATATTAATATATGTAAATATTAATATAATATTTTTTTTAATATATTAAATATTTAATATATCAAATATTAAATATTTGAATATTATCAGAATGATATGATTAAGTATTTTGGTGTTTTTAGTTGTTTCCTTGAGACCAATATGGGTTTCCATCAAAGCTTAGTTTTTTTAGGATTGGAAGGCTGAACATATTATTACTCGAGACCCACAAATCTACTTTTCACATTTAAAAAAATAAATGCGTATACGTATATATATATATATATATACATATATATATATATATATATATACATACATTTATAAAGAGGTTAGGTCCATTTTTCATCAGTAGCTCTATAAGATGATCTCAAAGAAAAGTTGAAATTCTCATTAAAAGTGAACAAAAATGGCAAAGAAAAATCACTTTTTTATTCAAAAGAGCTTGGATTCATTTCAGTTTGCTTGTACTAGGGGTTAGGTCCACAATGATAATTTTAAAAAAAAAAACATGTATATAAAACAATATAAAGACAGGTAGATTTATTTTATAACCAATTTTATGTTTACATGGTATGGTATTATTAAAATTTAGTTTCGCATAAGAATATCTTGGAGTGGACCTAACTCCTTTTGCGACCAAACTCTTCTGAAGAGCTCATTTTTCAAAAGGGGTTGGGTGCATTTTTCATAAATTTCATGGTTTTCTGTCTCAAAACCTATAGATTTTTAGTCGCTCTGATGATACCGAAGAAAATTTGAAATTCACATTAAAACATTTCTCCTGATGGAATTTGGGAATGTTCATCTTGGATTATCTATTACTAAATAAGCTTATTCATTTCTGAAAACACTGAAAAGGGTACTATTAAATCGAATATATATGTAACCCAGATATGCTATCAAAATACGAAAATATATATTTTTTTATTTACCTTGCAGGCCTGGTGGTTGGTTGTAGCAGAGTGTTCATTTCTTTCTCCTACATGGCCATGTTGTTCGCACAGTAGGCCAATCACCAGAAAAGCATGCAGTTGTTATGCTCCGAAGACATAAAAGAGGATCCGAATCACCATCGCGTGTGTTGAATCATGGACCTACTACTGGTTAAAGGATCAAAACTTTATTTTTCCGTGTGTTTCGACATCATCATCTTCTAAATTTATGATGCTTCCTTGACGTTAATATATCAAGTTGTATCATTTATGATAGGGAAATGGAATACCAAGTTCCTATGCAGGCATTAGTAAACATTGAATTTAAATCAAAACCTCCAAGCTGTAATTGTATGTTTGTTACCTAGCTGTATCTTTGACGTGTTGTAAAAATGAATCCTTGAAAATTACAGATGAAATATTAATAGTTGGTGCTTGAAAATTTCCGTTTGTGTGCAATCAGTCAGAGAAGTCTCATAAAGATTTAAGAAAATGGAAATTATCATGCTAAATGAAGCCGGACGTCATATTCTTTGATTGCCTTAGAAAGTAGACCATATCCTTTTTAAACGTATTCCAATTGAGATAATTAGAGTGTATTTTTAAAGCAAATTATATCATAATCATTCTGGTAGGCGTAGCTTAAATCAAGGTTCCCCAGAGCTACCTGCCCTTTGGAAAAAATGGTAATGCCGAAAAAAATGTCTCTGCCGGGAATCGAACCAGGACTCTCGCTCTTTGCCTGAGGAAAATTATATGTATTATATCCTTTAATAGTAAAGTACTATAAATCCTTTATATTATATATTTTAATAAATAATCACGCCTAAAACCATGAAAGGTCAAAGGAAAGAGTCGATAGTATCGGTCATAAGCAATTCCTGGTAGGTGAAGTAAAGTGATCGTGTGATGGAATTCTACCAATCATTTTTTATTAGGGCCCATATCGCTCTCATGATAAAGATATATTACCAAACAAACAGCATTTAATCTTAATTGCCTGGCTATTTGTCCGAATGAACTTTTGCACAATAGTATTGGGAATACAAAACAATTCATTCTATGAATTCGATCATTATCGTTATTTTATTACGATGGTGATCACTTGACATTTCAAAATGGGGGCGTACTCTGATTAGAAATTATGTGATCCCATAATTTGGTTTTAAGACTGTCACATCAACGAAATTAAATGAATAGAGAAATAAAAAAAATCGGCTTGAACATGTTTATACAATATCATTATGTAAATAAATGTTTTTATCAGGTTTAAGTTACAAAGAAATTGCTTTCTCATTGACCTAAATCGTTAAAGGGGAATCCAACCCAAATTAAAACTTTTTTTTTTAAGGAAAAGAAAATTCGGACAAGTTGATAGGTGAAAGTTTGAACAATATTGGACAAACAACAAGAAAGTTATGAATTTTTAAAAGTTGTAAATATTGGCAATCACTATACCCATGGAGACTTCAAATTGGCCGCATATGGGATGTCATAGTGATGTAAGGCAAGGACTACTCTTTCATGTACTCCAATACATATTATGGGTAAAATGTCATTTTTCCTAAAAGTTTTATTTCAAATTATATTTTTCTTTCATGAGGACATAAAATAAAATACTACCTGGGTTATATTTAGATTACTGCCCCAGGGGAATGGGTACTTAGGAGAAAACCACAAATCCCTGATAATAAAGTACATGGCCTATGTGAAAGTTGTCCTTGCCCCTTGTCATATAATTTACTTCCCCAGTTGCCAATTTGAAATCTACATAGTATTAGTGATCTCAATTTTAAAACAGCTATAACTTTCTTATTGCTTGTCTGATTTCTTTCAAACTTTCACCATTCTGTTTAATTCATTTTTCTTCTTCCCAACACAACATTTTATGGCCAAGGCTGGATTTTCCTTTAAGCAAATACTTGAATAGTATCTAGTTACAGTGCTAATGAAAAGAAAGATTGGCAAGTTAATTTCACAAACGTGTTTCACTGTATGTTATTTCCATTGGTCTGAAAACTCAGACCTCTAGAGCATGTTTTTGTACGATGATATCTCTGTTTCTCACTTGTTTTCTTTACAGAATTACATATTTCAACTTAAAGGTCAAGTCCACCCCAACAAAATGTTGATTTGAATCAATAGAGAAAAATCAGACAAGCACAATGCTGAAAATTTCATCAAAATCGGATGTAAAATAAGAAAGTTATGACATTTCAAAGTTTCGCTTATTTTTAACAAAATAGTTATATGAACGAGCCAGCTACATCCAAATTAGAGAGTCGATGATGTCACTCACTCACTATTTCTTTTGGTTTTTTATTGTTTGAATTACACAATATTTCAATTTTTACGAATTTGACGATTAGAACCTCCTTGCCTGAACCACAAAATGTTAAAATAATGGAATTCCACGTATTCGGGGAGGAATGAAACTTCATTTCACATGTCAATGACGAGAAAATCAAAATATTTCATAATTCATATAATAAAATACAAAAGAAATAGTCAGTGAGTGATGTCATCAGTTCCCTCATTTGCATACCGACCGGGATGTGCAAATAACTCTTTTGTGAAATGAAGCGAAACTTTAAAAAGTCATAACTTTCTTATTTTACATCCGATTTTGATGAAATTTTCAGTGTTATGCTTGTTGAATTTTTCTTTTTTTATTCGAATCAAGTTTTTGTTGGGGTGGACTTGTCCTTTAACAATGTATAAGTACACTGTAAAAAATAAAGTGCTAATTTAGCACTTACAATGCTTGTTATAGTGACTGCACTACAAGTGTTGATTTTCTAGTTTGAATTTGAATTAGAGAATCAGCACTAGTAGTGCAGTCCCTATACAAGCACTGTAAGTGCTAAATTAGCACTTCATTTTTACAGTGTAGTTGCATATATTGAGCTACTTTTATGTGTTTAACACAGTTATCTTCCTCTGTTACATGTATCTCATAACATGACATAAATTTTCGTTGTAATGTAATATTGTCGATAAATATTGTAACATTATTATTACTTAGATTATTCCCCATTCACGCATGAGTGAGCAAAAACAGTTTGAAGAGGGGACACCAAAAAGTCCTTTGACGGGCTATATCTGGGTTTCAAAAAGAAAACCACATTTTTAAAAAGTTCAATATCTGCTTTTTAATTTGATACCTCAATTACAGAAAATGGTCAAGAAATAACAACGTTCTGGTTATTTGAAAGAAGGCTCGAATTTCATTAATTTCATAAAATTAAGAGGTTCTACAGGCTAGCGTTAAAACTCACTTGACACTCCATTTTGTTGACGATCAGCCAGGCATTAAGTCTTTTGTTAACCATGCGATAGATTTTGTGGGAAACCGGTGAAAACACGTTTATTTGATGAAATTATGGAAATACAAGCATTGATTCGAGGGAACATAACTTTTTTACTGCTTGACCATTTTTTGTGATTAAGGTATCAAATAAAAGAGCAGATATTAAACTTTTAGGCATGTGATTTTCTTTTTCAAATTCAGATACCCCCCGCCAAATGACTTTTTGGTATCCCCTCTTCAAATTGTTTTTGCTCACTCATGCGTGAATGAGAATAAATCTAAGAAATATCAGAGGAAAGAGGAGATTCTAAGCTTTACATTGGTAGTTCATTTGTCTATTGTATTTGTGATTAAGTTATGATGTAAATCATCGCTTAATCTCGGTTTCGTTTTTTCTGGGACGCACTGTATATATATTAGTGAATGATTTGATATTTTGTCTAATTTACTGTTTATTTTGTTGAATTTATATCAAATTGTCAGGCGCCTTGAGCATTCCTTGAAGTGGATATGTTCGCATTAGAAATTTTGTTATTATTATAATTATGCTGACCATGCAGAGATGGCATCTTAAAGCACTTTGCATCTCGCAGAAAAGGCGCTTTACAGTATAAATATGAACTATTATTATCATCATTATCGTAAGAGTGGACGTGGATAGACTGCATATACCTCTCTAAAAGCTAGCGTAGAGGGATCATCGATATCTATAAGAGAAACTGACTCCCAGATTCTCTTAACCCTTTATTAAATGAATGTTGATAGAGGTAAGCTATTATTTAATGTAAAGGGGCTGACTCTATGATTTCCGAATTTCCGAATCATCTAGTAGTCAGTTCCTCTACGTTTGCTTTAGGAAGGATAGGTTCCCTCTATCATCACGCAATCTTGACAACACTGGCGATCTTGAAGTGCCACCCATGTACAGATGCGATGTAGTTGTAGAAAATAACACCAACCCCCATTCCCCCCCCCCCCAAAAAAAAAAAAGGAGAGAGAGAGAGAGAAAAGTAAAGGCGAGAGCAGGAAAAATAAAAGAAAAATTTATACTGTAGACCTACTCCAGTAGCCGACTATTTCCGCACCATAGCTGGCATTGTTTCCAAAACAAAACCAAGTGTCGTTATTCCTTGTTTGAACGCACCCCATCCAGATGTCGTAATGGTTTATGTTATCGAACGTATTGGAAACGAAATTATCTTCTTCCTTCGACTCGATAACCAACAGGCTTGCGTTGAAACCGAAATTAGTCATGCAATTTTTGAGGTGTTTGCTCCAGTTGAGTTTAACGTCGATATTCATGTAGCACTTGTGCCCAAATTGTTTCCAGTTTGCCGGGCATATTCGAAAATCGTGGTTACCTGAATAAGCAAGAGTTTTACCGATAGTTAATTCTGTAGTGCTTTGTCGCAAAACCACTTCCCTTCCTTGATTAGAAATAAAAGCGCAAAATTTCACAGTAGCGTAGGGGAGCGGTATAATTTGAAACTAACACTCTCTAACCCATCTACATGCATCACATCGGATGAAGGATGGTCCAAATTTGGCGTTTATAAAGGCGATAAGGTCTCCACCAAAGCTAACGTAGAGGGCCTGATTTCCAATTGTTTAACCCAGTACCAAACCTTGGGAGTCAGTCCCCTATACTTTACTATCAAAGCCTATTCTCTGCAATATAAAACGTCTTTATTTATTTTAAGTCGTCAGATTTTCAGCATCGTTAAGGTAAGATTTTTAAAAATGAAAAAAAGCGCTTAGAGGGTATTTTCTATAAAAAAAACTTGGTTCAATCTATTTACAGCGACATATATCAAATCGAGGAAACCTGGGGTCAAACCCAATCGCAGCAAGTCAAATCCTTAACTGAATGTTGATTTTGAATATCACCTTGTGTATCCTGGCAGGTATCTCCTCCGTATCCCTCCACGCATATGCAGGAGTATCCTGGGTATTCCTTTGATAAGATACAGGAGCCTCCATGAAGACAAGGGTTGGAGGAACAAGCATCATCTCCTGTTGGCTTATCTGAGTGATGGATGTATGCAAAGAAATAGCATAATTCCACGGTTTAATGAAAGAAATCTTCAATTCACAAAAGTGGTTTGTAATCCATGGTATGAAACAAAGGCGTCGATCCGGCGGAGGGGGGGGGGTGATCGCCCACCAATGAAAATATTGAGTTGGCAAACATATCGTTTCCCCCCCCAAAAAAAAAAAAAAAAAAAATTAATAATAATAATAATAATAATAATAATTCCGGATGAGCAAAATAAAATTGTAATGTTACACAGAAATCGGCAGGCTCGCGCTCGTGCTTCGAGGTCGCATCATTAATTTAGCAAAACCCATACTTTTCATGATTAAATAGGTGAATAAAATGTCCCGTTTTCAGTTCCAAACCTCAAAAGAATTCCCGCTTCGATTTGCAATAATTACTTATTGAACATATATCTTGTTCTTTATTAAAGACGTCCATTAAACTGTCATTTTTTCACTACTTAATTGAAGACCCTGACCGGTGAAAAACAATTATATATCAAAATAAAGGTAATGATTCATACAAGACAAATATAACAAAATTATTACATATATCTCCTTCCAATAGTTAAAAATATTAAATAAAAATCAAAGAAACTGCTCCTCCAAAGTACGCTTCGATTGAACACCCCCACGTGGCCTGGACATGATGACGTCACGTTGTGTCAGGAGGGTTGTGATTCCATAGGTTTGAATACAAAAGCATTAGGTATTTTCTTCCATTTCCATGTTATGAATCCATTTTTTTTTTTCGTTTTCAGATGAAAATGGCAATCAAAATTATTCACTGTTCAATTTAATGTAAACCTATAACTATTCACTACCTTTTTTGTGATTTCCTTTTTTGGCTCTTATTGGGCCTAAATTGCTATGTTAGGAAAAGTTGTTATATATAATTTAAATGCAGATAGAACTGAAATCTGCGCCAAATAAGCAGGAAATAAAATATGGCAAAAACTAGATCAAAACTGTAGATTTCATTAATTCAAGCTTGTTGGTAAAAATAAATGTGATATCCCTCTGTGATAGAAGTGAAGAGAATGAAATTCGTTATCTGGAAAGCAAAAAAATCTCCCAGTTTGTCTGTGTACAAACCTATGGAATCACGACACTTCTTACACAACGTGACGTCACGGTCTCGAGGCATGTGAAAAGCGCAATAAAGCCTATTTTCTAAGCGGGGTTCGAAGCCCGATAATTGGAATATTCTTAAGCAAAATACTCAGCTGGGAAGCGGAGAAAATGCATAAAGCATACCTTGCTGTATTGGGTACCTTATAAGCTTTCGATTGGTATATAATTTTGGGGTCCGGTCTGGATCTTTAAAGTGATTTTCCCCTTATAAGGTCTGAATATAAAACACTTTCTGTCAGTTCGCATTAGTGGATTGGGGAGATTTCTGCTCATCATGAATTCCTAAAAACAGTTTTTAAAAATACCTTGCTGTATTGAGTACCAGTACCTTACAAGCTTTCGATTGGTATATAATTTTCGGGTCCGGTCTGGATCTTTAAAGTGATTTTCCCCTTATAAGGTCTGAATATAAAACACTTCCTGTCAGTTCGCATTAGTGGATTGGGGAGATATCTGCTCATCTTGAATTCCTAAAAACAGTTTTTAAAAATGTCTCCTTGTCTGGTCCAAATTTGACGTTTATAAAGGCAATAAGGTCTCCACCAAAACTAACATAGAGGGCCTGATTTCCAATCGTTTAACCCAGTACCAAACCTTCGGAGTCAGTCCCCTATACTTCACTATCAAAGCCCATTCTCTGCAACATAAAACGTCGATTTTTTTTAAGTCGTCGGATTTTCAGCATCGTTAGGGTAAGATTTTTAAAAAGGAAAAGAAACCCGATTGGAGGGTATTTTCTATAAAAAAAAACTGGGTTCCATCTATTTACAGCGACATAAATTAAATCGAGGAAACCTTGGGGTCAAACCCAATCGCAGCAAATCAAATCCTTAACTGAATGTTTATTTTGAAAATCACCTTGTGTTTCCTGGCAGGTATGTCCTCCGTAGCCCTCCAAGCATATACAGGAGTATCCTGGGGATTCCTTTGATAAGATACAGGAGCCTCCATGAAGACAAGGGTTGGAGGAACAAGCACCATCTCCTGTAGGCTTATCTAAGTGATGGATGTATGCAAAGAAATAGCATAATTCATAGCATAACTCGCGCTTCGAGGTTGCATCATTTATTTAGCAAAACCCATACTTTTCAAGATTAAATAGGTAAATACAATATCCTGTTTTCAGTTCCAAACCTCAAAAGAATTCCTGCTTCGATTTGCAATAATCGCTTATTGAACATACATCTTGTTCTTTATTAAAGACGTCCATTAAACTTTCATTTTTTCACTACTTAAAGTGATTTTCCCCTTATAAGGTCTGAATATAAAACACTCCCTGTCAGTTTGCATTAGCGGATTTGGGAGATTTCTGCTCATCATGAATTCCTAAAACAGTTTTAGAAATGCCTCCTTGTCTGGTCCGAATATCAACAATTTTTAGCTCGCGTTTGCATTATTTGGTTAGTAAAATACGTATGGTCTTAGTGAATTAACACAAACAAGCATTAAAATATCCATCTTCAGGTCTTAATTTAAAAAAAATCGCTCTCGCAATGCTGATTAGTGAGATACGTATCATGTTCATGATGACAATGGATACAAACGGTATCTCATGTTTTTAGATGTAATTCTAACAAACTCAACAAGCGCTTGGCGCTCGCATTGGATGACTATAGTGAGATATGTATACTCGTTATAAATTCATAAAAAATATAGTCCTTAAAATATATATGTTTATGGTCAATGTATACTAAAATTTTAACTCGCGCCTCGCGCTCGCAGTGTTTGTTTAAGCTGTGGTCACATCCCGTCGTACTTGCACGTGCGCGCAGTCTACGTGCGGCAAAAACGTGGGCAAAAATCGGGAAATTTAGTTTAGTGAGGTAGATACGTATCATGTTTACAAAAATTTGCTTATAATTTCCCCTTTTATAGGTCTGAAAAATAAGAAAAAATCGCTTGCGCTTCGCGCTTGCATGATTTAATCAGTGAGAAACATATCTCTGTAATGGCAAATTCCTCAAAATGTCTCTAATAAGTCGGTAAACCTGACAATTCAGCGCCCTTCGCACGCCCAATACATGATTCAAATTTTTGTTGGTCCCCCATGCCGTGACACCTCGGTACGCCACTGATAAACTATTTCAGAATTTTTTTCTCAGTGTACCCTTAAAATAGCGCATGTCTTGCGCTGATAGTTATTAATCATGGAGTCTTCCGTTGGCTCGTCAATTTCATGTTTTATTCAAAGTCCATTTTCGAACTGACAAACAGGGATGGCATGGAAACAGCGTGTTCATTTTTTAGGCAAAGTGCCATCATTCACTGACTTTTACAAACCATTATTCGTATAGGGACTATCGCTCACGGGCATATATATGGTGTTTAGATCCTTGCGCCACTCCCCAAAAATAATAAATAAAATAAAATAAATGATAATGATACTAATAATGAATAAATGAATAAATAAATGAAAAATAATAGATACATAGATAGAAATGAAATTCTGAGAGATACATAGATAGAAATGAAATTCTGAGAGAAAAAAAAGTGAAGAAAATGAAAGAATGAAAAGGGTGAAATATGTATCATTCATTTTTCAGAATATATACAAAAAAAAAATATTTTCGTTACATTCAAAATTTCTAATTATTTGGAATCTCTCTTAGTTAAAAAATGAAATATTGGTAAATGCAACATGCTTGGCTCCTCAAAATTTCAGAGTCATTTCGCCACTGCCAACCTTCAGAAATATTTACCCTGATTTGAACATTCGGCCTTAACGACGTCATGTCTTGTTGTGCCTCTCCTGTATGATCTGTATGGATCCTTCCTGTAGTTGGTGATGACGTCACCATCCCTGGTGATGACGTCACTATCCTTGGTGCAAGGCGGAGAGGATGAAGCATCTGTAGAATTCGTGATCATACCAGTAGCTATAGGGCACATGATATAATCAGTCAAAATGACACATCTGCTTCAAGAGCTTAAAGGGAAAATTGAAACTCCCAGATTTTTCTGTCAGCTCTGTGACCCGTTTCTTTAAACTTGTTATAATGACGATTTTGCAATAACAGTTGAAAGCTTTTGGAATCATTCAATTGATTGGCTAATTACATTTTTTAATAGAAATCATGCATTTGATGTTATAATAAGTCTTTATGAAAGTGAAATGTGAACTAGCCTGCATCCTGTATGCAAATATGCTAGAGTGAATCAAATGGCAGAAAGAGCAAAAAAGGACATTTAAGGGTACTTTATAGTCCGTCACAGGGAAAGGTGTTCGCATGTGACATCACACATCTTTGTCGCATTGCCAATGGGAGGATCTCCATAGCATTAGTGATTGCAATCTTCAAATGCTCATAACTTTCTCATTATTTGTCCGATTTTTCTCAACCTTTCTTTGATCTTATTCTTTGATTTTTCTCTTTCCACGCTTGCCCACTTGTTTCAAAAGTTTCATTCCCCTTTAACCATTTATTCGCCTGTTTCATAAAAAAGTTGCAATTATGGTAGTTTTGATATTATGAAACTACCATGGAAACAGGGCTCAACAGCTAATTCCGATAAAATATTCCATTGAAGTAAGAATAATAACAAAGTTATGATAGTTTTGTAAAACGTGTCCCTGGTCATTAACTATATTGCTTCATATGTGAAAAATCAGACGAAAGAAATATCAAAATCAATTCATATATTTTCAAGTTAGAGTGGGAGGATGTAATATTTTACTCGAAAGCAATGAAGCCATATTTGAATACAGTACAATACATTAGTATCGGGTCTTATGTGTAGGGCCCACTGCTAAAAGAATTTTCGCTTATCTCACTTAAAGGACAAGTCCACCCCAGACAAATGGTGATTATAATAAACAGAGAAAAATCAAACTAGCATAACGCTGAAAATTTCATCAAAATCGGATGTAAAATAATAAAGTAATGTCATTTTAAAGTTTCGCTTATTTTTCACAAAACAGTGATATGCACAACTCAGTGACATGCAAACGTGACAGTCGTTGATGTCCCTCACTCCCTATTTCTTTTGTATTTCATTGTTTTAATTATACATTACTTCATTCTTTTTACAGATTTGACAATAAGAGCGAACTTGACGGAACCATTGCTAAGTCCACATGTTCGGAGAAGAATCGGGGAAGAATTAATCGTTGTTTCTCTTGACCATGAGGAGAAAATTATAATATTTCATGTTTCATATAATAAAATACAAAAGAAATAGTGAGTGGATGACGTCATTTGTCTCCTCATTTCCATACCGACCAGGATGTGCAAATAACTGTTTTGTGAAATTAAGCGAAATTTAAAAATG
Source organism: Lytechinus pictus (assembly GCF_037042905.1). Classification (NCBI taxonomy): domain Eukaryota; kingdom Metazoa; phylum Echinodermata; class Echinoidea; order Temnopleuroida; family Toxopneustidae; genus Lytechinus; species Lytechinus pictus. The sequence continues at coordinate 18,631,192 of NC_087250.1, read as the reverse complement.
TCATAACTTCCTTATTTTACATCCAATTTTGATGAAATTCTCAGTGTTATGCTTGTTGAATTCTTTTATTCAAATCAGCTTTTTGTTAGGGTGGACTTGTTCTTTAATAGCAAAGTGCCCCTCAACTCACCGAACAACAAGGATATGAGAACAAGGCGAGTCAACATCCTTGTGATGATTATTCAAATCTTTCCGATTATTATCAGGACCAAAGCTGCATCAAATTTGGGGTCTCAAAACAGAATTTAGAAAAATTATACTTCATTGATATAAAATTAAAGTGAAGTCAAAATACATACAGTGATGATTGAAGAGGGGATGACTTAATTTTTATTTCCATTTTCGTTTTGAAGAATTATACAGGGGCCGCGAAAACGGGGGAATGGAGGGGGGGGCTTTTCCAAACCGTGTACAAGAACGTGTAAATGACCGTCTGATTATGATTTTTTGCATGGTCAACCCCCGCCCCCTCCCTTTAAAACTGTTCCGCGGCCCTGCTATATTCTTCAAATATCATGTTAAAAAAATAATAATAATACATGTATGAAAACGGTATCGTTTTATGGGATTCCTGGTGGTTATTCAATAAACATGATAAAAAGGAAGACATCAAGGGTACAAATTTGACAGCTCCGTAATTCAATTTTCATACTTAAGAAACCTGGTAAACCCATTCCAAAAAAATATTTTAAAATATATAGATGTGATATACTTTTAAATTCAGTTCAGTATTACACCTGTACCTCAGAAACATACATTTTATTTTTATTAATAGTTTCATGCCAGTCAAAATATATCACAGCTATTAATGCATGAGGCCTACCTGAAACAGTTCCAGGTCCAATGTTCAGACTTTTATAAGGTGGTGCCTCTTACAAATTCGCGCAAATAATGTTGAAAGTTTAAGCTAATCATGCCCAACTACCAGAGCGCCACGTGGCGTATTTGCTGGTAAACCAATTTCACTTCCAGCGCAGAAAAGGTAATACGATAAAAGCTTGAAACGCATACACTCCTAATCTGGAAAAAAAGAGTGGGTAGCTGGAGAGAGAGAGAGAGAGAGAGAGAACAATAAAATAGAATGAGAGGTATAGTACGTAGAGGTGAAGTCGAGATAGGGAGAGAAAGGGGGAGAGAAAGAAGGTGAGAGAAAGGAAGAGAGGTCGATAATATATAAAGAAAATTATAGTACATGGAGCGGGAGGGGATGAGTAAGAGAAAAAGAATTAGAGAACTATAAAATGAATAAAGAAAATGACACGGGGTACATTGCCGATTAATCTACTGCCATTCCGTCCACTCACCACATGGTCTACCTTCATTTTGTCTAATGTCATTTCGTCCATTAACATTTCGTCTTCCACCCGTTTCGTCCAGTCAACATTTCGTCCAATAGCCTTTTCGTCTAATCATCCGTCCGTCTACAACCATTTCGTCTACCACCCATTTAGTCTTATTCCATTTGGGCTAATGACAACTCGTCTATTAATCACTTCGTCCAATGTTCATTTAGTCCAAAAGCCATGTCGGCTAATATCAGTTGGTCCAATATCCAAATCGTCTACTTATTAACTCGTCCAATTGCCATTTCGTCTAATTATCATTTCATCCGCCACCCATTAGGTCCAACAATAAGTTCGTCTAACAAACAAATCGTCTAATAACCAATTTGTTCAATAGTCATTTAATCTAATAGCCAATTGGTCCAATATCCATTTCGTCTAACACAAATACGCTGCGGTCCATCCGAGAGGGGGCGGCGAAATGACTTCTTAATTATACTTTGAAATTATTAAAGATAAAATAAATATTTAAAAAATATATGATAGCTAGGACCCCGGGGAAGGAGAGGTTGGCTGTCAATAGCCAATCTGAAACGGGTCTAATCCTGCGATATATAATTTTGCTATACTTTTTTATATTTTTAAATCGTGAATAAACCCAAACCACCCAGCCTACTATCAGGGATGGAAATGATGCGGTACAGTGATACAGCCCCCCCCCCCCCCACCCTCTCTCTATCTCTATCACGCACAAGAAAGGGGGGAATTGAGTGATTAAAAATGATAAGATTGAAAAGGGCATTTTGATTTGAAATTTACTCTCCTTTCTTTTGTCCCACTTTTTCAACAAGTGCACACCTAAAAATTATAATCATCATTCATCATCATCATATAATAATGATAATAACGATAAATAATGATAGTAATAAGTCATGACAGCACTAATGATGGATAAGAATATAAATATAATAACAATAACAGCTATTGGCGACGCAAAAATAAGAAAAGAGGAAAGAAAAGTGGGAAAGGAGGGGAGAAAAGGGAATAGGTAAAATAAGAGGATATTAAGACAAGTGAATACAACGTAAGGGGGAAATCCTAGAAAGTATAAATTCTTCCATATCATACATTTTTTCTATAGACCGTGCTTCGCACTGGCATTGCCTGTTCGATGAGATATATTATCTTGCGTAAGAACATTAATATACTGAAGCTTAAAATAGTGTTAAATAAAGTAAAATATTAACTAAACAACAGGTGTAAATTAATAACAAATTACAAGAGCAACAGGAGTCGAGTCAGCAATACACAGGCACCAAACACGCAGTGCTGCTAGTAGTAGACTATTTATGATTGTAGACGAAATGAATATTGGACGAAATTATTATTGTAGATGGAAATTGGACCTATCAGTGATTATAGACCAAGTTGTTGTTAAACGGAATGGGTTTAGACTAAGAGAAAGTGGACCCAACTGCAGTTAGACCAATTAGAACACAGACGAAATGAAAGTAGACTAAGTGGTCATTAGATCATTTGCCTTTCGACCAGTTAGCTATTGATTCTAAATAGTAAAAAATGCAATTAGACCCAATGGTTATTAGACCACATGATATTAGACGAAATGGTTATTAGACCAACTGGCTATCGGACAAAATGGTAATTGGACGATGTGGATAGTGGACCAACTGATGGTAGACGAAATTACATTATGCCATGTAGTGAGTGGACAAAATGGCAGTAGACGAAATGGCAATAAACCGTGTGAATAGGAGGTCGAGAGAGAAGGATACACAGTGGAAGATAAGGGAGAGGGGGACAAGGACTGACTGGTTAAGATACGGGAATGCCAGAAAAGAATGAAGACAGATCAAGGAAGCATGAAAATGGAAAAAATTCGTGAAGAATAAACACTGAGAAACTGGAGTTGAGGGAGAGAGCAGGAAAGGTTTAAGTGTCATAATCCCCAGATAACGTTATCATGGTTATTGTTTTTAATGTGTGGTGTTCGTACAAATTATTATGAAAAAAAATGATATAGAATGAAATGTAATTGTTATATCGATGTTCACTCGCTGGGTAATATCGATAGGGGCAGTGGGCGCCCCCCCCCCCCACTTGATTTTTTTTAAACAAATGAGCGGAAGGAATACGCAGGAGGTCTTTCGAAGAAAGAAATCTGTATCGCGTTTAAACTTTACAACTGACTTTTGATTGAGGAAAATTGACGCCTTCCCCCCCCCCCCTTACACACACATGCACACACACATTTTTAGCACTGTATCAAAACAATTTAACATAAAGTTGCTCATCATTGAAATAAAAAGTAGAACAAAGTAAAATAAACTATCAATCTGAAAGATTCTCTCAGTTCTTGTTTCTTCAACATTAAAAGAAACCAAATCAGCCAATTTGTACATCTTTTACAGATGTCAATAAAACTAAAAGAAAAGAGGAATAATCAGTTTATGAAATTTACACATTCTCTCTAAATGTCGATGAGTGCTGGCGTGGTCGACGCTCTAAACCATTAACAAGTGGGATCCGTGACACTTCTTATTTTGATATTCCGTAAAATGAGTAAACATTTCATGCATTACATCGTGGGTGTTTTCCTTCCCATTTCTTCCATAAATGAGCAAATTACGTTTCCTAACATGGATTTCACTCAGTATTAGTTTTTCATCAAGTTCTTTTCTTTTCTTGACGATTTGGGAACGCAACTGGGGAAGGTCATTGTTTTCAATGCTTGAAACTTTATCACATGTCATAGTTAGACCCTTTTCAAAATCTGATACTTCTTTGCTACAGTATAGTATTAGCAAGATCTTATTTCATAATAGACATTTCTCCCATAAGTTTACCCAGCTTACCGTTTAATTATGTGAATGAGGTCCTTGGCTCAAGCATAAAAGAAACGAGTTCCGGAGCTATCATTCCCGCTCCCTGAGCGCTGCTATCCTCGTGCAATGACGTGTCACCTGTCATGGCGCCTGTAGTGGTAGTGGTGGACTGCTCACTATCGGTGGTATTTGCCTCACTGTTTTTGCGCTTATTTGCGGCAGCAAATTGACATTCTCCAATCTGTTGTGTCCTCAGGTTATAGTCTCGTATTACTCTATCTTAGGTTTAAGGGTTTAGGGGGTATTTCCACCAATTTTTGTTGAAATGTTGGGAGCCCTCAAAATGTCCGCGCATTCACCACAAAGTCATTACACATACACACACTCATTTCATTTCTTTCTTCATTCTTTTTCATTAGACATTGCCTTCAGAATAATCCGTTTCTTGTAATTAACATCCACTGTTGACCCCTTGAGAATATGGGCTGATAACAGGGGCGGATCCAGCTTCCGCCAATAGGGGGGGCCGAAAAATATTTTCATCAACATTTTTCTCGATTTGCCGCTGTAATCTGATTTTTTTTGCTGGTTTTTCAGGGGGTAGTCCTAACTGAAGTTTTAAGAATATGTTAGTTTTTATTGTTATAACCAAAATAAGGTATATCATGTGGTCTTAATATATAATGCGAGCGCGAAGCGCGAGCTCAAATTATATGATATTTTATCTCCTTATACCTGAAGATTCTGAGGAGATTTATAATAATGAAAAAAGATAAGTATCCAACTAAACAATGCGAGCGCGAAGCGCGAGCCAAAATTTTATTATAGTAACGTAAAAAGGGACTCAATTAGGACTACCCTTTAGTGATTAATGAAGAGGGTACAAGTATCACCCATTAAATGATGAGAGTGAGAAGCGCGAGCTCAAAATTGTTTGATATTCCGACCTGAAAACTGGACAATCTAAGCGCGTCTTTATTTAAATAAAGAACAAGTTGTGTGTTCACAATTACATGCGAGCGCGAAGCACGAGCTTAATTTGTTGATATACTGATATGATAAAGGAGCATTTTGACAAATTTTGGTAATAATTTTCAAAGAGGATGGGTAACTCACAAATCAAACAATGCGAGCGCGCAGCGCGAGCCGAAAATTTTGATAAACAATTTGTTCAAATCAAACAAAATAATGAAAGCTTGATGTGCGAGCTAAAATATTGTGTCAAATTGATTGGGTCGGACCGGCCGTTACGAGGCTGTAAATTACACATCATGGGTATGATACCTCTTTTGCTTTCTGTTTTTCATAGTTTCTATCAAGTTAAATAGTACACTTTTTCTGCAGGTTGTAAAAAAATAGGGGGGCGGGGCCGGCTCGGCCCCCTCCTGGATCCGCGCCTGGATAAGAATACTCAGAACAAGAACAAGTGTCATCAAAGTCACGTTTTTCTTTTATTTTATTGAATTAACATGAGATTATGGTACACGTAAAATAAGATTGATTTTATTTAGTCATGATTACAATGCCCAAACAGTTCCAAGACTGATATCATTTGGCATGTTTAACATGTTTAAATATGAATATTCATGAGCAGATATTGATGTCATTTGGTCTCAAGGTGGCGCTCTTCATTTTCATGTCAGTTCTAAAAAATACATCCAAACAAAGCACACTCTGCAAAACTTGTCATCTTGATATATTTTTTAAAGAATAAAAACAGTTCTTTCTGACCAATACAATACATTGTATGGACTCGGAACTTGTTTATGAAAATTGTGGAAAGCAAAGAGTTGAATTAAAAAGAAAGTTTTGAAATAAACCAATGACACAATATACCTTTAAGGCCTTGTGGAACAAAATAGAAAATTTAAATAGTAAACATTGAAAACAGTGTTAACAAAAAATACATTAATAGCAATTATGTTAACATGAACAGAAACATCAATAAGATATTTCAAAGTGATCATACAAAGATAAGGAGGAGGAGAAGGCGAAAAAGAAGAGGAAAAGGAGGAGAGGAGGAGAAGTAGTACAAGAAGAAGAAGAGGAAGAAGAAAAGAAGAACAAAAAGAAGAAGAGAGGAAGAACAAGAAGAACAAGAAGATGAAAAACGAGAAGAAGAAGAATAATAGAAAAAGGGAAGAATGATTGTGTATCTATTACAATGACTCAAGAGCATTTTTTTTACAAAATAGTTAGTAAAAGGTTACGGAAAAGAGGGAAATTTAAAGATATGTTGTCTTTTGATTGTGTCTATTGAAAACCAAACTTCGACAATTAACTAGATACAAAGCAGTGCATAAAAAGTAAAATGAAAATTACGTGAACATAAAAATGTTTTGGTTGTCGCAGATCCGACACCCCGTTCGAGCCCACAAATCGGAGTCGGGAGACGGTCACTAGCGTTAAATGTATTTCTTTATTAGTATACAACAGATCCCTGCATTGGATAAACATACAGTCATGACAGTAGTATCATAAGTAATAATTAGTATTACAGAGCACAAACATAAACAATACAATGTAACATCATTTATCACCTGATATTTCGTTAATTATAATTGTGAAGTTAGGTTAGTTGCCTTTACACTTGATTGAATGGTAAATAACTATTAATTTCCGTAAAGCATCAAATTTACAATACACGTAGTAGTAAAAAGATGATAAATAAATGTGCTTCATATCGTCATACATATTCAGGGATAATGTTCCAATAATAACATTATAATAACAACATTATCAATATATCGTACAGAATCAATATATAGAAACTGTATATAATAAATCCATGACTGTCTGGAATAACACCTACACGGCACGTGAAATTGTTAAAGTAAATCATGTAGATAGACAACGCCAATATATAAATTGTACCAACGTTGAGCATAATCATGAGGAAAATTGCAAAAAATTTAATTTGCTATGTATTTTAATCTATTACCTAATTTTCGCTACAATAATGCTATAATGCGAGTTATAATTAATTGCTACGTACCATTTCTATGTCGTCTAAAACATGGCTATGTCAACGCCAACAAGTATAGCACCAACTGGCAAACAGTCTTGTCGGCTGCTATTTCAAGTGTGTCAATATACGTATAAAGTGAGTGTTGCCCGCCGTATCACTAGAAATGACTAACACCGGTATTCGTGCATTCCTCTTACAATATAGAACCACTTTCAAATCAAAAACATAATTATTAACAATTCTGTGGAACTGATCAAATATAACAGTTGAGAATCAAGGACTCTACAATTTCATTATACTGGTCCTTATGCAATAATTTCCATCATTTATTTAAGCAGAATTCATAACTCGGTACGGTTCGATTCCAATGACAATTTACTCGAATGTTCAATTTAATTCATCCGCATTTAATGCCCGGATCTAGAGTATCCTCAAAAAGGGTAGTTTGACACTATAATGTCAGAGAAAAGTGATCTTTCCAACCATTCGAGCATGTTAAAACGAATATAATGATTTGATTAAATGATTCCCGTTTCACTCTTGTACCTAAACATGATAACATGAAATAACAAGTCAGCCAATTAAATATATTACAATACATATTATCATATAGATTTTAGGAACACAATGCGAGAAAAGGAAATAATTCACTTCATTTTTACATGCCGACAAAAAGCAAAGCAAGTATAAGAGGCAAGCCCCTAAACACAGATTCATTACATGAACTTACAATAAAGGAGAGAAAGGTCGTATTGATTAACATGCACACACCTCACTCGGTCGCTACACGCTCCCTAAAAATGACATTTATATAGGTCTACAGAATGTTCGCTCAAAGTGCAAGTATAACAAGTCAGTATCATAGAAAGCCTATAGCATTCTTTCATATTTTGTAAAAGTAATTTTTATACGCACTGCAGCATCAGGGTGTAGAGTAAGGGAAGAAATATTTCGATTAATATGTGAATCATAATTGTATGTTCCTCTAGATAGCGTTGGTTAACCCTTTGTTAAACACAATAAACAGCGAAAAACAACAAGACAATTTGAATGCGTGCACTAATTAGATATCGTTGAAGCCAATGGAGGCTGAAAATGCCAACGACGGGGAACTCAGGTTTGCACTAAGTCGTTGTCCTTCCCCCCACCCCCACGACTTTTGACAATGACGAATAATAAAACGTGGTGTTTGAGAGCCTTTCCCGGAGGGGGGTGTCAAATATATTGATGTATAACATGCGTGACCAAAACGCGTATAAACGAGTGTTTTTCCGTTTTTGACGCGGGCCTCGTGTGCATAGATCTACACCGATTTTGTTTAAAAGTGGTTTTGAAAGACTGGTCATTGTCAATCGCAGGATTACGTATCTAGAATATGTTTTGTCCAAAGCTTGTTCTAGACTAGCCAATCATATTTAGGGTATGTTTTTCCCCCAAGCTTCTAGCCCGCGGCTTTTTCTTCCTCGTTCCTGAAAAGTGTTCGGGTTCTTCCCGTTTTAATACCCATTAACAAGTAGACAAAACTTGTTTAGGGGTCATATTCTGGCGACATATGTTGTAAGGGCCAAATTTGTAAAAGATTCCCGCGAAAAACTTTTCGTGAAACACCCACCAGATGTGAGAAAAACTATATACAAATGTACAAGATGGCAGTTGTGAGGTCGCGTGGTAGCAAATGTGATATCACTATTAAGTGTAGTAGCGGTCTTTGATTATCAGGGCTTGTTTGGCAAGACTTGAATACCCTTCTGGTAAAGGAGCGTTCCCCGCAAAGTGGGAAAACATTGCTGCTGTGATTTGAGAAGTGAAATAATTGTTACTGCCCTTGAAGTCGGTATATGAAACGAATATTGAAAACTCCTTTATCCGGGCAAAGACAAAAGTATTACATCTCATTGATCTAATTGATATTATTATAGGCCTATTATTTTTCTTTCGATCTTTGGTATGGTCTTGAGGAAAATAGTCGGTATATAGCCTCAAGATCACTCTTGGCAATAATTATTACTATTGCCTTTATGAGCATGCAATATTTGTATATTTTCCTCTCTTAGATTTCTCAATGACGTCTCAAAGCTAACGTTTGGCAAACTGAAAAGAACTTGGTGTTACATGTATGATCCCTCCATTTTGATGGCTTGCCTTCCTTGAAATGATAGCGGAGACATCTTTGAGTGTTAATACCGTCTTCTGGTTCGTCCACACCCCAATCTGAGGAAATGAAATCATCGTAGTTTGAGATGTGGTGATTTAAAACTTGGCAGAAATTTTGTTATCATTATTGCAAAACGAAAAACAGGAGTAATATGTTACACTATAAATTCCTTCTCATGCGTAGTTGTTTCTCATTTTACTATATCCTATGCAAGCGACAAAGTATATTTAGGTAAAAATAGACATCAATCTGACTGAAAATTATTATCAAAGTGTTGTGAGATGGTATAGTAATTGAGGAAGCAATACATGATTATGAGAGTGACAGACGAGTAGAACATCGGCAGAATTATAGAGACAAAAGATATGAAAAGCAAGAGATGTCCAACGTCTAACCTAGACTACGTACACTGGCTGTAGTACCAACGAACCTACAAATTAGCTGACGATGCAGGTTTCTCCCCCCCCCCCCCAATTTTTTGGCACTTGACCAAAAAATTGTTAAGGGTATGCCGCGGGCGAAACAAAAAACGGGGGCCTTGGGGCGGGCTTATTTTAAAAAGGAGGGTCCTCGGAACGGGCTTCGTAACTACAAATGTTTGTGAAAACGGGGGTCCTTGGAACGGGTCGCCTGCGTGTGCATCCCAATGGAACGGGCATACGTGCATGTAGCTTGCACGGCACACGGGTGCCGGCTGCGCTAGCGCAGAGGAGATAGTCGGACAGCGCTCTCCTGCCACTTTTCACCAAAATTGCAGCTCATCGTAGCAGATTAATGCGACCGGAACGGCTTAACGGAAAATATGCGAAGCTTAGGTGCGGATATCTTTTTTTTTCTCGATAAGAAGAAAATGCTATGCTTTGGAACGGCTTTCTTTGTTCATTTTCTCAATTAAGACAAAAATGCTATGCCTTGGAACGGAAACTTGTGTGTGAAAATGGGGGTCCCCTCCGCGGCACATACCCACTATGCATTATATACTGAGTGCCCCCCCCCCCCGGATTTCTCCTCTACCGCTCCAAGACTGTGTAATAATGTGCTCCCTCCTCTCCTCAAATCGTCACCCTCACTGGGCCAATTCAAACGAAACTGAGTGGAAGACTTACATTTTCCGATATTCTGATCATTTATGCACTGGACTTATATTGTCACTGCCTGGTAATTTGTAAATATTTTATCTCCAGCGCTTTATATGTCCTCTTTAATTCATCCCTCTCCTCCTACTCGTACTGGTCTTCGCTGATCTAGTTCCATCAAACCCAGAACAAAAAGGACATGGGTTGACAGCGTCTCTGGAACTCACTTCCCCCACACAGTTCAAATCTCATCCTCTCTTCAGTCATTCCAAACAAACTTGAAAACCTATCGTATGTCTCATAATGTCCAGTGAAATATGTGTCATAATAAACCACCTCTCCTAATGAATTATAGAGTGTATTTTTTGTATTAATGAATGATTTTTTTTTTCTAATTTACTGTTTATTATGTTGAAATTATATCAAATTGTGAGGTGCCTTTAGCATTTCTTTGAGTGGATATTTTCGCATCAGAAATGTTGTTATTATCACTAAGCTGACCAGGGATGGCATCTTAAAGCACTTTGCATCTCGCAGAAAATGCACTATATAAATATAAACTATTATCATCATTATCATTAGAGTGGACGTGGATAGACTGCATATACCTCTCCAAAAGCTAGCGTAAAGGGATCATCGATATCTATAAGAGAGACCCAGATTCCCTTCACCCTTTGTTAAATTAACGTTGATAGATGTAAGTTACATCTATTATTTAATGTAGAGGGGCTGGCACCAAAACTTTTCGAACTCAGTGTTAATCCTCTCAGTGTACTCCGAATCATCTGGTAGTCAGTTTCTCTATGTTTGCTTTAGTAAGGATAGGTCCCCTCTATCATCACGTAATCTGGACTACGCTGACAATCTTGAAGTGCCACCCATGTACAGATGCGATGTAGTTGTAGAAAATGACCACAACCCCCATCCCCCCCCCCCCCCAGAAAGAAGAAAAAAGGGAGAGAGAGACACACACACAAAAAAGGTTAAGGCAAGAGCAGGAAAAATGATAGGGAAATTTAGTTTACTGTAAACCTACTCCAGTAGCCGACTGTTTCCGCACCATAACTGGCACAATTTCCAACACAAATCCAAGTGTCGGCGTTCCTTGGTCGAGCGCACCCCATCCAGATGTCATTATGGTTGGTGTTATCGAACGTACTGGAAACGAAATTATCTTCTTCCTTCGACTCGATAACCAGCAGGCTGGCGTTGAAACTGAAATTGGTCATGCAATGTTGGACGTGGTTGGTCCAGTTGAGTTTAGCGTCGATATTCATGTAACACTTGTGCCCAAATTGTTTCCAGTTTGCCGGGCATATTCGAAAATCGTGGTTACCTGAATAAGCAGAAGAGTTTTACCGAAACTTAATTCTGGAGTGCCTTGTCGCAAAACCACTTCCCTTCCTTGATTAGAAATAAAAGCGCAAAATTTCACAGTAGCGTAGTGGAGCTGTATAATTTGGAACTTACACTCTCCAACCCATCTACATGCATCCCATCGGATGAAAGGTAGTCCAAATTTGACGTTTATAAAGGCGATAGGGTCTCCACCAAAGCTAATGATTTCCAATTCTTTAACCCACTACCAAACCTTGGGAGTCAGTCCCCTATACTTCACTATTAAGACCAATTCTCTGCAACATAAAACGTCTGGATTTTTTTTTAAATCGTTGGATTTTCAGCATCATTAACGTAAGATTTTTTTTTTTAATGAAAAAAAAACGCGCTTGGAGGGTATTTTCTAAAAACAAAAAAACTTGGTTCCATCTATTTACAGCGACATAAATTAAATCGAGGAATCCTGGGGGTCAAACCCAATCGCAGCAAGTCAAATCCTTAACTCAATCTTGATCTTGAATATCACCTTGTGTATCCTGGCAGGTATCTCCTCCGTAGCCCTCCAAGCATATACAGGAGTATCCTGGGGATTCCTTTGATAAGATACAGGAGCCTCCATGAAGACAAGGGTTGGAGGTACAAGCATCATCTCCTGTGGGCTTATCTGAGTGATGGATGTATGCAAAGAAATAGCATAATTCAACGGTGTAATGAAAGAAATCTTCAATTCACAAAAGTGGTTTGTAATCCATGGTATGATGTTATATATAAGAAGAATTGTAAGAGGAATTACATTCATTCATTTATTTAGTTATTTCCTCTTTAAGGATATTTTGGAATGATTAAGAATGTTCCAGAAGGCTTTATAGTACAACTGTGTTACACATGAGTAATCTTTGAATAATCTTTCTTATCTCTGGTATGTCCCAAGAAAGACAATACAGACTGGTAAACAATAGAGATTGTGTAATAATAGACCTGTATTGGTAGTGGAAATTAACAATAGGCTTTGCTATTTTGTTGACACTGTTGATTTCAATGAGGTCATTCAAGAGTGTTCTAATTGTAGACTGCTCTAGAAATGGGCAGAATGTTCTGTATCAGACAATAATAGAAGTCTCTAGAATAGTGAATACTAGAATGATCTAGAATAGTTGAAATGTGTATATATAGCTGGAGTTTCTTCAAGGACTTCATCATATTAGATCATTTCATCATATCAGATCACTTCATCATATCAGATCAGAACTCACGCCAGACTTTACAATGTATGTCAGAGCCGAGTTCATTTCCACCTGGAACATTTGTCTTCTGTGGAATTATTTACCCGCCATTAATGAACTGTTTGCAGTTATTTTTGAGAGAGGAATTCTCAGTTCTCATCGAGATCATCAACCTGTTTTAATGAAAGCTTTTCAACCCATGGATTGCTGAATTTGACTGTTAATCATCATCAACATCGTCTTCACGGACATTTCAACTCTTTACAGTGACTCTTGTTATTCATCGTGCATCAACATCAGTTTCATCATCGCCATCATTGTGAACTCTAACTGAATTTTCGCTAGCCAACTTGGACTTTTATATGGATACTATCATTTCGAATACCATGATTGCCAGAACTGATTTCAAGAGACGTAAGACCATTGTCATTTATGATTTGTTTGTGTACCCAGAAGGAAAAACCAGTTCCACTGGACCAGTTACATGTAGACCAGTAGAATTTTAACTGGTAACTCTGGAAATTGGAACATCGGTTTACTGGTCTAACTGGTCATACTGGTCCAGTTAAAATTTTACTGGTCCAGTTAAAAATTAAACTGGAATTTTATACTGGTCTTGTTTCTGGTGGTTGTTATACTGGTATCACTGGTCTTCGTACTGGTCTTCAAGCTGGTCTGTTTACTGGTATTTTCTACTGGTCTAACTGGTCCTCGAACTGGTCAAACTGGTCCTCGTACTGGTCTTACTGGATCAATTTAATACATGCATTTGGTTTGTTATATACCATGGTCTGTGAAATGTGATGGAAAAGATGGTTAGTAAATTAATCTTTCTGCTGTTATTTTTAACGTGATATATGAAATTACACATTTTCATTGTGAATTAGTTCACACATTTATTTGGAAAGTTTTTAAACAACAATGAGTGCCATTGTAAGGATAATTCCATTCTAAATCCTGATTTTTCTTTTTTAAATAGGAAATATGCAAATGAGGTAAACCACGTGATCAGCATCATCAGAATTACTGGTATTACTGGTCTTGACCAGTTCAATTTCAAACAATGAATTACTTTAGACCAGTTGACTATATCAGAGGAATGTATCTTGCTTTGATCTTAATCATAATTAAAGGAAATAATTATTTTAATGATAATGTTAATACTTGATAATTATGATATTAATAATAATAATTACAATATCGAAAAAAAAAACAGTAATAAGAATGATAACAACAATGATCATAATAATCATAATAATTATGATAATTATAAGAAGAATGATGATAACGATAATAACTTTCTCTGAATTGCAAGATTCATTTTCCATAATTCGTCAAATGATTTGACTTGAAATAAAATCATTACTTATTGGACCAGTAACACCAGTTTGATGAAAAACAATTTAACTGGTATTACTACTTTGCTTCAACTGGAATGCAATTGTTTGAACTGGTCTCCAGTTGATTTGATTTTACTGGTCCAGTCAAAAATCAACTGGTCCAGTAAACATATACTGGAAACCAGTAAAAATCTACTGGAAACCATTTATTGGACCAGTAACACCAGTTTGATGAAAAACAGTATAACTGGTATTACTAATTGCTTCAACTGGAAAGCAATTGTTGGAACTGGTCTCCAGTTGATATTTACTGGTCCAGTTAAAAATCAACTGGCCCAGTAAAAATATACTGGAAACCAGTAAAAATCTACTGAAAACCAGTAAAAATTCTTACTGGTCTTACTGGTTTTTCCTTCTGGGTATACTTAATTATTTCCTGTAATAAAAAGAGGAAAATCTAAACCTAAAGTTTACTTGTTGCAGTATCGTAACAATGTAACAAAGGCGTCGATCCGGCGGGGGGGAGTGATCGCCCATCAATGAAAATATTGGATTGGCAAACATATCGTTTTGCCCCCCCCCCAAAAAAAATAATAATAATAATAATAATAATAAACAAATAAATAAATTGATAAATAAATAATAATAATAATAATTCCGGATGTGCACAATAAAATTGTAATGTTACACAGAAGTCGGCAGGCTCGCGCTCGCGCTTCGCGGTTGCATCATTTATTTAGCAAAACCCATACTTTTCAAGATTGAAAAGGTGAATAGAATGTTCCGTTTTCAGTTCCAAACCTCAAAAGAATTCCTGCTTCGATTTGCAATAATCGTTTATTGAACATATATCTTGTTCTTTATTAAAGACGTCCATTAAACTTTCATTTTTTCTCTACTTAAAATGATTTTCCCGTTATAAGGTCTGAATATGAAACACTTCCTGTCAGTTTGCATTGTGGATTGGGGAGATTTCTGCTCATCATGAATTCCTAAAAACAATTTTAAAAATGTCTTCTTGTCTGGTCCGAATTTCAACAATTTTCAGCTCGCGCTTGCATTATTTGGTCAGTAAAATATGTATAGTCTTCGTGAATGATAAGAGCAAGCATTAAAATGTCCATCTTCAGGTCTGAATAAAAAAAAATCGCTCTCGCAATGCTAATTAGTGAGATACGTATCATGTTCATGATTACAATGACTACGAACGGTGCCTCATGTTTTTAGATGTAATTCAAACAAATTCAACAAGCGCTTGGCGCTCGAATTGCACGACTATGATGAAATATGTATACTCGTTATGAATTCATAAAAAATATAGTCCTTAAAATATTCCTGTTTGTGGACAATGTAGACTAAAATTCCAACTCGCGCTTCGCGCTCGCAGTGTTTGTTTAGTGAGGTAGATACGTATCACGTTTACAAAAATTTGCTTAGAATGTCCCCTTTTATAGTTCTGAAAATGAAAAAAAAATCCGCTTGCGCTTCGCGCTCGCATGATTTCATCAGTGAAAAACATATCTCTGTAATGGCAAATTCCTCAAAATGTCTCTAATAAGTCGGTAAACCTAACATTTCAGCGCCCTTCGCGCGCCCAATACATGACTCAAATTTTTGTTGCCCCCCCCCCCCCCCACCATGCCGTGACACCTCGGTACGCCACTGATAAACTATTTTAGATTTTTTTCTCAGTGTATCCTTAAAATAGCTGATAATCATTAATCATGGAGTCTTCAAAATCCATTTTCGAACTGACAAACGGGGATGGCATGGAAACAGCATGTTCATTTTTTAGGCAAAGTGCCATCATTCACTGACTTTTACAAATCATTATTTGTATAGGGACTATCACTCACGGGCATATATATATATGGTGTTGAGATCCTTGCGCCACTCCCCAAAAATAATAAATAAAATAATAATAATAATAATAATAATAATAATGATAGTCCGCATTTATATAGCGCTTAATACATCGGAACGACGTCTCTAAGCGCTTTACAGACATATTATTACCCCGGTCATCGGATCCTTGCATACCCGCATACAATGAAATAAATGATGATTATAATAATAATGAATAAATGAAAAATAATAGATAGACAGATAGATAAATACATAGATAGATAGATAGATAGATAGATAGATAGATAGATAGATAGATAGATAGATAGAAATTAAATTCTGCGAGAAAGAAAAAGGAAGAAATGAAAAAATGAAAAGGGTGAAATATGTATCACATCATTTTTTTTGGAATATATGCAAAAAAATAATTTTCAGTACAGGGCTGTTCCATAAAATAGTAAACCTTTTGGTCAAAATTTCATAATCCTACAAACAGAACAAATTAGGTATCACTTGAAAGCCAAGACACTGAAATGTATGAATCTGAAAGAAATAATTTCAAATAATGTATCGTTTCATTTTGGCAAGGCATTGAATTCACCATAGCAACAAATTACAATTTTACTTATTTTAAAAGGTCAAGTTTGAAACAAATTTTAAACTTTATATAAGCTTTGAATTAATTAAAGTTGGATGGTGTCCAAGTTGTTATTATGTTAGGTTTCTAAAAAACAAGTTAGGTTTTTTATACTTTTCTTATATATTTAAAATCAAATGTATTAAAAGCAGGCACTTTCAAATGTACGTCCGACCCCTTTTCACATACACTTTTTTTCTTACAAGCAGAACAAAAGCAGATAAATTTTTCCAAAGTCAGATGCAAAGCAAGTTTGGTTTGTTTAATATATACACCAGAAGGCAGCTCACCACTAGTCCGGGATTTCAAGTTAAATAGGGGTCGGACGTACAACTTTTTTGTACGTCCGACCCCCTGTACGTCCGACCCCTTTGCAACTTCTTTTATGAAGTTATCTTGCACTGCTTAGATGTTTTTCGCAAAGTTTAAATATCATAACATCTTTTACTCAAATCAGTCTTTCAATATTATATACAAATTTCAATTTCAACCTAGCTTAACAATGACCTTTTGTATTTTTTTTACCCAACAAATACTAGGGGCAAAAATCACCTTCAATCTTTAACATTTTGCATGATAATACCTTAACATAGGTGATATTGCTGTGTAGTGTTATCATTTCTTTTCTTTGAAGTCTTGCACAAATTTTGAGACCAATTTCACAAAAAATACAACACATTTTTGACGATATATGTAGATTTTCATATGATATCATCTTCAAGAAATGATGATTTATTTGTGTTTTGTGTACACATTCAATGGAAACTGTCTTCCTTCATCTCAAATTATCACTCAATTTAGTGTAATTATGATTGAATAACAGCCTGCAGGAAATTAAAAAAATCTAAATAAAAAACATACAAATACATGAGAAATTAAACAAAGAAGTTCCATACATATAAAATCAGGATTTGCCTATTCCCCTCAATCTCAGATACAGCACTCGCCCCTCTATGGGAAATAGATCTGCCCATTGCTATAATGATACATGGGTGTCAAGACTATTCCACTTTTGCCAAGAGGGGTGTAAGTTTTGAAAATGTGAAGGGTTATTCATTTAATTCTGACTTATTCTCATTTCTTTATTTCTGCATCAACCATGTTCACACTTGGTACAAATGATCCTTGGTTAATACCATGGTTGTGTTGATGAGGTCAAAGGTCATCTAGGGGTCAAAAGATAAGAGGCTATTCAGTCATTTATTGACAATTTTTGTATAAATCAAATTTCTTTTTTTTTGTGCATCATATTGTTCAAACTTGTAACAAATGATAAGTGGTTATGATTGTTTGAATAGTTGTCTTTCACATAAGATAGAATTAAATGAATCTGATGCTGGTGAAGAGTTATGCTTGATTATAGTTGACATGCATTCAGACAGTGTACGTCCGACCCCCGCCTATACTGATTTTCTTACAGTCAATCAAATTGCTCCGCTTATTAAAAATGACTGAGGGGATTAAACTTTTGCTAAAGGTAGGGACTTTTTGTGCATCAATTGCTTTCAAACTTGGAACAAATTATCAGTGGGTAGAGAATGGAGAGGTTAAAGGTCATCTGGGGCTAAAAATGTCAAATGATGTACTTCTGCATTGATTTTGCTCAAACTTGGAACAAAACATCAGTGGGAAAACCACATATGTTCTTGAGGTGGAAAGATCAAAGGTCATCTAGGGGTCAAAAGGTCATAATGCATACAATTGATTGCAACATCAGGGAAGACTCATGGTTGAAACCCACCTTGTTTTATAAACAAAGTTTGTAACAGGATAAGTTTTTTAATGTTGAAGAAATTCTTTGTCAGGTCTTTTGCAAACCATGAAAAAAGATACATTTTACTTGAAGTTTAACATTAAAAACATCCTGCATTGTGTGAATTGTTTTGTTATTGATGTGGTCTAAAAATGTAGATATCAAAATGGAAACAGTTTAACCCCTCTGACTCATTTATAACAGATATGAGGAGTATTTTGCTTGATTGTAAGAAAATCAGTATTGGGGTCGGACGTACATTGTCTGGATGCATGTCAACTATAATCAAGCAAAACTCTTCACCAGCATCAGATTCATTTGTTAATTCTGTCTTATGTGAAAGACAACTAACCAAGCAGTATGTATAACAAAAAAATCCAGTTTAGAATTTCTACGTTTTGTGTAACTGATCTTCAAAGGGGGTCGGACGTACAGTGTGCAAATATTTTGCACAATGTACGTCCGACCCCTCAAAGTGTACGTCCGACCCCAAATAGATCAGCCTGTAACTAAAACAAGGCAATGCCTATCAATTTCTTCACTTCAGTTCTTTAAAGATTCATCCTTTATCTAACAGCCAATAATAGAATTTCAGTACCTGCACCACACAAATCACAGAGATTTTGACATGAACTTCAAAAGCATGAAACCTGCTTTTGTCTGATGTACGTCCGACCCCTCACATTTTTGCCCATATTTTCTATTCTTTATATAGCAGCGTGGTCCTGTCATGGTGTAATGATTGCCTAGGTCACATGTTATAATATACTGGAAAAAATAAAACGCTGCTATTAAATCAAAGGAGATTCAGCTCTTAAATGTGTCCGAATGTACGTCCGACCTTTATGGAATAACCCTACATTAAAATTTATAATTATTTGGAAGCTCTCTCAGTTAAAAAAAAGAAATATTAGCTAATGCAGCATGCTTGGCTCCTCAAAATTTCAGAGTCATTTCGCCACTGCTAACCTTCAGAAATATTTACCTTGATTTGAACATTCGGCCTTAACGACATCATGTCTTATTGTGCCTCTCCTGTATGATCTGTATGGATCCTTCCTATAGTTGGTGATGACGTCACCATCTTTGGTGATGACGTCACCATCTTTGGTGATGACGTCACTATCCCTGGTGATGACGTCACTATCCTTGGTGCAAGGCGAAGAGGATGAAGCGCCTGGAGAATTCGTGATCATACCAGTAGCTATAGGGCACATGATATAATCAGTCAAAATGACACATCTGCTTCAAGAGCTCAAAGGGAAAATTGAAACTCACAGATTTTTCTGTCAGCTCTGGGACCTATTTCATTAAACTTGATATAATGAAGAATTTGGAATAACAGTTAAAGTTTTTGGAATCATTCAATTGATTGGCTCATTACATTTTTAAATAGAAATTATGCATTTGCTGTTATAATAAGTCTTTATGGAACTGAAAAGTGAACAAGCCTGCTGTATGCAAATCTGCTAGAGCGAATAAAATGGGAGAAAGAGCAAGAAGGACATTTAAGGGTATTTGATAGTCCGTCACAGGGAAATTTGTTCACATGTGACATCACATATCTTTGTCGCATTGCCAATGGGGATCTCCATAGCATTAGTGATTGCAATCTTCTAATGCTCATAACGTTCTCATTATTTGTACGATTTTTCTGAACTTTTCTTTGATCTTATTCTCTGATTTTTCTCTTTCCACACAAGCCAACTTATTCCAAAAGTTTCATTCCCCTTTAACCATTTCTGGGCCTGTTTCATAAAAAAGTTGCAATTACGGTAGTTTTGATATTATGAAACTACCATGGAAACAGGGCTCAACAGCTAATCACGATAAAATATTCCATTGAAGTAAGAATAATAACAAAGTTATGATAGTTTTGTAAAACGTGTCCCTGGCCATTAACTATATTGCTTCATAGGTGAAAAATCAGACGAAAGAAATATCAAAATCAATTCATATATTTTCAAGTTAGAGTGGCAGGATGTAATATTTTACTCGAAAGCAATGAAGCCATATTTGAATACATTACAATACATTAGTATCGGGTCTTATGTGTAGGGCCCACTGCTAAGAGAGTTTTCGCTTATCTTACTTAAAGGACAAGTCCACCTCAGACAAATGTTGATTAAACAGAGAAAAATCAAAGTTGCATAAGACTGAAAATTTCATCAAAATCTGAAGTAAAATAATAAAGTAATGTCATTTTGAAGTTTCGCTTATTTTTCACAAAACAGTGATATGCACAACTCAGTGACATGCAAACGTGACAGTCGTTGATGTCCCTCATTCCCTATTTCTTTTGTTTTTAATTGTTTTAATTATACATTACTTCATTCCTTTTACAGATTTGACAATAAGAGCGAACCTGACGGAACCATTATACAGTGCTAAGTCCACATGTTCGGGGAAGAATTAATCGTTGCTTCACTTGACCATGAGGAGAAAATTATAATATTTCATGTTTCATATAATAAAATACAAAAGAAATAGTGAGTGGATGACGTCATTCGTCTCCTCATTTCCATACCGACGAGGATGTGCATATAACTGTTTTGTGAAATTAAGCGAAATTTAAAAATGCCAAGACTTCCTTATTTTACATCCCATTTTGATGAAATTTTCAGTGTTACGCTTGTTGAATTTTTTTTTAATTTAAATCAACTTTTGTTAGGGTGGACTTGTCCTAGAGTGTCCTTCAACTCACCGAACAACAAGGAGATGAGAACGAGGCTAGTCAACATCTTTGTGATGATTATTCAAGTCTTCCCGATTATTATCAGGGCCAAAGCTACATCAAATTTGGGGTCTCAAAAGAGGATGTCGAAAAATTATACTTCATTGATATAAAATTAAAATGAAGTCAAAATGCATACAGTGATGATTGAAGAGGGGATTACTTAATTTTTCTTTCCATTTCCGTTTTGAAGAATTATACAGGGGCCGCGAAAACTGGGGAGGGGGGGGGGGCTTTTTCCAAACCGTGTACAAGAACGTGAAAATGACCGTCTGACGATATGATTTATTGTATGGTCAGCCCCCGCCCTTAAAAACTGTTCCGCGGCCCCTGCTATATTCTTCAAATATCATGCTGAAAATAATAATAATACATTATGAAAATGGTATCTTTTTTATGGGATTCCTGGTGATTATTCAATAAACATGATGCAAAGGAAAACATCAAGGGTACATATTTGACAGCTCCGTGATTTAATTTTCATACTTAAAAAACCTGGTAAACCATCTCAAAAAAATATTTAAAAATATATAGATGTGATATACTTTTAAATTCAGTTTATTATTGCCTCAAAAACATATATTTCATGTTTATTAATATTTTCATGCCAGTCAAAATATCTCACAGCTAAATAATAATGCATGAGGCCTACCTGAATCAGTTCCAGGTCCAATATTCAGACTGTTAGAAGGTGACGACTCTTACAAATGCGAGCAAATAATATTGAAAGTGTAAGCTTAGCATGCATGCCCAACTACCAGAGCGCCAAGTGGCGTGTTTGCTGGTAAACCAATTTCATTACGTCTTCCAGCGCAGAAAAGGTGATACGATAAAAGCTTGAAACGCATACACGCCTACTCTGGAAAAAAGGAGTGGGTAGCTGGAGAGAGAGAGAGAGAGAGAACAATAAAATAGAATGAGAGGTATAGTACGTAGAGGTGAAGTCGAGATAGGGAGAGAAAGGGGGAGAGAAAGAAGGTGAGAGAAAGGAAGAGAGGTCGATAATATATAAAGAAAATTATAGTACATGAAGCGGGAGGGGATGAGTAAGAGAAATAGAATTAGAGAACTATAAAATGAATAAAGAAAATGACACGGGTACATTGCCGATTAATCTACTGCCATTCCGTCCACTCACCACATGGTCTACCTTCATTTTGTCTAATGTCATTTCGTCCATCAACATTTCGTCTTTCACCCGTTTCGTCCAGTCACCATTTCGTCCAATAGCCACTTCGTCTAACCATAAGTCCGTCTACAACCATTTCGTCTATCACCCATTTAGTCTTATTCCATTTGGGCTAATGACAACTCGTCCATTAATCACTTCGTCCAATGTTCATTTAGTACGAAAGCCATGTCGGCTAATATCAGTTGGTCCAATATCCAAATCGTCTACTTATTAACTCGTTCAATTGCCATTTTGTCTAATTATCATTTCATCCGCCACCCATTAGGTCCAACAATAAGTTCGTCTAACAACCAAATCGTCTAATAACCATTTTGTTCAATAGTCATTTAATCTAATTGCCAATTGGTCCAATATCCATTTCGTCTAACACAAATACGGTGCGGTCCATCCGAGAGGGGGCGGCGAAATGACTTCTTAATTATACTTTGAAATTATCAAAGATAAAATAATTGATAAAAATATGATAGCTAGGACCCCGGGGAAGAAGAGGTTGGCTGTCAATAGCCAATCTCAAACGGGTCTAATCCTGCAATATATAATTTTCAATTACACTTTTTAAAATATATTTTTAAATCGTGAATAAACCCAAACCACCCAGCCTACTATCAGGAATGGAAATGATGCAGTACAGTGATACACCACCCCCCCCCCCCTCTCTCTCTCTCTCTCTATCACGCACACGAAAGGGGGAAATTGAGTGATTAAAAATGATAAGATTGAAAAGGGCATTTTGATTAGGAATTTACCCTCCTTTCTTTTGTCCCACTTTTTCAACAAGTGCACACCTAAAGATTATAATCATCATTCATCATCATCATAAAACAATGATAATAATGATAAATAATGATAGTAATAAGTAATGATAGCACTAATGATGAATAAGAATAGTAATATAATAACAATAACAGCTACTTGCGGCGCAAAAATGAGGAAAGAGAAAAGAAAAGTGGGAAAGGAGGGGAGAAAAGGGAATAGGTAAAATAAGAGGAGGAAGACGAGTGAATACAACCGACGTGAGGGGGAAATCCTGGAGAGTATAGATTCTTCCATATCATAATTTTTTCGCTAGATCGTGCTTAGCGCTGGCATTGCCTGTTCGATGAGATTAATTATCTTGCATAAGAACAATATCATACTGAAGCTTAAATTAGTGTTAGATTAAGTAAAATATTAACCAAATAACAGGTGTAAATTACTAACAAATCACATGAGCAACAGGAGTCGAGTCAGCATTACACAGGCACCGAACACGTAGGTCTACTATAGTAAACTATTTATGATTGTAGACGAAATGATGATTGGCCGAGATGGCAATTGGACTTATCGGTGATTAGACCAAATGGTTGTTAGACAAAATGGGTTTAGACCAAGGGACAGTGAACCAACTACAGTTAGACCAAATGGAACATAGACGAAGTGGAAGTAGACTACCCGTCACATTCACCGCCACACGGCCACAACCACCCATATTCCACCACCCGACACACACTCCACCGCCACCACAACACGACTCACACGCCATCGCCACCACACCACGACACAAACGCCACCGCCAGCACAACCACACCACTACACACACACACACTCCACTGCCACCATACCACGACACACTCGCCACCGCCAGCACTACCACACCACGACACACACACACACACTCCACCGCCATCACACCACTACACACACATACTCCAGCGCCACGACACACACACACCCCACCACCACCACACCACTACACACCCACTCCACCGCCACCACACCACTACACACACATACTCCACCGCCACCACACCACGACACACACACACCCAACAAGCACCACACCACTACACACACTCCACCGCCATCGCCACCACCCACACAACACACACACCCTTATAATATTGAACGATGACTTTACAAAAGCAAGAAGGCCTAGGATACATAGTACCGGTAATAGTGCAGAGTTGAGCAACGCACGTGTGTCCGTGAGAGGGTGTGTTGGTGATCGTGGTGTGTGTATCGTGCGTTGGTAGTGTTGGCGGTGGTGTGTGGTTGTGTGTGTCGTGTTGTAGTGGTGGTGGGGCCATTTACATTTTGAAGATTGTGTATATTTCACGCAATTAATAAGGTAATTACAAGGTCATTAATTTTGAATTATATTCCTGATTCTTATTTTAATGAATAGTGATAATGGATTTTATCGTTTTAATGGTATAAAGGTCAATGATTTACATCAACTTGTAGACTAGGGTAATTGTTTCAACGAAAATCCATTCAGTGGACTTGCTGGTAATAACTTGAACTTTATCCCGTCGCTTCAAGTTTTTCATGAAATGACAGTTTTAAACGTCAAGAATGAATATCATAGTGGTAAAAGAGGGATTCACTTTTTTTCGAAATCTTAATTTTTCATATTTATTTAATGTAATGATGTATTCGCGATATCAACGAACCTACAAGTACATTTGCTGGCAAAAAAATATACAATTTATTGATGAGTTCATTTATTCATTTCATCTCTTAAAACAATGAGTTCACATACATATACACAAATAATATATATATTAATAATCTTTTTTTTAATTATGCAAACAATAATATCAGATAAGTACAAATTATATCGAAATATAGACAAATCTAATATAAGAAATGAGAAAGGGTATGTAGCTTTTGAAAAAGCGCTTTATAAGGAGTAATAATTATCTATAATTATTATTACCTAAATAAAGCCAATAGTGTCCTTGTGAGTCCTGAAACTATAAAACATGATTAGGAGACTACTTAGCATATGCATGTCTAATAATCAAAACAAATATGAAAACATATAAGTAACGAAAATAAGGGGTGAAGAAAAAGAACGGAAATTATGATTAACAATACAAGTATGAGGTGATCAATAAACATAACTGCTCTACTAGACATAAATTGAAGAGAAGAATTTTTATGTTCTAGAATTGTTTGTATTTTTCTCGACACTAAAATATGCACTAACCCATTATGGAGTTAATAAGTCCGTGCCCTAACGAAATGTAGCTTGTGGATGCCCGACGTGGCAACTTGATTATTCATAACTGGGACCATTTTACTATTTACATATTAATAGCAATAAAAACAATTCACGCGAGAGGTCCCTAGATCTGTGCATAAAAACACATTTTTGGTCCACTCGTTTTGCGTAATTTGAACTTTTATACATACGATTATGAATTAGTCTCTGACTATCTGGAGGCACGTAAGTGGCTACGATTTTAGCTTTTAGATTATTTACGACTTATCGTACGATGTCTTGTGCCAGACATCGTGATGATCGTAGATGGCCAAAACAAAGCCATCTTACGATAGCCCTGCGCAGATCACACAACCATGTGCTGATCGTAGAATGTTCGTTGAATATAAATCATGCCCTTTGGCTCATCGTACCCGTAAAAGGTTATCGCACGATATGGCGCTGATAGTACGATTATATTGCGCTTATTGTACGATGCCCTTACCATGCTTACGATAAGTGCTACGATCCTACGATTTTGACAAATCTGTGCAACTTCGCGCTGAAGAAAATGGGAGAACCTACGTAGATCGTGAATGGGTATGAAAATCGAACGATTATCCTTCGCCATAAGGAAATCATACGTTACGTACATTTGGCATGATGTGATTACCCTACGATCACTCTACGATGATCGTAGACCAAATGAAAACGGACTTAATCTGCAATACGAGGTTTTATTTACAGTTACAGTTAGTTCTTAATGTAGCATCTTCACCACAGCTCGAACAATGCCTTCTTGAATAAATCGTTGAATTTCGTTAAGTCAAAAGGATCAAACTGTTGCCTGCCAAATTGATGACTTGCATAATGATTCACATTCATCTTGTCCAGTCGAGAATTCGAAGGCTTCCTTGAAATCTGGTGACAAATTATTAAAAAAAAGGATCCTTCATTTAGCATTTAGCTGTTTATAAGCAAAACAGGGCGACTATACTCAAGCTGAAATCCTGAGAGTGAATGCTCATATCCCAACAAATAGGGTGAAATCATGACAAGCAACCCTCCCCGCCGGAGTAGTAGTGTGGATATCCCAAAGCTATAACTTCGAATCAGGAGATTTAACCACTTGAAGCGAAATGGATTTGAGGTATAATTCATGCGTCAAATACACCTGCAAGTATAAAAGGGAAATATCCGCCCCCGGGTATCGGCCCGGAGACAGTCGGTCTTATTCGAAACGTGAATGTTGATGAAAATCCATGAAAAGAATATTAGACGGCCTACAGCTATTTGGAACGCTCGTGTTTTTTTTCAGTAAAGGGTCTGCCTTCATTTAAGTGTTAAATTTGTTTTATTATCTATTCCTTTGAACAGTTAAATTAAATTTATCTACATCAGGTAGGATTCCTTTCGCAATTTTTATATCCAGTTATTTTACACCGCATTTACCTTTACTATATATATAAACAGAGTCAATTTTTTTTTATCTAAAAGGGAAGTTAACACTCAAGAAAAGTTTCTTCTAAAAATGCCAGCAAAAATAATAAAATGATTTTGGTGAAGTTTGTAGGAAAATCCATCAAACATTAATATTAGAATTTAAAGTTTTCTATTTGTGACGTCATATACGAGTAGCTGGCCAATCATGTTATGAAATACATTTCTCAATGGTTCATGATGACTAAAAAAATGTTTTTCAGGAGCCGGTGTGAAATAATTGTCTGTTGATACGCTGAAGATGCAAACAACATTTCGAGCTTTTTGACAATTTGACAATTCATTTTTTTAACTACTCGATTGGGATACTGCTCTCATATGACGCCACAAATCGAAAACTTTTTTTCTCGGTATTTCAACAATGAACTCTTTGTCAGGGTAAACTTCCCCGACAACATTAACATGAGTTACTGATTTATTAAAGATGGTATTCATGATTTGTAATGGATAAAACAGTTTTACCACGCTTACCTTTCCTTTTTTCATCGGTAGAAGAACAACCTCTTTCTCTTTTGATCTATAACAAAATCTCCATTATCCAGAGTGATGATAAACTTGTGATCGGTCTTATCTACTTTGACAGCATCCTCATTGCCACGCCGAGGATCCCTTCCTATCTTGAATGCCCTGATTCTCACCTCTTTACACATCGTTGTGTAATCTGTACAACTCTTTTTACTCATCTTAGCAAACTGGGAATTGCTAGGTGTTTCTTCATCGGATTTCATGGGTTCCGCAAAGAAATCAATCGTAACATAGACTGATACCTTCGTGTTATTTATGATCTTTGTCTTTGCCCCTTGCTTCTTCTTTCTAAGACCTAGAACATTCTCAATTATATTCCATATGGTGCCGGTACCGGTTGCAATCAATGTCAAACTCTTCGCTGTGTCTTCGAACGAAGCCATTGTTAGCTTGTTTTAAGTCTTTCCTAGGCATACATGGCACGATTTTCCTGCATAATGCACTTTAATAGTATACTCAGATAAATAATGATGGACCCAATATTACCGGCTGGGTAATCATTTGTTCTAAAAACGGTCATAGTGATATTCATAGATTAAGTTTGGCCAATCAACCTCATTTAGCAATGGGAAGGTGGATCAGCTGATCTGACGTCATACAACAGGTGAAAAATGATTGGCTAATGATCTTACTGGCTGACCTTGCGTTTCAAAGAAAGACAGCCGAGTTCATTAAGTTGAGATTTAAAAAGAAATGACAACTAAAGTTCATCTCTTATGGAATCAGGGGCCCGTTGCAGAAAGAGTTGCGTTTAAACGCAAACCAAAAAATCAATCGCAAGTCCCAAATGCGCGCTGTTGATTGGTTAAAAATCAAGTTGCGCATGATTTTTAGAGTTGCGATTGATTGCAACTCTTTCTGCAACGGGCCCCAGGACTAATGATTTTCAATGATTAACATCATTTTCCAGCTAAAGATTAAAAAGTTGATTTTATCAAAAGCACTTGAAGAACCAGTACCAGGTTGTGACATGTCGGCTTTAAGAATTTTTTTTTTTCACTCGGGTCGTGGTCCAGTCAGAGGTGGTATGACCGTTGTTCGATATGTTAAAAGTTTGTGTTATCATGTATCGTTATCGTTGTAGGGGCGACTCAAGGGGACAGGGGAAACCCTCCCATTATATCTCAAAGAGAATAGTGGAAAAGAGTCTTTAAAAACGGATAAGATCCCATAATCACGTGCACATACATGTAACGTCATAAGAGAATTGTTGATCATTCGACTGTCATGACTGTGCGATACCCCTGCACAGTAGGCCTGTAAACCCTGTTTAAAATTTCATTCAACGCTTTTACTATATGGCTCTTCCAGTAGTTGTTTAACATTTTGAACAACCATTCTTAATTTATTGAGAATTGAATAGTAAATATTAAACTTTGTGGTTTAAGAGTTCAAACTTGATTAAACTATTTAAAAACTCCTGTAAGGTTCATATTGTAAACATCGGCGTATAAAAACAGCGTTGGTAATGTTCACATCCCTAAGAAATTCATTTGAGAAAGAAAAACAAATTATTTCTCTGGTGATGTCACAGTATTCAAATATGGAGATGATACAAACAGATCACCCCCCCCCCATGAACAATAGATTCAGCGCTTTGATCGACACCAGCGGTTCTGATCACAGTTTTAAGGAAAATGTCCCAATAAAAGTGTTAAATAACATACCCTACATTATTCATAACTTTTTTATAATGTATGCATTGGCTTTGGTGAATAACAAGCAGAACACCAAGAAACGTCACATCTTGAATCTGTCACTCTCATGTGATGCGACCGGGCTCTTGCAAGCCGTGAGATTTCGTTCCCTCCACTCACTGCCCACGTGGTATATACAGGTATTTTGATTCAGTACATAATTGCGATAATAAAATATATATAATTAAGTATACTTACCTGGGCTGAACAAATATTTGCATTGGTAGTTGCAAAGCTATGCACTTAGTGTTAATTTCTTATATGTTATTTTGGCTGAACAAACAATTTCCTATAAATATACACATTATGCAAGATAAGCTATTGCTATCTACAGAGTACAGACTAACTACATTTTGCAAGGATGATAATAAAAAAATCAGGTCAAGCCGATAAATTAAAGTGTTAATATATTTGTCTTGGGTATTTTCTGGGAAAGTCAAATAGTGATATCAGAATTTCAATCGAGAATATCTGTCCGGCAGTTATAAAAAGAAGATAATAAATTGCAAACTTGGAAATGGACTGCTCCAAAATGATCTTATCTTGCATGAACGGTATTTGGGAACGAAAAAAATTAAATGAACAGATTGCTTTTTATGACGAACAAGAAATTCATTTTGATAAGGAGGCACTCCTTTTGTAGACACGAACACTATAAAAAGAGATGTTTTTAATATAACGTAACTTATAGAGAAACGTTTCTTAATATAAGGCAGGAATGTTTTGTTCTTATACTCGTTTTCTCACTCCTGCGTAATTTTCCCTCTATAGTTTTTCAACTCATATAGCGCGTCCCAAACAATGTAACTCTGATATACGACTGATTTTATTCTGAAATTAGATATTTATTAGTTATTTATTATTTATTTATTCATATATTTGTTTGTTTGCTTTAGGCCGATTTGTTTATTCAGAGCAGATGACTTTTAATAAAGCTGTGTTACTCTCAATTAATCAACTTTTTGCGGAAATAGGGAGATCATTTTATGTATTAACTTCTGTATAAAAAAAATCATTGATTTCGCTTCAGCAGTTTTGAACAAACAATCTATGTGATGCTTTCAGTCCATTCCAATATTGCATGTATATGTTTTGCACTGTCTAGCATACTAGCTCTCTTTGGTCATACAGACTATAACTAGCAATTCCCCGATCCAACAATGCAAGATAGTCTATTAAAACCAGGCTCATCAAAACCACAACCTAAAAGGACAAGTTCACCCCAACAAAAAGTTGATTTGGAAAAAAGGAGAAAAATCTAACAAGCATAACACTGAAAATGTCATCAAAGTCGGATGTAAAATAAGAAAGTTATGACATTTTAAGGTTTCGCTTAATTTCACAAAACAGTGATATGCACATCCTGGTCAGTATGCAAATTGGCAGACTGATGACATCACCCACTCACTGTTTATTTTGTATTTTATTGTATGAAATATGAAATGTTCTAATTTTCTTCTCCTTGTCAAGTGAAAAAAGTTTTATTTCTCCTGAACATGAGGAATTACCATAATTTTAAGTTTATGGTTTAGTTAAGTTGGTCCTTATTGTCAGATCTGTAAAAATTCAAACAATAAGAAACAAAAGAAATAGTGAGTGAGGAACATCATTGACTTTCTCATTTGCATATCGCTGAGTGGTGCATTCACTATTACTGTTTTGTGAAAAATAACCGAAACTTTAAAATGTCATAACTTTCTCATTTTACATCCGATTTCGATGAAATTTTCAGTGTTATGCTTGTTCGATTTTCTCCTTTTTACCAAATCAACTTTTTGTTGGGGTGAACTTGTCCTTTTAGGTTGTGATTTTGATGAGCCTAGTTTGAATAGACCATCTTGCATTGTTGGATCGGGGAATTGCTAGACAGTGCAAAACATATATAAGTGCTACATGCAATATTGGAATGGACTCAAAGCATCACATAGATTGTTTGTTCAAAACTTCTGATTCAAATCCACAATTTTCTGGGATGGACTTGTTGAGAAATGTCATGATTATGACTAATATGATATATAAACTACACATTTTTCTGAAAATTTTCTGGGTGGAATAATTGCATAAACATAAACACATTAATTATTACAGCTATATTAGCTAAAATTTTGGCCATTTATTGTAGTAATGAATATTCATGAGTAACTAATATTCCCAGCATTTTCCTGATATTACCATCTGATATTACTCCATTTACCCAATATTAATGGGTTCCGCATGGGTTGGAGGTCTCGTTTCCATCTGAGTCCTATCTGGGCACCATGTGGGTTCAAGTATATGTTTTCATCTGGGTTCCATGTGGGCCCATATGGGACCCAGATATCCCAGATAAGAACCGTATGTGATCCAGATACTTTGCTGTCTGGGAATGGAAGCGCTTCAACATTACCCATTACCCCTTATCAACCTGTTTGTAACTGGGTAAAATGTTGGTTTCATCAGGGTGATAACAGTAATTTTTTGGACTTTGACAATTTCGCTGGGATTGCTGTAAGATTACTGTTATTACTAAAGTTTGCAATGTTATAACCAATCAAAGTCATTCAACATTACCCTTATTACCCATCGTCACCCTGTTGTAACTCGGTAAATGTCGGTTTCATCAGGGTGATAACAGTAACAGGTATCAACAGGAATTATAATTTCGGTAATAGCATGGTAATAACGGTAATATTTGGTGTTACTCAAATTTCCGGGTGATATTACCGGTAATAACCGGTAAAATTGGTAATCGGTAACAAATTGCCCAGTGGGATGTAAAATGTTCTGGGAAAAAATGAAAATCCCCCCAAAAATGTTTACTACAAAATAAAGTACGGTTTGGTTTTCTTTTTTCAATTTTTGCACATCCGAATTACTAGGGGTGCTGCAGTAATGTATGCAGGGGGTGCCAGGGGTTCAAACCACAATTTGTTGGTACCCCCCCCCCCCCCACAAGAATTGGTTTGCTTGTCGATTTTTTTTTAGGTACAAAACGAAGTAAAATTTGTGGTGATCGACCTTTTTTTGCTTCTCAATTCTCTTTTGAGGTAGGAATCGACCCACAATATTGGTGGTGGAGGCCTTTTTGGGGGGGGTGTCAACATTGCATTTAACCTTGAACCCCCCCCCTAAAAATCCTACTGCCTGGGGTGCTTAGTATTAATTATTTATTCATGTTTTATTTAACAAAAATCGATAAAAAGAACAGTGAAGGGCAGTCCCGTTCAGTTAAAAAAACTGTTTTACAACGGAGCCCTCCACGAATAAAAAGAAACATAAACACAATAAATCAAAGCAGAACACATGCATAGTAAATGAATAAATAACAAAAAATGAATATAATGAACATAATAATGAGTATGTCGAATATTACACGCAACGCCCCCAAGGAAATTAAATTTTACGGGAAGTTAAGCATCCAAAGCTGCACCCCAGCTCCTCAGGGCCATGTAAAGTAGGCCTACAATAAACATCATTTCCCCCTTTTTTTAAAGAAATTGCATTTCATTGAACTACTGGGCAGGGAAGCCATAGTGTAACTGAAAACTTGTTTGAGCGTTCAAAAAATAAAAACAAAGGTCTCAACAGGAATATAAAGTTTCATGTCATCCTTTTAATTCTTCATTCATTTCTTCTTAGCATTTTCTCTATATCGACATGAAGCAAATTCCGTGAAAACTGTTGGTAGAAACAAAATGATAGGAAAGTCATAAGTACAAGAACAATAAAACTTTACATCATTTATGACTCTGACCATTACGATAAATTAATCATTTGACCTGAATGTAAATCACAATCTAGTTTCAAGATACATTGAAATATTTAGCACTGAAAAGCTTCTCACTAAATTGTATACAACCAAACATCTTCAGCAGTCAGCAGTAAATTACACCTGTGAAATTCATGTACTTAATACTAATATATAATTGTCTCTTAGACATCAATAAGAATATACTATAGCATTATCAGGTGTTTGAGATACAATTGACAAACATACTTTCTGTTATCTTTCTTCACATACATTGATGCATTAAGCCTGTCATGTAATCAAACCAAGTTAAAATCAACTTTTCTTGCATTATAACATTCATATTTCTTAAATACATAAATCAATGTTTCTACTGACCTCTTTGCCTCCAGAAATCTTCTTATATAGGGCAATTCCATGTAGGATACTTTAGATTTATTTTGATTCAAATTCTCAAACAGAATCTCCAGAACTGATTTCAATATCACATTACCTCAGTTGACCAAGAGATGGCGCTATTAATAAAATACCTCAGACAAGCCATACAAAGCACATATACTATACATGCACAGTGTAAATACATAGAAAATGTGTGTGTGCTCACTCAAATAGTCTGACCCTCAGACCCAATGAAATTCTTCAGTTTTAACACATTAAATCATTTGATGGCTTTTCAGAAAAATTAGATATACAAAATTATCTTCAAACCAGCTTTCATTACATGGCTCCTTTAAATTATTATTTCTAATTTACTAACATGCTCAGACAGAAAGCTGTACCTTATTAGCTTTAGTAAAATAAATGTACATTTCATTATTGCTACACTTGCAAAGAACGACTTGAGATATCTTACAGCAGAAACAAATGTTAAATATTGTGCACTGATACTACAATTTCACCCTTTTTTTTTTATTTTTTATTATCAATACAAATTTTATGTTTTCTTTGAATAAAAAGGCACAAGAAAAATGACTAAACCATCCGGTGCCCAAAGTTAACATTACTACCAAATTCGGCATTTTATCAAGCCGACAGAATTTTGTTCAAATCAAAACCTGAATCTACGAAACTGTAAGATTCTGTAATTGAAAAGGTGATGACTACACCGTTTATCACGTCAATTAAATACTGCTTGTTGAAAGATATGATACAATACATTCTTTCTATTTCTATTTTTCTACTTACACTATACTACCTATATATCATAGAACCTTATGCAATCCGAGGATTTCTTTGAGCAACTGTAATAGTCCAAAAGGTGAACTGTTGATATCACTAAATCATTATATCGTCATTATGTCAGAAAGGTGATATGATTCATAAAACTCACTTGCATAAAAAAAAATCAATCCTGTGGACAAAACTTTTGTCGATCATTTGAAAACGATATACATGCATTACATGAACCTTCATTAGATGCACATTACAAGTGGAATGAAATCTAACATGACATATCAGTCATTGAAAAGGAAGCACTTTGTATTATATGCCACACCACAGTATAACTAGTCTCAAAATTCAGACCTGATTAAGAGTAATTCACAATTTTGTTGTATTGTACTTGTATACATGTAGATCATTACGAGTATAAAGAACAAGATCATATATCTCACTGAACATGAACATGTAGTCTGAATTCAGACTCAAATACATGTATAAAATATGATACATGTAGCTTTTAGTCTAAATTTCAGACCTTAAAATGAATAATAAGTTACTCGATCTTATAGAGAAATTCAAATTTATGTCAAATATTCATCCTTCTTCAACCATAAATGTTCATACAGTCTTCTCTGTAGATTCGAAATGCATCATTGTCCAATCAGAGTCTAAAGTAAATATGTTCTCAAATATGAATGTCTCTCGGTTTCACGTTTTGACTGTATTTTCTGAGTTCGCTTTATACAAATATCAATTAATAACATATTTAAATGAAAGATAAAATCCTAATTAAATGTCTATAGGCTCTTTGGCTGGGAATTTATACTTGGTCTTCTAGCGCGATCAAAAGAACCAGTTTATGAATTGGGCGGTCGAGATGAGACAGTGGAGAAACACGCTTTCCTTGATTGTTCAGTTTTGAATTACCTACTGCAATTTTCACTTTGCGAATATGAGTGTCACCAGAAGCATATGTTTCAACAACTCTCCCCAGAGACCACATATTTCTGGGAATATTCTCTTCTTTGATTAACACGATATCGCCAACCCTCATGTCGCGCTGTGGAACAGTCCATTTATTTCTTGATTGAAGTTGACTCAGGAATTCCTTCCTCCAACGGGACCAAAATTCATTTGCTAGATGTTGAACTCTTCTCCAACGTTTCTTTGCGTACAAGTCCTCCCGAGGAAAAACACCAGGTGGCGGAAGTATCACCCTTGATTTTTGAGTCAACAATAGATTTGGAGTTATGGGCTCTAGGTGAGATGGATCGTTCAGGAATTCTACAGACAGTGGACGACTATTCACAATAGCTGCTGCCTCACATAGCAATGTTCGCAGTGAATCGTCGTCCAGTTGCTGACTATTTTGACGCAGCAATGCTTCCAAGACTCTACGAACAGTACGTATTTGCCTTTCCCAAGCTCCTCCCATGTGGCTTGAGCAGGGGAAGTTGAAGGTGAAGGCAAAGTAATCGCATCCTTCTCGGAGCAAATGCTGTTTAACTTTCTTATGATTCATCTCCTTCCAAGCTTTCATGAGTTCATTCTCGGCACCAACAAAATTTGTTCCTCTGTCCGACCTCAATTGACGAACAGGACCACGAACAGAGATAAAACGTCGAAGGGCATTAATAAACGCATCAGTGGACAACGAGTTCAGTACTTCTATGTGGATTGCACGCGACGACATACAAGTAAAAAGAAGGCCGTATTTCTTTACCTCCTTTCTGCCTTCTCTGATTATCCATGGTCCAAAGCAATCCATACCGCAGTAAGAAAATGGCGGTTCAGAGGTTAGACGATCCTTTGGTAGATCCGCCATTTTTTGTACCTGTGTTGGTCGTCGTAGTTTCCGACAGGTAACACATCGAGAGATGAGCTTGGATACAAGATTACTGCAACCCAAAATCCAATAACCATGGGATCTGATACAGTTAGTAGTCATGCCTCTTCCCTGATGAGCAACTTCTTTGTGACAATGAGCTACAATCAGGTCCGTAACATGATTTTGAGGTAGGATGGCGGGATGTTTGTTTGTGAACGAAGTTTTAGACCTTCTCAAGCGACCTCCTACTCTCAGGATGTTCTCACTATCTAGAAATGGATCAAGTTGGTGTAGACGGCTGGTAGTCTTACAATGACGTCTCCTCTCACGAGAAGATGTCTGAGTGGCATTTTTCATAACTTCCTGTCTTTGAATTTCATCATGGAATGCCTTTCTTTGTATATGCCTAATTATCTCCTTTTCTGCTTGGGCAAGTAATTCAGCAGACATAGGCTCGATACCGGTTTTCTTCTGGTTAGCTCTCTGATGCTTCTGTTCACATCGTCTTCGTAAGTAGGACTTTAGTCTGAGACAATTTGCTACAGCCCTTCTGGTTTGATGCCAACTGGAAAAGCGGTCTAGTCGTTCCAGCTCAAACTCATCATTCTTCTTGAAAGCAGCATGAGCTTGAGTTAGCTTCACTTCGGGGTCATTAGGAACGATTTCGCCATCATCCTTACTTTCAATAGCTGGAATTTCCTTCTCCCATAGGAATTTGGGGCCAGTTAACCATCTTGATTGCTCTATCTGATTGACAGTGAGTCCTCTTAAAGCTGTATCAGCAGGGTTATTTTTGGTGTCAATATGATGCCACTGTGAAGGCAGTGACTCGTCTCTGATCTGACTCACTCTATTGGCTACGAAAACATGATATCGTCTTGCTTCATTCTTAATGTAGCCTAAAACTACTCTGCTATCAGTCCAGAAGAAATGCTTGGCATTTACAAAATCGAGTTCATTTTGCAGAAAGGAACTAATTTTTACAGATAACAGGGCTGCTGTTAACTCTAATCGGGGCACGGTTACCGTCTTGATAGGAGTGACCCTGGATTTTCCCATCACCAGGGTACAGTGCACCTTGTCTTCTTGATTTGTAAGTCTCAGGTAGGTACACTGCCCATAACCGGCGTTACTGGCATCACTGAAGTGATGAAGTTGCACATCTCTGATTTCTCCAAAGTCTTTTGGTTTGTAGCATATATCGATAGAGATGTACTGAAGTTGGAGAATGTCGGTCTTCCACTGTTCCCACTTAGCTTTGAGTGTATCCGATAAGGGGTCGTCCCATTCAGCAGAAATCCGACATAATTCTTGGAGAATCAGCTTTGCAGGAAGTATTATGGGTGCTAATAGTCCCAGAGGATCATACACTGACATGACTGTAGACAGGATTCCTCTTCGAGTCAGTGGTTTATCCTGAAAGTTGATCCTGAATTGAAATTTATCTGATGCAATGCACCATTGGACTCCGAGAGCCTTTTCCACAGGCAAGGTGTCTTGCGAAAGATTCAATTCCTTGAGGTCCTTTCCTCTGTCATCAACTGGAACAGATTGCATTACCTTTCTGGAGTTGGATACAATCTTATGCAGGTGAAGACGTCCACGTTCACAAATCTTTCTCGTCCTCATGATGAGATCAATGGCTTCATCTTCGGTTGATACAGATTTCAACCCATCGTCTACGTAGAAGTCGTTCTGTATGAAATCTGATGCTTCATGTCCAAACTCATCTGCATAGTCTTTTGCAATCTGCTTTAATGCAAGGTTCGAACAGCCAGGCGATGAAGCTGCACCGAACAGATGAACGTTCATCTGGCAGTCACTAAGTCGGCGACTAACATCTCCGTTTAACCAACATAGAAACCGGAGATAGTTTCTATGCTCTTTATTTACCTGGAATTGGTGGAACATTTCCTTCACGTCACACATGAAGGCCGTGACTTCTTTCCTGAATCGACAAAGAACACCGGTGAGGGTATTAGTCATATCCGGTCCTGTTAACAAGTGAGCATTCAATGAAGTTCCTCTAAACTGCGAGCTGCAGTCAAAAACAACTCTCAACTTGTTGGGCTGTTTCACTCCATGATGGGGAATGTACCATACTTTACCAACTTCTCCTGATTCTGATGCGACCTCTTGCATAGTTGCTATTGAAGAGGGTATTCATTTGTTTTGTATATTGTTCATGATACACAGGATCCTTCTTAAACTTTGTCTTGAGATGATTGAGTCTTTTCTCGGCAAGGACCCTATTATTTGGAAGAGTAGGATTTTCATCACGAAATGGCAGGGGCATCTCATAATGACCACTTTCAGACACATGAACTTGACGCTCCATTATCTCTAGAAATCTCAAGTCATTCCTCGAATATGGCCTTTGTCTTTTCTCTGGTGCAAAGTCTGCTTCTAAAAGACGTATGACTTGCGAGGGAGTGATCTCTTCCTTAATCCTTGATTGATGGCTGAAGGTAACTGTGGTTGGATGGCCATCTACTTGCAATTCTTCTGGAACAACGTGCACCATAACGCGATGACTGATTCCAATATGATCATGCGCACTGTCATGATAGTTGGGTTCTATTGTACCGACAACACTCCATCCAAGATCAGTTTGTAATCCAAATGGTCCACCATCATCAGGGGAGCTTAACACAGCTCGCGGAGTGAGAGCCCTTGCACAATCATAGCCAATGAGAAGTCCAATCTCGCAATCTTGAAGGGGAATCAAATGTTTGGCTATGTCTTTAAGATGAGAGTGCGCCTTAGCAATGTCTGGCGTTGGTATGTGTTCTCGATTTGCCGGCATAATATTCCGAGTGTAAGTGGGGGGCAAACAAATTTCTTCTCTTCCGTCAAATGCTCGAACCTTAAGTCCACTGATCTTTTCACTCGAAATTCTCTCATTGGCCTGCGTCATGGTCGAAAGAAGCAAGTTGACTGCAATTCCTTCAATGCCCATTGCTTCCTTAGTCTTATCTAAAATGAAGCTAGTGTCTGACTGAGTGTCCAGCATAGCGTACACTAACCTCTCCCCAGGTACTGATTCATGCGATAGCCACACAGGAACTATAGTAGATGTCTTTAGAGATCTGTGATTGTCCGTCGTGGTTGAAGCATGAGATCTTGTGGTTTGAGTTTCCTCAGCTTCATTCCTTATTTCAACTTTCTTAGATTCTTGTCTTTCTGTCCAGTTTTCATCATGCAGAACAGTGGGGTGACGTCTTTTGCATGTTGAACATGATGACCTCTTCTTACAATTCTTAGATAGATGACCGGACTTTAAACATCCAAAGCATAGACCATGATCGAAAACAAACTTGGTTCGGTGAGCTAATGTCTGTGACATGAAGTATTTACAAGTAGTAAGATGATGTTCTCCCTTACAGTAGGTGCAAAGGGGTTTCCATTTTCCTTTCCCTCCATTTGCTTGCTGCCCCTGCACACTGGTCGATAATGTTCTCACATTAGAAGACTGCTGTCTCCTTTCTTTCAAGGATGATGTCTGATTAGAAGTGATCGGATCACAAGCGATATCTGCTTCGTCGCAGATGAATTCTGTGAAGACAGAAAAGGGAGGAAAGGATCCTCTGTCTTGCCGCCATTTGACTACATTCCTGCACCATCTCGTGATTAGCCAATCAGGCAGTTTGCTCATCAATTTTTTGTTCTCTCTTTCATCATCCAAATGATGTAAGTGATGGACGTATCTGGCTGCTGTACAACACTGGTGAAGAAAATCTCCGAATCTCCGAAGGCCTAAATAGTCCTTGGGGCTGATTTTAGGCCAGTCATCGAGTTTGTCCCGGAAGGCATTGGAAATAACAAAGGGATTTCCGTACCTTTCTTGTAGCACCTTCATGGCTTCCACATATGCGGCGTCATCTCCCAGCAAGGAGTATCCTTTCACCAACACCAATGGTGCACCTGTAAGATACTTCAGCAGGAAGTAGAATCTCTCTCCAGCTGGAATACCGCGATGTTCAATGAGAGCATCATAACTTCGCTTCCATGATGTGAATTCCAGTGGATTACCATCGAAAACTCCAGGCTCAGGTATTGGAAGTCTGTTCAAGCGAAGAAGCTCCGTCAAACTACTAGCAAGGGCAACTTCTTCTTATGAAGGCTTGATGTATGCACATTCTTGTGTGACACTGCTTCAGGATCATCGGTTGGTTCATCAATCCTTCTCATCGTGGTAATGTCCTTTTCCTTTGGAGAATTTACCTTCCTTGAATCGTCTACCCACTCCTGGCACAACTTTCGTGATGTTGACGAGACGGACAAGTGAGAAGTTCCTTTATGTGAAGACATTTCGCCTCGTAGTGCAAGAAGCGTCTTTAAAGTGTCCTTCATCAAGGAGGAATGTTCTTCTTCAATTTCATCCAATTTCTCCTCACTGCTATCATTAATATTTAGGGATGAAGATAATTCGGCTAAATTCTCCTGCACTGAGATGACATTGTCCATGGCTGCTTGCAAGTTATCACGGCCATCCTTTATCACCGAAGATTCAACCTCATCTTCAACTAGAAGCTCTCTAAGTTTATTGGAAAGCCTTCTCCATTTGGTGAGAGAACTCTTCCAGGCTTTAAGCTTCGCATCCAACTGATTTTGAATTCCTTTTTCAGTCGGCTTCCTTGTTCTTACACTTGCATCACCACCGCCATTAGCTGTGACTTTCATTAATTCAGCAGGCTCGGACATCTTGAATCCTTTTATGTAATGATGATAAGTCTTTGCATAGAGTTTTCACTGTAACTGAAGACTTGTTTGAGCGTTCAAAAAATAAAAACAAAGGTCTCAACAGGAATATAAAGTTTCATGTCATCCTTTTAATTCTTCATTCATTTCTTCTTAGCATTTTCTCTATATCGACATGAAGCAAATTCCGTGAAAACTGTTGGTAGAAACAAAATGATAGGAAAGTCATAAGTACAAGAACAATAAAACTTTACATCATTTATGACTCTGACCATTACGATAAATTAATCATTTGACCTGAATGTAAATCACAATCTAGTTTCAAGATACATTGAAATATTTAGCACTGAAAAGCTTCTCACTAAATTGTATACAACCAAACATCTTCAGCAGTCAGCAGTAAATTACACCTGTGAAATTCATGTACTTAATACTAATATATAATTGTCTCTTAGACATCAATTAGAATATACTATAGCATTATCAGGTGTTTGAGATACAATTGACAAACATACTTTCTGTTATCTTTCTTCACATACATTGATGCATTAAGCCTGTCATGTAATCAAACCAAGTTAGAATAAACTTTTCTTGCATTATAACATTCATATTTCTTAAATACATAAATCAATGTTTCTACTGACCTCTTTGCCTCCAGAAATCTTCTTATATAGGGCAATCCCATGTAGGATGCTTTAGATTTATTTTGATTCAAATTCTCAAACAGAATCTCCAGAACTGATTTCAATATCACATTACCTCAGTTGACCAAGAGATGGCGCTATTAATAAAATACCTCAGACAAGCCATACAAAGCACATATACTATACATGCACAGTGTAAATACATAGAAAATGTGTGTGTGCTCACTCAAATAGTCTGACCCTCAGACCCAATGAAATTCTTCAGTTTTAACACATTAAATCATTTGATGGCTTTTCAGAAAAATTAGATATACAAAATTATCTTCAAACCAGCTTTCATTACATGGCTCCTTTAAATTATCATTTCTAATTTACTAACATGCTCAGACAGAAAGCTGTACCTTATTAGCTTTAGTAAAGTAAATGTACATTTCATTATTGCTACACTTGCAAAGAACGACTTGAGATATCTTACAGCAGAAACAAATGTTAAATATTGTGCACTGATACTACAATTTCACCCTTTTTTTTTTTTTTTTATTATCAATACAAATTTTATGTTTTCTTTGAATAAAAAGGCACAAGAAAAATGACTAAACCATCCGGTGCCCAAAGTTAACATTACTACCAAAGTCGGCATTTTATCAAGCCGACAGAATTTTGTTCAAATCAAAACCTGAATCTACGAAACTGTAAGATTCTGTAATTGAAAAGGTGATGACTACACCGTTTATCACGTCAATTAAATACTGCTTGTTAAAAGATATGATACAATACATTCTTTCTATTTCTATTTTTCTACTTACACTATACTACCTATATATCATAGAACCTTATGCAATCCGAGGATTTCTTTGAGCAACTGTAATAGTCCAAAAGGTGAACTGTTGATATCACTAAATCATTATATCGTCATTATGTCAGAAAGGTGATATGATTCATAAAACTCACTTGCATAAAAAAAAATCAATCCTGTGGACAAAACTTTTGTCGATCATTTGAAAACGATATACATGCATTACATGAACCTTCATTAGATGCACATTACAAGTGGAATGAAATCTAACATGACATATCAGTCATTGAAAAGGAAGCACTTTGTATTATATGCCACACCACAGTATAACTAGTCTCAAAATTCAGACCTGATTAAGAGTAATTCACAATTTTGTTGTATTGTACTTGTATACATGTAGATCATTACGAGTATAAAGAACAAGATCATATATCTCACTGAACATGAACATGTAGTCTGAATTCAGACTCAAATACATGTATAAAATATGATACATGTAGCTTTTAGTCTAAATTTCAGACCTTAAAATGAATAATAAGTTACTCGATCTTATAAAGAAATTCAAATTTATGTCAAATATTCATCCTTCTTCAACCATAAATGTTCATACAGTCTTCTCTGTAGATTCGAAATGCATCATTGTCCAATCAGAGTCTAAAGTAAATATGTTCTCAAATATGAATGTCTCTCGGTTTCACGTTTTGACTGTATTTTCTGAGTTCGCTTTATACAAATATCAATTAATAACATATTTAAATGAAAGATAAAATCCTAATTAAATGTCTATAGGCTCTTTGGCTGGGAATTTATACTTGGTCTTCTAGCGCGATCAAAAGAACCAGTTTATGAATTGGGCGGTCGAGATGAGACAGTGGAGAAACACGCTTTCCTTGATTGTTCAGTT
Source organism: Lytechinus pictus (assembly GCF_037042905.1). Taxonomy (NCBI): domain Eukaryota; kingdom Metazoa; phylum Echinodermata; class Echinoidea; order Temnopleuroida; family Toxopneustidae; genus Lytechinus; species Lytechinus pictus. The sequence goes on along the minus strand of NC_087250.1, from coordinate 18,588,357 downwards.
TTGAATTACCTACTGCAATTTTCACTTTGCGAATATGAGTGTCACCAGAAGCATATGTTTCAACAACTCTCCCTAGAGACCACATATTTCTGGGAATATTCTCTTCTTTGATTAACACGATATCGCCAACCCTCATGTCGCGCTGTGGAACAGTCCATTTATTTCTTGATTGAAGTTGACTCAGGAATTCCTTCCTCCAACGGGACCAAAATTCATTTGCTAGATGTTGAACTCTTCTCCAACGTTTCTTTGCGTACAAGTCCTCCCGAGGAAAAACACCAGGTGGCGGAAGTATTACCCTTGATTTTTGAGTCAACAATAGAATTGGAGTTATGGGCTCTAGGTGAGATGGATCGTTCAGGAATTCTACAGACAGTGGACGACTATTCACAATAGCTGCTGCCTCACATAGCAATGTTCGCAGTGAATCGTCGTCCAGTTGCTGACTATTTTGACGCAGCAATGCTTCCAAGACTCTACGAACAGTACGTATTTGCCTTTCCCAAGCTCCTCCCATGTGGCTTGAGCAGGGGAAGTTGAAGGTGAAGGCAAAGTAATCGCATCCTTCTCGGAGCAAATGCTGTTTAACTTTCTCATGATTCATCTCCTTCCAAGCTTTCATGAGTTCATTCTCGGCACCAACAAAATTTGTTCCTCTGTCCGACCTCAATTGACGAACAGGACCACGAACAGAGATAAAACGTCGAAGGGCATTAATAAACGCATCAGTGGACAACGAGTTCAGTACTTCTATGTGGATTGCACGCGACGACATACAAGTAAAAAGAAGGCCGTATTTCTTTACCTCCTTTCTGCCTTCTCTGATTATCCATGGTCCAAAGCAATCCATACCGCAGTAAGAAAATGGCGGTTCAGAGGTTAGACGATCCTTTGGTAGATCCGCCATTTTTTGTACCTGTGTTGGTCGTCGTAGTTTCCGACAGGTAACACATCGAGAGATGAGCTTGGATACAAGATTACTGCAACCCAAAATCCAATAACCATGGGATCTGATACAGTTAGTAGTCATGCCTCTTCCCTGATGAGCAACTTCTTTGTGACAATGAGCTACAATCAGGTCCGTAACATGATTTTGAGGTAGGATGGCGGGATGTTTGTTTGTGAACGAAGTTTTAGACCTTCTCAAGCGACCTCCTACTCTCAGGATGTTCTCACCATCTAGAAATGGATCAAGTTGTTGTAGACGGCTGGTAGTCTTACAATGACGTCTCCTCTCACGAGAAGATGTCTGAGTGGCATTTTTCATAACTTCCTGTCTTTGAATTTCATCATGGAATGCCTTTCTTTGTATATGCCTAATTATCTCCTTTTCTGCTTGGGCAAGTAATTCAGCAGACATAGGCTCGATAACGTTTTCTTCTGGTTAGCTCTCTGATGCTTCTGTTCACATCGTCTTCGTAAGTAGGACTTTAGTCTGAGACAATTTGCTACAGCCCTTCTGGTTTGATGCCAACTGGAAAAGCGGTCTAGTCGTTCCAGCTCAAACTCATCATTCTTCTTGAAAGCAGCATGAGCTTGAGTTAGCTTCACTTCGGGGTCATTAGGAAGGATTTCGCCATCATCCTTACTTTCAATAGCTGGAATTTCCTTCTCCCATAGGAATTTGGGGCCAGTTAACCATCTTGATTGCTCTATCTGATTGACAGTGAGTCCTCTTGAAGCTGTATCAGCAGGGTTATTTTGGTGTCAATATGATGCCACTGTGAAGGCAGTGACTCGTCTCTGATCTGACTCACTCTATTGGCTACGAAAACATGATATCGTCTTGCTTCATTCTTAATGTAGCCTAAAACTACTCTGCTATCAGTCCAGAAGAAATGCTTGGCATTTACAAAATCGAGTTCATTTTGCAGAAAGGAACTAATTTTTACAGATAACAGGGCTGCTGTTAACTCTAATCGGGGCACGGTTACCGTCTTGATAGGAGTGACCCTGGATTTTCCCATCACCAGGGTACAGTGCACCTTGTCTTCTTGATTTGTAAGTCTCAGGTAGGTACACTGCCCATAACCGGCGTTACTGGCATCACTGAAGTGATGAAGTTGCACATCTCTGATTTCTCCAAAGTCTTTTGGTTTGTAGCATCTATCGATGGAGATGTACTGAAGTTGGAGAATGTCGGTCTTCCACTGTTCCCACTTAGCTTTGAGTGTATCCGATAAGGGGTCGTCCCATTCAGCAGAAATCCGACATAATTCTTGGAGAATCAGCTTTGCAGGAAGTATTATGGGTGCTAATAGTCCCAGAGGATCATACACTGACATGACTGTAGACAGGATTCCTCTTCGAGTCAGTGGTTTATCCTGAAAGTTGATCCTGAATTGAAATTTATCTGATTCAATGCACCATTGGACTCCGAGAGCCTTTTCCACAGGCAAGGTGTCTTGCGAAAGATTCAATTCCTTGAGGTCCTTTCCTCTGTCATCAACTGGAACAGATTGCATTACCTTTCTGGAGTTGGATACAATCTTATGCAGGTGAAGACGTCCACGTTCACAAATCTTTCTCGTCCTCATGATGAGATCAATGGCTTCATCTTCGGTTGATACAGATTTCAACCCATCGTCTACGTAGAAGTCGTTCTGTATGAAATCTGATGCATCATGTCCAAACTCATCTGAATAGTCTTTTGCAATCTGCTTTAATGCAAGGTTCGAACAGCCAGACGATGAAGCTGCACCAAACAGATGAACGTTCATCTGGCAGTCACTAAGTCGGCGACTAACATCTCCGTTTAACCACCATAGAAACCGGAGATAGTTTCTATGCTCTTTATTTACCTGGAATTGGTGGAACATTTCCTTCACGTCACACATGAAGGCCGTGACTTCTTTCCTGAATCGACAAAGAACACCGGTGAGGGTATTAGTCATATCCGGTCCTGTTAACAAGTGAGCATTCAATGAAGTTCCTCTAAACTGCGAGCTGCAGTCAAAAACAACTCTCAACTTGTTGGGCTGTTTCACTCAATGATGGGGAATGTACCATACTTTACCCTCTTCTCCTGATTCTGATGCGACCTCTGCATAGTTGCTATTGAAGAGGGTATTCATTTGTTTTGTATATTGTTCATGATACACAGGATCCTTCTTAAACTTTGTCTTGAGATGATTGAGTCTTTTCTCGGCAAGGACCCTATTATTTGGAAGAGTAGGATTTTCATCACGAAATGGCAGGGGCATCTCATAATGACCACTTTCAGACACATGAACTTGACGCTCCATTATCTCTAGAAATCTCAAGTCATTCCTCGAATATGGCCTTTGTCTTTTCTCTGGTGCAAAGTCTGCTTCTAAAAGACGTATGACTTGAGAGGGAGTGATCTCTTCCTTAATCCTTGATTGATGGCTGAAGGTAACTGTGGTTGGATGGCCATCTACTTGCAATTCTTCTGGAACAACGTGCACCATAACGCGATGACTGATTCCAATATGATCATGCGCACTGTCATGATAGTTGGGTTCTATTGTACCGACAACACTCCATCCAAGATCAGTTTGTAATCCAAATGGTCCACCATCATCAGGGGAGCTTAACACAGCTCGCGGAGTGAGAGCCCTTGCACAATCATAGCCAATGAGAAGTCCAATCTCGCAATCTTGAAGGGGAATCAAATGTTTGGCTATGTCTTTAAGTGAGAGTGCGCCTTAGCAATGTCTGGCGTTGGTATGTGTTCTCGATTTGCCGGCATAATATTCCGAGTGTAAGTGGGGGGCAAACAAATTTCTTCTCTTCCGTTAAATGCTCGAACCTTAAGTCCACTGATCTTTTCACTCGAAATTCTCTCATTGGCCTGCGTCATGGTCGAAAGAAGCAAGTTGACTGCTATTCCTTCAATGCCCATTGCTTCCTTAGTCTTATCTAAAATGAAGCTAGTGTCTGACTGAGTGTCCAGCATAGCGTACACTAACCTCTCCCCAGGTACTGATTCATGCGATAGCCACACAGGAACTATAGTAGATGTCTTTAGAGATCTGTGATTGTCCGTCGTGGTTGAAGCATGAGATCTTGTGGTTTAAGTTTCCTCAGCTTCATTCCTTATTTCAACTTTCTTAGATTCTTGTCTTTCTGTCCAGTTTTCATGCAGAACAGTGGGGTGACGTCTTTTGCATGTTTAACATGATGACCTCTTCTTACAATTCTTAGATAGATGACCGGACTTTAAACATCCAAAGCATAGACCATGATCGAAAACAAATTTGGTTCGGTGAGCTAATGTCTGTGACATGAAGTATTTACAAGTAGTAAGATGATGTTCTCCCTTACAGTAGGTGCAAAGGGGTTTCCATTTTCCTTTCCCTCCATTTGCTTGCTGCCCCTGCACACTGGTCGATAATGTTCTCACATTAGAAGACTGCTGTCTCCTTTCTTTCAAGGATGATGTCTGATTAGAAGTGATCGGATCACAAGCGATATCTGCTTCGTCGCAGATGAATTCTGTGAAGACAGAAAAGGGAGGAAAGGATCCTCTGTCTTGCCGCCATTTGACTACATTCCTGCCCCATCTCGTGATTAGCCAATCAGGCAGTTTGCTCATCAATTTTTTGTTCTCTCTTTCATCATCCAAATGATGTAAGTGATGGACGTATCTGGCTGCTGTACAACACTGGTGAAGAAAATCTCCAAATCTCCGAAGGCCTAAATAGTCCTTGGGGCTGATTTTAGGCCAGTCATCGAGTTTGTCCCGGAAGGCATTGGAAATAACAAAGGGATTTCCGTACCTTTCTTGTAGCACCTTCATGGCTTCCACATATGCGGCGTCATCTCCCAGCAAGGAGTATCCTTTCACCAACACCAATGGTGCACCTGTAAGATACTTCAGCAGGAAGTAGAATCTCTCTCCAGCTGGAATACCGCGATGTTCAATGAGAGCATCATAACTTCGCTTCCATGATGTGAATTCCAGTGGATTACCATCGAAAACTCCAGGCTCAGGTATTGGAAGACTGTTCAAGCGAAGAAGCTCCGTCAAACTACTAGCAAGGGCAACTTCTTCTTTATGAAGGCTTGATGTATGCACATTCTTGTGTGACACTGCTTCAGGATCATCGGTTGGTTCATCAATCCTTCTCATCGTGGTAATGTCCTTTTCCTTTGGAGAATTTACCTTCCTTGAATCGTCTACCCACTCCTGGCACAACTTTCATGATGTTGACGAGACGGACAAGTGAGAAGTTCCTTTATGTGAAGACATTTCGCCTCGTAGTGCAAGAAGCGTCTTTAAAGTGTCCTTCATCAAGGAGGAATGTTCTTCTTCAATTTCATCAAATTTCTCCTCACTGCTATCATTAATATTTAGGGATGAAGATAATTCGGCTAAATTCTCCTGCACTGAGATGACATTGTCCATGGCTGCTTGCAAGTTATCACGGCCATCCTTTATCACCGAAGATTCAACCTCATCTTCAACTAGAAGCTCTCTAAGTTTATTGGAAAGCCTTCTCCATTTGGTGAGAGAACTCTTCCAGGCTTTAAGCTTCGCATCCAACTGATTTTGAATTCCTTTTTCAGTCGGCTTCCTTGTTCTTACACTTGCATCACCACCGCCATTAGCTGTGACTTTCTTTAATTCAGCAGGCTCGGACATCTTGAATCCTTTTATGTAATGATAATAAGTCTTTGCATAGAGTTTTCACTGTAACTGAAGACTTGTTTGAGCGTTCAAAAAATAAAAACAAAGGTCTCAACAGGAATATAAAGTTTCATGTCATCCTTTTAATTCTTCATTCATTTCTTCTTAGCATTTTCTCTATATCGACATGAAGCAAATTCCGTGAAAACTGTTGGTAGAAACAAAATGATAGGAAAGTCATAAGTACAAGAACAATAAAACTTTACATCATTTATGACTCTGACCATTATGATAAATTAATCATTTGACCTGAATGTAAATCACAATCTAGTTTCAAGATACATTGAAATATTTAGCACTGAAAAGCTTCTCACTAAATTGTATACAACCAAACATCTTCAGCAGTCAGCAGTAAATTACACCTGTGAAATTCATGTACTTAATACTAATATATAATTGTCTCTTAGACATCAATTAGAATATACTATAGCATTATCAGGTGTTTGAGATACAATTGACAAACATACTTTCTGTTATCTTTCTTCACATACATTGATGCATTAAGCCTGTCATGTAATCAAACCAAGTTAGAATAAACTTTTCTTGCATTATAACATTCATATTTCTTAAATACATAAATCAATGTTTCTACTGACCTCTTTGCCTCCAGAAATCTTCTTATATAGGGCAATCCCATGTAGGATGCTTTAGATTTATTTTGATTCAAATTCTCAAACAGAATCTCCAGAACTGATTTCAATATCACATTACCTCAGTTGACCAAGAGATGGCGCTATTAATAAAATACCTCAGACAAGCCATACAAAGCACATATACTATACATGCACAGTGTAAATACATAGAAAATGTGTGTGTGCTCACTCAAATAGTCTGACCCTCAGACCCAATGAAATTCTTCAGTTTTAACACATTAAATCATTTGATGGCTTTTCAGAAAAATTAGATATACAAAATTATCTTCAAACCAGCTTTCATTACATGGCTCCTTTAAATTATCATTTCTAATTTACTAACATGCTCAGACAGAAAGCTGTACCTTATTAGCTTTAGTAAAGTAAATGTACATTTCATTATTGCTACACTTGCAAAGAACGACTTGAGATATCTTACAGCAGAAACAAATGTTAAATATTGTGCACTGATACTACAATTTCACCCTTTTTTTTTTTTTTTTTTATTATCAATACAAATTTTATGTTTTCTTTGAATAAAAAGGCACAAGAAAAATGACTAAACCATCCGGTGCCCAAAGTTAACATTACTACCAAAGTCGGCATTTTATCAAGCCGACAGAATTTTGTTCAAATCAAAACCTGAATCTACGAAACTGTAAGATTCTGTAATTGAAAAGGTGATGACTACACCGTTTATCACGTCAATTAAATACTGCTTGTTAAAAGATATGATACAATACATTCTTTCTATTTCTATTTTTCTACTTACACTATACTACCTATATATCATAGAACCTTATGCAATCCGAGGATTTCTTTGAGCAACTGTAATAGTCCAAAAGGTGAACTGTTGATATCACTAAATCATTATATCGTCATTATGTCAGAAAGGTGATATGATTCATAAAACTCACTTGCATAAAAAAAAATCAATCCTGTGGACAAAACTTTTGTCGATCATTTGAAAACGATATACATGCATTACATGAACCTTCATTAGATGCACATTACAAGTGGAATGAAATCTAACATGACATATCAGTCATTGAAAAGGAAGCACTTTGTATTATATGCCACACCACAGTATAACTAGTCTCAAAATTCAGACCTGATTAAGAGTAATTCACAATTTTGTTGTATTGTACTTGTATACATGTAGATCATTACGAGTATAAAGAACAAGATCATATATCTCACTGAACATGAACATGTAGTCTGAATTCAGACTCAAATACATGTATAAAATATGATACATGTAGCTTTTAGTCTAAATTTCAGACCTTAAAATGAATAATAAGTTACTCGATCTTATAAAGAAATTCAAATTTATGTCAAATATTCATCCTTCTTCAACCATAAATGTTCATACAGTCTTCTCTGTAGATTCGAAATGCATCATTGTCCAATCAGAGTCTAAAGTAAATATGTTCTCAAATATGAATGTCTCTCGGTTTCACGTTTTGACTGTATTTTCTGAGTTCGCTTTATACAAATATCAATTAATAACATATTTAAATGAAAGATAAAATCCTAATTAAATGTCTATAGGCTCTTTGGCTGGGAATTTATACTTGGTCTTCTAGCGCGATCAAAAGAACCAGTTTATGAATTGGGCGGTCGAGATGAGACAGTGGAGAAACACGCTTTCCTTGATTGTTCAGTTTTGAATTACCTACTGCAATTTTCACTTTGCGAATATGAGTGTCACCAGAAGCATATGTTTCAACAACTCTCCCTAGAGACCACATATTTCTGGGAATATTCTCTTCTTTGATTAACACGATATCGCCAACCCTCATGTCGCGCTGTGGAACAGTCCATTTATTTCTTGATTGAAGTTGACTCAGGAATTCCTTCCTCCAACGGGACCAAAATTCATTTGCTAGATGTTGAACTCTTCTCCAACGTTTCTTTGCGTACAAGTCCTCCCGAGGAAAAACACCAGGTGGCGGAAGTATTACCCTTGATTTTTGAGTCAACAATAGAATTGGAGTTATGGGCTCTAGGTGAGATGGATCGTTCAGGAATTCTACAGACAGTGGACGACTATTCACAATAGCTGCTGCCTCACATAGCAACGTTCGCAGTGAATCGTCGTCCAGTTGCTGACTATTTTGACGCAGCAATGCTTCCAAGACTCTACGAACAGTACGTATTTGCCTTTCCCAAGCTCCTCCCATGTGGCTTGAGCAGGGGAAGTTGAAGGTGAAGGCAAAGTAATCGCATCCTTCTCGGAGCAAATGCTGTTTAACTTTCTCATGATTCATCTCCTTCCAAGCTTTCATGAGTTCATTCTCGGCACCAACAAAATTTGTTCCTCTGTCCGACCTCAATTGACGAACAGGACCACGAACAGAGATAAAACGTCGAAGGGCATTAATAAACGCATCAGTGGACAACGAGTTCAGTACTTCTATGTGGATTGCACGCGACGACATACAAGTAAAAAGAAGGCCGTATTTCTTTACCTCCTTTCTGCCTTCTCTGATTATCCATGGTCCAAAGCAATCCATACCGCAGTAAGAAAATGGCGGTTCAGAGGTTAGACGATCCTTTGGTAGATCCGCCATTTTTTGTACCTGTGTTGGTCGTCGTAGTTTCCGACAGGTAACACATCGAGAGATGAGCTTGGATACAAGATTACTGCAACCCAAAATCCAATAACCATGGGATCTGATACAGTTAGTAGTCATGCCTCTTCCCTGATGAGCAACTTCTTTGTGACAATGAGCTACAATCAGGTCCGTAACATGATTTTGAGGTAGGATGGCGGGATGTTTGTTTGTGAACGAAGTTTTAGACCTTCTCAAGCGACCTCCTACTCTCAGGATGTTCTCACCATCTAGAAATGGATCAAGTTGTTGTAGACGGCTGGTAGTCTTACAATGACGTCTCCTCTCACGAGAAGATGTCTGAGTGGCATTTTTCATAACTTCCTGTCTTTGAATTTCATCATGGAATGCCTTTCTTTGTATATGCCTAATTATCTCCTTTTCTGCTTGGGCAAGTAATTCAGCAGACATAGGCTCGATAACGTTTTCTTCTGGTTAGCTCTCTGATGCTTCTGTTCACATCGTCTTCGTAAGTAGGACTTTAGTCTGAGACAATTTGCTACAGCCCTTCTGGTTTGATGCCAACTGGAAAAGCGGTCTAGTCGTTCCAGCTCAAACTCATCATTCTTCTTGAAAGCAGCATGAGCTTGAGTTAGCTTCACTTCGGGGTCATTAGGAAGGATTTCGCCATCATCCTTACTTTCAATAGCTGGAATTTCCTTCTCCCATAGGAATTTGGGGCCAGTTAACCATCTTGATTGCTCTATCTGATTGACAGTGAGTCCTCTTGAAGCTGTATCAGCAGGGTTATTTTGGTGTCAATATGATGCCACTGTGAAGGCAGTGACTCGTCTCTGATCTGACTCACTCTATTGGCTACGAAAACATGATATCGTCTTGCTTCATTCTTAATGTAGCCTAAAACTACTCTGCTATCAGTCCAGAAGAAATGCTTGGCATTTACAAAATCGAGTTCATTTTGCAGAAAGGAACTAATTTTTACAGATAACAGGGCTGCTGTTAACTCTAATCGGGGCACGGTTACCGTCTTGATAGGAGTGACCCTGGATTTTCCCATCACCAGGGTACAGTGCACCTTGTCTTCTTGATTTGTAAGTCTCAGGTAGGTACACTGCCCATAACCGGCGTTACTGGCATCACTGAAGTGATGAAGTTGCACATCTCTGATTTCTCCAAAGTCTTTTGGTTTGTAGCATCTATCGATGGAGATGTACTGAAGTTGGAGAATGTCGGTCTTCCACTGTTCCCACTTAGCTTTGAGTGTATCCGATAAGGGGTCGTCCCATTCAGCAGAAATCCGACATAATTCTTGGAGAATCAGCTTTGCAGGAAGTATTATGGGTGCTAATAGTCCCAGAGGATCATACACTGACATGACTGTAGACAGGATTCCTCTTCGAGTCAGTGGTTTATCCTGAAAGTTGATCCTGAATTGAAATTTATCTGATTCAATGCACCATTGGACTCCGAGAGCCTTTTCCACAGGCAAGGTGTCTTGCGAAAGATTCAATTCCTTGAGGTCCTTTCCTCTGTCATCAACTGGAACAGATTGCATTACCTTTCTGGAGTTGGATACAATCTTATGCAGGTGAAGACGTCCACGTTCACAAATCTTTCTCGTCCTCATGATGAGATCAATGGCTTCATCTTCGGTTGATACAGATTTCAACCCATCGTCTACGTAGAAGTCGTTCTGTATGAAATCTGATGCATCATGTCCAAACTCATCTGAATAGTCTTTTGCAATCTGCTTTAATGCAAGGTTCGAACAGCCAGACGATGAAGCTGCACCAAACAGATGAACGTTCATCTGGCAGTCACTAAGTCGGCGACTAACATCTCCGTTTAACCACCATAGAAACCGGAGATAGTTTCTATGCTCTTTATTTACCTGGAATTGGTGGAACATTTCCTTCACGTCACACATGAAGGCCGTGACTTCTTTCCTGAATCGACAAAGAACACCGGTGAGGGTATTAGTCATATCCGGTCCTGTTAACAAGTGAGCATTCAATGAAGTTCCTCTAAACTGCGAGCTGCAGTCAAAAACAACTCTCAACTTGTTGGGCTGTTTCACTCAATGATGGGGAATGTACCATACTTTACCCTCTTCTCCTGATTCTGATGCGACCTCTGCATAGTTGCTATTGAAGAGGGTATTCATTTGTTTTGTATATTGTTCATGATACACAGGATCCTTCTTAAACTTTGTCTTGAGATGATTGAGTCTTTTCTCGGCAAGGACCCTATTATTTGGAAGAGTAGGATTTTCATCACGAAATGGCAGGGGCATCTCATAATGACCACTTTCAGACACATGAACTTGACGCTCCATTATCTCTAGAAATCTCAAGTCATTCCTCGAATATGGCCTTTGTCTTTTCTCTGGTGCAAAGTCTGCTTCTAAAAGACGTATGACTTGAGAGGGAGTGATCTCTTCCTTAATCCTTGATTGATGGCTGAAGGTAACTGTGGTTGGATGGCCATCTACTTGCAATTCTTCTGGAACAACGTGCACCATAACGCGATGACTGATTCCAATATGATCATGCGCACTGTCATGATAGTTGGGTTCTATTGTACCGACAACACTCCATCCAAGATCAGTTTGTAATCCAAATGGTCCACCATCATCAGGGGAGCTTAACACAGCTCGCGGAGTGAGAGCCCTTGCACAATCATAGCCAATGAGAAGTCCAATCTCGCAATCTTGAAGGGGAATCAAATGTTTGGCTATGTCTTTAAGTGAGAGTGCGCCTTAGCAATGTCTGGCGTTGGTATGTGTTCTCGATTTGCCGGCATAATATTCCGAGTGTAAGTGGGGGGCAAACAAATTTCTTCTCTTCCGTTAAATGCTCGAACCTTAAGTCCACTGATCTTTTCACTCGAAATTCTCTCATTGGCCTGCGTCATGGTCGAAAGAAGCAAGTTGACTGCTATTCCTTCAATGCCCATTGCTTCCTTAGTCTTATCTAAAATGAAGCTAGTGTCTGACTGAGTGTCCAGCATAGCGTACACTAACCTCTCCCCAGGTACTGATTCATGCGATAGCCACACAGGAACTATAGTAGATGTCTTTAGAGATCTGTGATTGTCCGTCGTGGTTGAAGCATGAGATCTTGTGGTTTAAGTTTCCTCAGCTTCATTCCTTATTTCAACTTTCTTAGATTCTTGTCTTTCTGTCCAGTTTTCATGCAGAACAGTGGGGTGACGTCTTTTGCATGTTTAACATGATGACCTCTTCTTACAATTCTTAGATAGATGACCGGACTTTAAACATCCAAAGCATAGACCATGATCGAAAACAAATTTGGTTCGGTGAGCTAATGTCTGTGACATGAAGTATTTACAAGTAGTAAGATGATGTTCTCCCTTACAGTAGGTGCAAAGGGGTTTCCATTTTCCTTTCCCTCCATTTGCTTGCTGCCCCTGCACACTGGTCGATAATGTTCTCACATTAGAAGACTGCTGTCTCCTTTCTTTCAAGGATGATGTCTGATTAGAAGTGATCGGATCACAAGCGATATCTGCTTCGTCGCAGATGAATTCTGTGAAGACAGAAAAGGGAGGAAAGGATCCTCTGTCTTGCCGCCATTTGACTACATTCCTGCCCCATCTCGTGATTAGCCAATCAGGCAGTTTGCTCATCAATTTTTTGTTCTCTCTTTCATCATCCAAATGATGTAAGTGATGGACGTATCTGGCTGCTGTACAACACTGGTGAAGAAAATCTCCAAATCTCCGAAGGCCTAAATAGTCCTTGGGGCTGATTTTAGGCCAGTCATCGAGTTTGTCCCGGAAGGCATTGGAAATAACAAAGGGATTTCCGTACCTTTCTTGTAGCACCTTCATGGCTTCCACATATGCGGCGTCATCTCCCAGCAAGGAGTATCCTTTCACCAACACCAATGGTGCACCTGTAAGATACTTCAGCAGGAAGTAGAATCTCTCTCCAGCTGGAATACCGCGATGTTCAATGAGAGCATCATAACTTCGCTTCCATGATGTGAATTCCAGTGGATTACCATCGAAAACTCCAGGCTCAGGTATTGGAAGACTGTTCAAGCGAAGAAGCTCCGTCAAACTACTAGCAAGGGCAACTTCTTCTTTATGAAGGCTTGATGTATGCACATTCTTGTGTGACACTGCTTCAGGATCATCGGTTGGTTCATCAATCCTTCTCATCGTGGTAATGTCCTTTTCCTTTGGAGAATTTACCTTCCTTGAATCGTCTACCCACTCCTGGCACAACTTTCATGATGTTGACGAGACGGACAAGTGAGAAGTTCCTTTATGTGAAGACATTTCGCCTCGTAGTGCAAGAAGCGTCTTTAAAGTGTCCTTCATCAAGGAGGAATGTTCTTCTTCAATTTCATCAAATTTCTCCTCACTGCTATCATTAATATTTAGGGATGAAGATAATTCGGCTAAATTCTCCTGCACTGAGATGACATTGTCCATGGCTGCTTGCAAGTTATCACGGCCATCCTTTATCACCGAAGATTCAACCTCATCTTCAACTAGAAGCTCTCTAAGTTTATTGGAAAGCCTTCTCCATTTGGTGAGAGAACTCTTCCAGGCTTTAAGCTTCGCATCCAACTGATTTTGAATTCCTTTTTCAGTCGGCTTCCTTGTTCTTACACTTGCATCACCACCGCCATTAGCTGTGACTTTCTTTAATTCAGCAGGCTCGGACATCTTGAATCCTTTTATGTAATGATAATAAGTCTTTGCATAGAGTTTTCACTGTAACTGAAGACTTGTTTGAGCGTTCAAAAAATAAAAACAAAGGTCTCAACAGGAATATAAAGTTTCATGTCATCCTTTTAATTCTTCATTCATTTCTTCTTAGCATTTTCTCTATATCGACATGAAGCAAATTCCGTGAAAACTGTTGGTAGAAACAAAATGATAGGAAAGTCATAAGTACAAGAACAATAAAACTTTACATCATTTATGACTCTGACCATTATGATAAATTAATCATTTGACCTGAATGTAAATCACAATCTAGTTTCAAGATACATTGAAATATTTAGCACTGAAAAGCTTCTCACTAAATTGTATACAACCAAACATCTTCAGCAGTCAGCAGTAAATTACACCTGTGAAATTCATGTACTTAATACTAATATATAATTGTCTCTTATGGGGCATTGAAAGAAACTTGCGATCAATTGCAAGTGTAATTTCAGTCTCTAAATCAATCATGTGTCTTGCAATCAATTACAAATTTGCAACTGATTGCTAATCTGCTCCTTGAAATAAGGAGTGTAATCTGATTTGCTGCAGTTAAAATTAATCTACTGATTGTAAACTTGCAACACAATATTTGCAATTGATTGCAAATATTTTCTTGCAACACCCCCTTAGACATCAATTAGAATATACTATAGCATTATCAGGTGTTTGAGATACAATTGACAAACATACTTTCTGTTATCTTTCTTCACATACATTGATGCATTAAGCCTGTCATGTAATCAAACCAAATTAGAATAAACTTTTCTTGCATTATAACATTCATATTTCTTAAATACATAAATCAATGTTTCTACTGACCTCTTTGCCTCCAGAAATCTTCTTATATAGGGCAATCCCATGTAGGATGCTTTAGATTTATTTTGATTCAAATTCTCAAACAGAATCTCCAGAACTGATTTCAATATCACATTACCTCAGTTGACCAAGAGATGGCGCTATTAATAAAATACCTCAGACAAGCCATACAAAGCACATATACTATACATGCACAGTATAAATACATAGAAAATGTGTGTGTGCTCACTCAAATAGTCTGACCCTCAGACCCAATGAAATTCTTCAGTTTTAACACATTAAATCATTTGATGGCTTTTCAGAAAAATTAGATGTACAAAATTATCTTCAAAGCAGCTTTCATTACACATAGTGATATTGATTTCATAAGACATCACGAATAAAAAATATTTAATGATTTAGTGATTTTTTTACATTTTTTGATCGGATTTCTCTAACTTTCACAATTTTTTAAATTGCTTTTCTGTTATTTTTAGTAGGGCTATTAATTGTCTTCCCCTCTTTAGTTGTACAGCAAGCAAACTAAAGAGGGCGACGGGTCAAGATGTCGAGAAAATAGGGTAACCAGAAAATAGCGCCAGACTAGACTCGGAGAAAACCGAATGGTTGAGTATTAAAAGTGTAAGTTGATAAAATTAAGCATAAATTTTATATTTATGCATTTTATTATGTCCTGTTTGTATACCAACAGCAACATATATCTATATAATCTCTGTTTGATAATTAACATTAGGTATTCGTCTAAGAATTTACATTTTTTTACAATCGAAATATTTCCGTTCCAATTTTCGTAGTCCCACCCTATCAATATTTGTGTAGGGGTGTATGTCTGCGCAGTGTACGCACGCCTGTTCAATTGCCACTCAAGCATGCGAGGTTAGTTGTACTACTACTAACCTCGCACAACGCATGTCATTTCATAATGAACTTTGACGTTTTCATTCATCACCAAGAATGTGTGAATATGAAAAACGCCTAAAATCATTACAGCGTAATCGATTTATTCGTCTAAAATCTAAATCTTATAATGTAATCTAGTTTTAAAATTGGTCCTCTGTATTATTAAAAAGGGATTTTAAACGCTTACCTCCAAATCTCAGCCAGTTACTCCGTCCGATCCTTAATACTGCGGTGGAAATTACGCAAACAACAATCGAAATGCAAATTTTTTCTATCGACAGTAGAGGCGCACGGCCAATATGGGAGACTCTCTCTCATACTAGGGGAGACAATCTCCCACATTGGAGACTTGCTTTGCAAAAGGACAAAAGAAACAACACCAACAAAAGCATGATTTTTTCTAGGCCCGTTTTGAAAGTCCATTTTTGATGCACGTGTACACGGCGTGTTATTCGGTCGTGTACACGTGTACACGTTGTAAACACTGAGAGTGAGTTATGTTTTCATGTCGACACGGACCCGCATCAACATGTCATAAAAAGGGGTCTACATGGTCTATATTATAGCCTAAGTCACGGTTTTAAAGCTTACCTGAGAAGTTTGAAGTATCAATCCACAAAAATTGGTGCAAATTAAATGTTTACTCAGCTTAGCAGCGCATTAAATTAATAAAGGATGCAAAAGAAAATCAGTGCAGGGCCCTAGCTAGCGCCGACGCCCGTTGGATGCGCATTTTGTATACTGTACCGTACATGCATGCACAGATCGCTGCAGAATTAAGTGTAACTGAAGTTATCGATTGATTTTCATTATTTTGATGCCAATTTGAGGAGCGTTTGTTTGTAGGCTTTTGTAGCACATGTGTATGAGCGTATAGCACGTAACTGACGTAAGTTGTATCAATGATCGCTGATCGCAAATTGGTGATTCTCAAATTGGCTCTGAGTGTGATTGAGCAATGCTCTTGAGCTTTCGAGACCGGATCAGACCCATTTCGTGGTACAAAAACTTGAGTCTCCAGAATGAATGTGGATTAAATCGGCGATTTTGGAAGTGAACTCACTCTAGATTAATTGAAATATATTGACATATTATTAATTAAAACATGTGCAGTGTCTGAGAACTAAGATTTAATGTGAGGCTGTGAGCTTGTTCACTGACTTTGTAGTCCCATGCAAGCTTTATGCAGATGCTACCGTGTACACGGTGATGGAATTTAGTACACGTGCACTGACTTGACCGTGCGTGTACACGTGTACCCGAAACGGGCCTAATTTTTTCCACCCAAAATTTTGTCTCACTGAGGTCAGAAGCCCATTTGTTTTGTGTGTGATTGACAACAAAAATCCTTATCAAAACAAAAGTAGACGGTGAATTTTTAAAGTAGACGGTGAAAAGGGGTAATTTTTCACGAGGAATGTGCTTATCACATTTTCATTTGCCGCCAAGGTAATCCTTTTGAAGCAAATGTAAACAAAGGAAATTGGTCTCCAAAACTGGAGACTGTCTCTGAAATTGGATACCCAAATTCTTTACAAAAGTCTCTGATATTGGAGATAATCTCCCACATTGGAGACAGTCTCCAATATTGGCCGTGCGCCTCTACTGATCGAACAGTCTAGATTTAAGTCGCCAGCGCATAATTGGAAATTGTACCAAAAAAATCAACAGGCATCTCACGTATAATCGCTGATGGCGCTACATCATAAAATAACGCTGAACAGCGAAAAAATGCGGAGCGCCTAGAACGCAACCAGCAGTCCGGAAACAAGCGGAAACAACCAAGTTTATTAAATAATATCGCGCGCCTAGAGTATAGAGTAAACCGGAGAATCGGAAGCACGCTTGCTTCGACATGAAGAAAAAAGTTTGATATAAACTACGTGAAAGACAGAGAGGAATTGAAATTGGCTTCATACCGTTCGGTAAGTTTCATAGCCAAAGCTTATCTTCCATAAAAGCATCATTTCTCGCTAGTTTAAAAGAAACCGCCATAAAAGGCATTGCAAGTGCCGTACTAGACAGCTGGCAGCCGTGTGTTTCGAGGAGTTTTTTTAACATTTTATTGTTTTTTTAATTTCTCCTCATACACAGACGGCTCGCTAGCGTGCACCCACCATTAGGGGACTTGCAATGCAAAATCCCCCCGTCGGGGCTTTTCAATTTTCGTCTTTAATAAGTCAAAATTTTGAAAATTCACGCGACCAAAATGCAAATTAATATTCCCTCTTGGCATCAATTGCCAAAAAAATGAGAAAAATCAAGTTAAAAGGAACAAAAACAGTGACTTACCTCGGCTGTCGCGCAAATTCACTTCCCCGTTTTATCCGATCTTAAGTACATAAACATATGGCCATTGAGTCCCCTGTACAGATCGCGCTAGAACTTCGGTCTCTGTATTTGGTGAGTGAAGCCAACGGAGTTCAGCTGAACAACCAACATAACAGAGACCGAAGCTTTTGGTCTAGTGCCGTACCAGTGGTTATCCTGTGCACGGCGGCGGTAATGTACCCTTGAGTTGTTCAATTGCGTGTTGCGTGAGTCCAACAAGGTGAAGGACAAGTGCACTCACACAACATATGCGAGGTTAGTATACTAACCTCGCACAATGCATGTGATTTCATAGTGCATTTTGACGTTTTCATTCATCACAGGACACGCCAAAGTCCAAACCTTTCAATATTTTTCCACTAGCCTAGGCCACTCAAGGGTTCATTTCTATTCTGCCTGTGGGGAATCTAACAACTTACTATTACAGGTCGGACTATGGTGTGCCAATGCTGTACACAACACAAACTTTAAAAATCATTAAAATATCACTTTTGTGACCAAAAATACTAGTTTCCATACAGTTGCAATTTATTTATCATTAGTAACTTGGGGGTAATTTTTTTATTCACCAGAGCACTCGAAAAGTTGAATTTTGGGCATATTTTTGTACACGCCCTCTATTGGTGGAAAATAATATGGCACTACAATTTTGGTTTTTCAATCTCTATTTTTAATTAAGAAAAAATCATTTAAAGATTCAAATTTACTTAATAGCCAAGATATATGATGAATAGCTGTACTGGAACCTGACAGTGTAAAAAAATCAAGCATTTGTCTCAAAGGAAAAGAGAAAATGAGCCAAACATTGCCAACCTTATTTCACTACACAGGGACACTTGTTCACCCCGACCATTCGCCTTACAGCAAAAGGTAGGGGATGGGACTGTACAGTGTTCAGCCCTGCTTCCAGACAATTTTTTAACTTATGAAGAAAAGAGTGAAAAAGTTGGACTTACCAATGATTGTCAAGAACCAAACGAAGATTGTGGGTCCACTGTAGCTCTGTTGTAACTTCACATCCAAGAAATATTATCCTTTATTCATTGATTGTCTTCTAAATCGTGTAAAATGGTAATGAAATTCTTCGTTGTCCTCGTCTGTCCATAGATTCCTACGTAGAGTGCCGTAACGCCCTCTTGTGGTAAATAAAAGAAAGCTAAATGGGAGCGCGACCACAGAGCTGGATTATTCATGCTCCTGACCAATACCCGTTTCCTGTGAAGCCTGTTCCTGCGAAGGTAGTCTTTTTATCACCTGACACAAAACATTTTTTCACTATTTTTGTACATCAAAATTTTTTGTCACAGGTGGCGGAAGCGAAGGGGGGGGGTGAGAGGGGACAAGTCCCCCTAAATTTTAGGTAGAGGGAATAGTTCCCTTAAAAAAAGAAAAAGAAAAAAGACTAAGGAAGAAAGAAAGAAAAAAGAATCGAGGGAAGGAAGGAAGACAGCGATTTTCATCAGAAAAAAAAATACAAGCAAAAAAAAATTGCACCCAAATGAAGGGAATTGGGGTCAAAAATTTGAACCTTATTTCCAGACAAATCTTGGCTATAATTTACAGGGCCCTGGGAACTATTTTTTGAATGGGGGCGCTGAATTAAATATGCAAAGCCCCCAAAAAGGTTTCACAACAAAAATGGAGAAAAAAATTATTCCCGAGAAATTTGAAAAGCAAAGAAAAAACCCCCCAGAATGACACAGCCTTTCAAGTGCGGCAAATATTTCTTAGTAAAATTCAAGATCAAGAACATTTTGTTCCCTTTTCATAAGTAATAGAACATAGCTATATTACACCTTTCCTTTTCTTTCTTTCACAATTTCTTTGATTTCTTGGTCGTATCCTGTAGCCTTTCCATTGTACCATTATTTCCCATTTCTCCTCTTGTTTTTTTATTATAGATTCCATTTTGCTTTCCGAATACTTTCCTCTTTCTCACTCATTTATTAGCATCTCGAGATGAGTTTCTCTCATTATGTTCTCCTTTCTTTCACTCTTTCCTCGCGTTCATTGACTTTTTTTTATCTTTATTCTTTCTTTACTTCATCTACTTTTCTCTTTTACCCTTTCCATTTTCCTTCGGCTTGCCCCCCCCCCCCTTAAGTTATTTTCCTTCTCATTCTTTCCCTTTCTCTCTTCTCCATTTTTCTTGGCGAAATATATATATATTCATCTTGCCCATCTGCGCTCGCAAGATTTATTTAGAGATTTATTTAGCAAGATTCCAATGTGTTGAGTCAGTGTTAGCAAGAAGTGGTGCCGGACAAAAAAAGCAGATTAGGGGGATTAGGGGGATGATACTGATCTTCCTTTTTCATTTCACTTATTTCCAAAATAACAGCAAGCAAAGTAAATACATATTTTCATCTCAACATAATTATGGAAAGGATACAATACTGAGTACATAAAAAACCAATACATTCGTGAAAGTAGCAAAATACATGTAATAATGATCATGTAACTTAAAAAAATATGTCATGTGGAGGAAACCTTGAGAAAACAGAGGTCGTGAAAAAGATTCCCCATATAATCAACTTTTATGATTGTGAGCAACAATTGGAAGACAAGACAATACAATCATTTTCAGAATTACAAAAATTCTATAGAATGTCCGTTTTAATCTAAGGGAAAAATATCTCGCGATTGGCGCACTCGCTATCATTAACTTAAGCCTTATTTGATAATATAATATTGTTTATAAGAATAAAACTAGATATACTTAAAACTTCAGACTTAATGCAGTATGGACTTCCCCTCCTGAATGATTTTTTAAAAATAAGGGTGTAGATATCCCTCCCCCTATTTTGATGCTTCGTCCGCCTCGAATGAATAGTTGTAGCACCATCAGCCTACTTCTAAACTATATATTGTATGGTGAAATTAGGACCTATGATGATTAATTTATATATCTTATATATTTTATTCTTTAAATATGTTTATCGAGACGAAACAAGATTGCCAATTTTGTCTTGATAGAGGCTATCGAGACTTCCTTACCAGAATGCATCACGAGTTGAGTTTCGTCCAAACGGGTGGATAAACCTCTCAGGTTTCGTGAGATTTTTTTTCTTTTTTGATTTGTCACTGGTGAACACCATAGCAGCAACCCAGAGGATCAATCGCCATCACGCGTAAATTTCGGTGAGATTTTATTCATTTTTTTAATGTTTTAAGGTCAGTTAAGGATGATCTTCTTATAAAAAGATGTTGGGCTAAGTATCACATTTATAAAATTGCATGAGTTCGTGATACTTGGTATGACTAATGGGGGGAAATGAGCAATGTATTTTTGCTCAACAGCACTGTATGCTGCCGAGAACGAGGTTATATTATAACCTCGTTCGTAGGATGAGTGCACAGGGAGGAGTAACAGAGAACAAGGTTATATCATAACCTTGTTCATAGAATAAGTGGCCTAGGCCTATGTCAGGGTAGACAGGAATAACCGTCGTTTCTGGGGATTTATTCAACAATTTCTGACATTTTACTATTCCATTCACCGACGGTAATGTGTTAGTGCGAGCCTGCATGTGTAATCTGGCCCGACAATTCGGAGGGTGGGTTTTGTCCAGATTTTTCATTTCTTTTAGATTCTAAAAGACATTAGACATTATATTATCTTGAACGAAGTCCCACTATTTTCTTTAGACTCTAATCTTTCTATTGATACGATGTAAAATCTTAATTAAGACATTATATTATCTTAAGACATTATATTATCTTAAGACATTATTATCTTGAACGAAGTCCCACTATTTTCTTTAGACTCTAAGTTAATCTTTCTATTGATACGATGTAAAATCTGTAAAATATTGAAAATATACCTTACCGATGAGTTATTCCCTGGATTATCCCTTATTTTTTATTTTTCTGCCGGAGAGGAAAATATGGCAGCCGTCAATGAGTTGTGCTTTTATCAAGGCTTTCCGATTAAATTTTCGATATCTTGGCCAATCAATGCGAGCGACAAGTTCCGAACGCACGCACATCTACATGTACAAACGCAAAGCAGCGGCACAAATCGCGATATGTAGCGACTGGTAAATACGTCTGTAAGTATGATGACGTCATCCAAGATGGCAACTTACGTTGACCAACGAAAGGATCGAAGATGACGATGTTTCGATCATCATTTGAAAGGAATTAGCGGTAAGTGCGGTCTAAGGTACGATATTTCTGAATTTTAAACATTTTTTTGTAAATATGGATGTGATTTCTTTTTCATAATGTGACATTTTATGCACAAAAAAATGATCTGAAAATCGGGTTTCAGCCGAATGTTAGATCTAATGTTACTGCTAATACGTTGTTTGTACGTACGGGCCTCCAAGCACTTCAGTCTATGTATTGGTGAGTGAGCCAACGCAGTTCAGCTGAACAACCAAAATACAGAGACTGAAGCTTTTGGTCTAATGTCTATGTTATTCTTGATCGTATTTTTAAGTTACATTTTAAAAAGGAATTGGAAATTATTTATAAAAGTGTTTTTATTGCTTACCTCCAAATCTCAACCAGGATACTTCTTTCGATCCGTCCTTAGTCATCCTTCATACTGCGTTGGAAATTACGCAAACAAGTCAACAATCGAAATGCAAATTTTTCCAATCGAACATTCTCGATTCAAGTCGTCGGCGCATGATCGGAAATTGAAAGTGGATTGAACGATTGCTGAGCGTCTAAAATGCAGCTAGCAAGTAGCAGTACAAGCTGCAGAACCGTAAACAAACATCTTGTGAATAATATCGCACGCCCTCTTTAGGCAAAAATTGATATGATGCAGAGTTATCTACGTGAAGATCACGAAAAAATGCTTTTATTTTATTAAAAAAACAGCAAAGAGAAGTCAACAAACGATCCATATGGTTCTGTAAGTGTCATAGCACAATTAGAAACATTAGCTAAAATGTAATGGCATAGTTACTTTAGTAAAAAGGGTGCGAAAGATTCGCGTGCACCATGTGCATATGAATCCTTCGCATGCGAGATGCATTGAACCCATGAGTGGGTGAAGGGTAGAATGTTGAATGCTAGGCAAGTCCTCTAAATTTAGGTCTAACTTTTTCCTTAATTAACAATTTAGGTATAAACATCCCGCTGCATTGCGAGCGCTGTGCGCGCCGCTGGTTCCATAACAATGAACAATTGTCCATAGACTGTTCTGTGTACATAAGATAGATCATCTCCGCACAGCGATTCAGAGACCGCTGATTGGTCAATCGCGCATATTACGTCATGATCACGTGGTCGCTAAAATAATTTCTTCGGACTGCGTGCGGAAGTATCGATAGCGATAACGATGTCCGGTCACGTTGTGTATGCGGAATATGGTTTTGGTCCGTGATCGGATCGTTCCGGTATCGATCGAAAATTATCGAAACTGCAATTTCATGCATATTCACGCGTCGCTCCGAAACCCAGAAGCCAATTGACTCTGTGCACGTTGCATTAGACTCTACAATTCCAACGAACACGATGACATATAGACGCTAATTTATAAGATTTTGACGGAAAAGAATTGAAATTCGCTTACCTGTGCGGTATCGGTGAGAAAATAGATTCTCCGAGAATGCCTTTCATAATTCATATAAAATATAGGACAGTGAAATTCTAGGTCGATTTTGGTACAAGGTGATTTTGCACACTTGTTTTGGTGGAATACTGTGTGGGGAAATGGAAGGCTTGCACTGTGCATGCTTACTATATTTTCATTCATAAATTGGCTCTCGGCAGTGGCTGGATGACGTCATGTAATAAGCAAAAATGCACACGACCGCTACGTTCATGCTCCACTATCTGTTGTACACAATTTGTCACTGTGGGTTCAATGTATTATTATTTGTGGTCACCGACAACGGGCGTGTGCGGTTCGTGCTGCAACAAGTGGCATCGCTTCTGTCCGGCCCTCTCCTCGAAAATGGAGTTTACTGCACTTGTGCACATTGTGGCCTGCGATCTTTAATGGTTATGCCATATTCAGATAGTCGACGATGTGCACTTTCTGTACTCACACGTATTGCGAGCGCGAGGTATTTTCAATACATAAACTAACCTCGCATGCTTGCGTGAGTGGTTTCAATAATGAATAGGGGAGACTTATCATTGTGACTTTTGGGTACAAGTATTCTCATCAAACAAATGCTGCTACATTATGCGACTTGATGCTAATACCTAGACTACAAGGGAGTTTCTAAAGGTTTGCAAAAATATATTAATATCAAAATGGACTGCCAGAAGAGGGAAGGTCAAGCTTTACGCCGGCAAGGGATAAAGAGAATACATGACTGCATGTTCATTGAAATGCCCTGAAAGACTAAGTACTTTCTGCTTCCATGCAAATTTATCATTTACAGATGTTTCTTGCTGCAAAAGTCTTGCAATAGGTCAGAAACTGACCGCTTTCAAAAAACCACAATGTTGTACGAGATTTGAAGTCTGAGGCACAAGTCACAGCTGTGTCTCGACTCTAGTTCTGTACCAGATTGTCTGCAACTGATTGCACTGCTAGACTTGACTTCCCTGCAAGTTCTAGACTTTACTTTCTCTGCAAGTTTTAGCCAAACGACTGGGTATGCTACAACAATTGTTGCAAGTCTTAACCCTAATTCTCTGGGGGGGGGGGCATAATAATAATAACAATTTTCGTGATATATCTGCTGCGCAAAATTTTTTGACCTCGCCACTCACGGACTTTTTACTTTCAAGTCTCACACAAATTTTGAGACCAAATTTGTGACGCCCGGGTACGCAGTTACGACATTACGTAACAGGGTAGGAATTAATTTTTTTTTAGGGGCTACTTTTTTTTTTACATTGGGGCTACCACTGAATATCTTGGGGCTATTTTCTAATTCATGGGGCTACTTTTTTTATCGCATATCAGCAATTACCTTTTGACATTCCGAGACTCAATGTGTCGCCTATTAAGCTCAGAACATTATTAACTGTAATTACTGTAGGCTACAGGCCTTACAATAAACAACAGTGATCCCACCAGAGCAGTGGCGTACCTAGGATTTTTCACAGGGGGGGGGGGGCAAATTTGTCCGCCCAAAAATGTGACAAGCAAAAAAAAAAAAGTGCATGGGTTGTGACTCGTCAGGGGGGCAGACTGCCCCCCCCCCCCCCCCCCCCCCCCCCCCCCCCGTAGTACGCTAGTGCACCAGAGCTTCAGATTCGAGCCAATCGAAGCCCCAAGACTTTATTGTTGATTGTCTCTGTACAGTACTGTTTCTTTTTTGGCTTATCCTTCTCAACAGTATCTCGATTTGGAAAGGCTTCTGGCGCTGGCTCTGGCCGTTTGGCAGAGCCAGGTTGAACTCGAATTAGAAACTTATCCATCTCGCACTCCGACTCGACGATGTCGACAATCAGCGCTGTCACAATCACCAGCTGATCTGTGCATGCCTAGTACACATAATATACCGTACGATGCACGTGGTCTCGTTACCAGCTGCGCAGTCTAATCGTGCACGCGTACATGTACATAAGCCATGCGGCAAATGCGTCAATAATTCTAAAACCCCCGTGCTAAAGACTATGCGTACTCCGCATCCCATATTGCATTGCGCATTTATTTTACAATCGCGAAGCTTCCGGTGTTACGGAAGATTCGGATATTGCATCGACCGTTCAACTTAAAGCTAGCAAGGGTGATATAAAAGATGCTCTTGCTCCGCCGCTGGAGAACGTAATTATGTGAAGTATTTTTTACATTGTCGATGGTATTTTATTGGGGCGATTCTGAAATAAAAAGTCGCCCCAAAGCATTGGGTTTTGAGAATTTTTAGGGGCGATATGGGCTGTCATGGGGGCAAAATCGCCCGTCGCTCCCGTGTAATTCCGACACTGTTACGTAACATTATGTAAGTGCATGTCAGACCCAAAATTGCTCAAAAACGTGATTTCATGTACAAATCCAATGCAAAGTGTGTATTTAGCCAAAATTCATAAACGTATCCTTATTTCTACTTTTACTGATTAAACCTAATTAATTTTGCCTTGTTTATGATCAGAATTAAGTTTGGAACGATTTCCATCGAAAAAACAATAAAATAACAAAAAGTAAGAAACAAAGAAATACATAAGAAATTAAAACTATAAAATACATAAGAAATTGGTCCTGGTACCAGAATTTTTTTCATTCACAATTGTTAGGAATGCTATAAAGAATATTTTTACCAAATAATAGCATTCTAGGAGCTTTATTTAGTGAATCAGAGCAAAAAGTATGTTTTCATGAATAGACTAGCATAATTAATTCATATAAAATTAAAATATATGAACTCGGTGAAATTTACCAATGCAACCGAGTAGATTACATCATTCACTCCCATCATGCAAATTTTTGTTGTGATCGCGCAATCCGCGGCTGAGATCTTAAGGGGGGGGGCCCTAATGCCCTCCCCCCTCCGGGAATGACAAGAATTAAAATACCCTTGGAGATTTAGGGTTAATCCCATCGTTATTGAAACTTGACTACCCAGAAGAAGTCCCGGGAGATGATCTCCTATTCCAAAGATGAAAATATGTTCAATTGTAAAGAAGTTGACCAATGTAATTAAAATAGGGAGAATAACTTTGTTGATGTGTAATCACCTAAGCTTGTAACCGATTTTGCAATCGGCAACCGATTCCATTCGATTTCACCACAATCGGCGATCACTTGCCGATCTTCGATCATGCCCCTTGAAGGAAAAAATCGAAAATAAAAAATCGGCGTAGATCTAGTTACAGTGCGTGATCGTCCAGAACAAAATTCAAGATTGTATTTGAGGTGCTAGCTATTTAGAGGTCGCATTATTCAGGGAGAAAGACGCGGTATTATCTCTGACGATGTTTAAGAGGATAGATATCTTCTCTTCCAACTCATGGTGATAGCAGTTGCCGCCGTGAAATGTTTAAAGGTCGTATTACCGACGGAGCTCACTGCGCTACTCTCTCTTACCCCCTTTATAATGATTGATAGAAATCTCTTCAACCACGTGGTGATAGCGGACCCCGCCGTGAACTTTTAAAGATCGTGCTACGTACTGACGGAGCTCATTGCGTTACTCTCTTACATCGTTTATGATATAAATCTTCTCTTCAACCTTGTTGTGATAGCGGACCCCGCCGCGACTTTTAAAGATCGTGCTACTGGCGGAGCTCATTGCGTTACTCTCTTACATCGTTTATGATGATATAAATTTTATTTTCAACCTCGTGGTGATAGCGGACCCCGCCGTTAACTTTTAAAGGTCGTATTTACGACGGAGCTCACTGCGCTAATCTCTTACATCGTTCATGATGATATACATTTTATTTTCAACCTCGTGGTGATAGCGGACCCCGCCGTGAACTTTGAAAGGTCGTATTTACGACGGAGCTCACTGCGCTACTCTCTTACATCGTTCATCATGATATACATTTTATTTTCGACCTTGTGGTGATAGCGGATGCCGCCCTGAACTTTGAAAGGTCGTATTTATGAAGGAGCTCACTGCGCTACTCTCTTACATCGTTCATGATGATATACATTTTATTTTCAACCTCGTGGTGATAGCGGACCCCGCCGTGAACTTTGAAAGGTCGTATTACAGACGTACTTGCCTGCGCTACTCTCTTACATCGTTCATGATGATATACATTTTATTTTCAACCTCGTGGTGATAGCGGATGCCGCCGTGAATTTTGAAAGGTCGTATTACAGACGGAGTTCACTGCGCTACTCTCTTATATCGTTCATGATGATATACATTTTATTTTCAACCTCGTGGTGAAAGCGGACCCCGCCGTGAACTTTTAAAGGTCGTATTACAGACGGAGTTCACTTCGCTACTCTCTTACATCGTTCATGATCATATACATTTTATTTTCAACCTCGTGGTGATAGCGGATGCCGCCGTGAACTTTGAAAGGTCGTTTTTATGACGGAGCTCACTGCGCTACTCTCTTACATCGTTCATGATGATATACATTTTATTTTCAACCTCGTGGTGATAGCGGACCCCGCCGTGAACTTTGAAAGGTCGTATTTACGACGGAGCTCACTGCGCTACTCTCTTACAGCCTTTATGATGATTACATCTTCTCAACCTCAATTTATTTGTCTTTGCAACTTCGTCGGGAGATGCTTTTATATTTCTTCTTAGATATCAAAAGTTTATTTCTCAAGATAGTAATAAATTGATTTGAAAACGCTAGCTACCCAAAACATTTTAATAACATTTCAAATCATCGTCCGTGCTTGCGTCTTGTACTACATTTTAATTGCACTTGCGACTTTAAGATGATGCGTCGTACGAGATCAAGAGATCATTCCAATAATTCTAAATCGCTAGCACCTAAAAATACTTATAAAAGATGTCCCGCCGATCGTTCATTAACCTGTGATCTATGAGAAATATTTTCATTTTATTTTCCTTTGCGTTTGCTCGGAAGATGCGTCTTTCGTTTATCTTTCTAATAAAAATCACTCGGTTTATTTTAAAGCAATAGCACCTCAAAACCCCTTTAAAACATGTTCCAAACGATCGCGCATGTTGGCGACTTCCATTCCAATGCATTCGTCTATGTGACTTTGTCAGGAAGATGCGCGCGACCGCGAACATAATTTTGATGTATTCCTTTGTTTTTAAACATCGCCGATTCGATTTTCGATTCGATTTCGATTTTAGAAGCTTAACTGCCGATCCGATTTTCGATCTGATTTTTGATCCGATTTACAACATTATAATCACCCCACAAGTCGAGATCTAGAAATCTTTACTCCTGTAAAGTCCATGAAAAATATTGTCATCTTGTTCTTTATTCCAATGTTCAATGCTTCACAAGGTTCCATGAATAGTATTTTCGATGATTTTTCACCAAGTTCAGCACTGGTAAAACAACAAAGATATCCTCCGAGTTTCCATGACAACCTGCCCTGAACCTGACAATCTCTAACACACATCCAAATCTATGGTATCTTTAAAATTTCCATAGAGTATGTCTTGAGCATTGCAACTACATGTAGTCAATGCCACCTCACTAAACCCAGACACTCTTATTACACCATCCTTGTATTCCTTGATGGCAAGAGACTGCTTTTTGTCCTAAGAGAGTAGATTATTTAGTGCAGTCAAACAGACCTGACCACTAATGTAAGGAGAACAATTACGTACTGTTCACATGGTCCAAAATGCAAATGTATAATCTAACCCTTTTCCGACAACTAAATACATCGTACATGAATTCTTGCATGCAAAATAACAGAAATGAGTATTATTAGAAATTAGCATACTTTTTTTAACACCCCCAAAATGCAGTATATGGTTCTTCCACTTTGGCATATTTATTAAGTTTTGCTAAGTTATTCAATTAGCAATGAATTGTAATTGTTCATTTCCTTAAAATACATGAATCATTAAGAATATTTAAAGCAACACTTCTGTACAATGAAGATATGCCACTAACAAATATGTAAAAAAATCTCAATTATGAATAAAACCATTAAATGTACAGAAACAATGATTATTTTTATTATCATAATGAAGATATATTTGTTTTGGTTTTGGTAAATTCTGCAGCGTACATTGATATTTCTGTCTTCCACTTGTTTTCTTTGCAGAATTACTACTCGAAGTTTGATAATTGAGAGGACTTTATCATCATGTTCGGAAAGCAGACGACGGCTGGGGGATCGACTGGAACCCCCAGTCTCTTTGGCACCACAGCCCCTACAGCAGGAGGGTTTTCCTTTGGTGGGGCACCAGCAGCAGCAGGTAAAAATTGGGTTTTTTCCACATGGTCCATGTACACTATAGGCTCTTGTGCCAAAGGCCCGTATTCTGAAGTCGGGTAACGTAATGTAAACTTACTCTCTTACCTTGTTTTTTCTCCCTCTTTCCTCTTTCTTTCCCTTTCCTATAGTACTATTTTCTTTACCTTTTTGAGTCCTATCCCTTACACTTTTCTCTTTTTATTTTCTTGTCTGTCCCTCTTTCTTTCTTTACATCATTTCTTTAGCTTTCTATCGGTTTTTTGTAGGTTAGGCCTACGTACATGGAAAATTTGAAATGATTACAGTTACTGTCTTGCTAAAATGTATTATACTAATTGTTCTTATGTTGAATCTATTTATATATATAAAAATCATTTTGTATCTCATATAGGATAGTCATATCTTTATGTCAATCATAATTGACATTATTTTTGCTTTTTGTTTTTGCTTCTATGTTTTCCAAATCACCCTCCTCTTCTTCACCACTTTCTTTTTTTCTCTCTACCTCACTCAATTTTCTCTGTCTATTTGGAGGACATACCCCCTCTCTCCCCCTCTTTCTTTCCAGTACTCTCATTTCTCTCTCCCCCTCTCTTCATCTTCTCTCTCCCTCTTCCCCTTGGCTTATTTCTCTCTTTCTCAAACTTCTATTTATGAGTTACATCTTTTAATTGGAGATAAGTTTTGATGTAGAATACTGTAATAACGTTTTTATTCATTTGCTTTGTTATATCTGTATATTGTACTTAATGAATTTTTGTACATTGACCCTTTCAGCTTGTGCTGCTGGTCAATATTTATGTGCATTATATACCAATAAATAAAAAATAAAATAATAAGGGTGTCAAAAACACTAAAAAAATAAGAAGAAAGGGTATCTATTTTGCTAGGAAAGCTACGTATTTAGGCTCAAATTTGCGAGGGTATAAAAAAGACTAAAATGTTTTATAAAGGATATACTTTTTGCCCCAACCCTGTACGTGTTTAGAGTCCGATTTGCGCGAGGTGTGGGAGGCCGAGTGGAGGTGGGGCCGTACTAAACCCAATGATCAATTCAATTCAATTCAATTCTGGTTTTATTGTGAAAATGGTACATGACAAAAGTCTGAAGACTCATATTATCATATTTACAAAGTAAAAATGTACATGTATATTATTAAAAGATTACAATATATCACAATTCTAGTGCTAGACAAATAATCAACAAATAAAGCTAGAAAAATAATTTTGGACGATCTCAAAAAAAGATTAAAATTGATTGAAATTATAACATTGTAAAACTATCATAGTCAAAATTAAATCAGCAAAGTTGCGAGTACTAAAAACATATATAAATTAACATTTACACTTTTAAAATATATTTAAAACAAGAAAAATATGTATAAAAAAATTGTAAATAGCAAGACAAATTGAACAATAAACAAGTCATATAAAAATATAAACCAGATCAATGTTGTGAATAATTGCAATTTCAAATTAGTTTGAGAATACATGTATGACAGTCATAAAACTAAAGAGAAATAAATACGATGTTACAATACATTGCGTAAAGGTAGGTAAAGGTAAAACCGACGTCCGTGACATATAACAATTAAAACATCGCTTGTTTAGGGGTTCAATTCAGGGAATACTAGCGGGCCAAAGGTATCGTTTTGGTTCCAATACTTGATAAGGGTAGGGTTTCACATGCCAATACTTTCTAAGGGGTCCATTTTCAGAATATGGAAAATACTTGTTTAGGGTGCTTTTCGAGACCCCATGGTCGCGCATGGTATACACTCGTCAATGGAAGTGGCCGCCCTGGGGGCTCCGATTGTTTGGCAGACAAAAGATGCCCCTCCACTTTCTTTATCCGAGCCTGATCTTCTGCCGCCTCTGGATTTGGTGGTCATACTAATGATAGCCACATGATTATCAGACCTGCCAACCATTTCGTTTTAGGCATATATTTAATACGTTTTTGCAACCAAAATACGGCAGTACGTTTTTTGTATAAAATTTTTACAAAATCCTAATTTATTGAGAAAAATCATCTCTATATGTCTCTATTTCATAAAACGTACACAAATATGGTTATTAGATCAATGTAATTTCAGGTAACTTGTTTTTTTTTTTCAATCATTTTGTAAAAACCAGGGTGAGATATACACATGTTTCAGTGTGTTTTTTTTTCATCTGCAAGAGCAGTGCGCATTTTAGCTTGCATGCAGCTTGAGCGCCGCAATGAGCGAGTGTGCCAAGCATTTTATTATGAAATACAATGACTTTTTTGGGGGAAAATACATTTTTTTTTAATTACAGAATATAGTTTTTTATTCCCGGAGGTTGGCATGTCTGGATTATGAGTAGTATACAGTGCGTCCCAGAAAAAACGAAACCGAGATTTAGCGATGATTTATCATAACTTAATCACAAATACAATAGACAAATGACCTACCATTGTAAAGCTTAGAATCTCCTCTTTCATCTGATATTACTCAGATTATTTCTCATTCACGCATGAGTGAGCAAAAACAATTTGAATAAAGGATACCAAAAACTCATTTGGCGGGGGTATCTGAATTTCAAAAAGAAAATCACACGCCTAAAAAGTTCAATATCTGCTCTTTTATTTGATACCTCAATTAAAGTAAATGGTTAAGAAATAAGAAAGTTCTGGTTATTTGAAACAAGGCTTGATTTTCAATAATTTCATGAAATGAAGAGGTTTTACAGGCTAGCGCCCAGACTCACTCGACACTCCGTTTTGTTGACGATCAGCCATGCATTAAGTCTTTTGTTACCGTGCGATAGCTTATGTGGGAAACCGGTGAAAACACATTTATTTAATGAAATTATGGAAATACAAGCATTATTTTGAGGGATCATAACTTTTTTATTTCTTGACCATTTTCTGTGATTAAGGTATCAAATAAAAGAGCAGATATTAAACTTTTTAGTCATGTGACTTCCTTTTTGAAATTCAGATACCCCCCGCCAAATGAGTTTTTGGCATCCTTTCTTCGAATCGTTTTTGCTCACTCATGTGTGAATGCGGAATAATCTAAGTGGTATCAGATGAAAGAGGAGATTCTAAGCTTTACGTTGGTAGGTCATTTGTCTATTGTATTTATGATTAAGTTATGATAAATCATCGATGCATCTCGGTTTCGTTTTTTGTGGGACGCACTTTATAGGAATGTTGGAAAGCTTACTGTATGTGATCTTTTGTTCCAGGGCAACATATTTGTTGCTCGAATGATTGGTAGAGAATTTTCATTGATCATGTTTCCATGTGAGAATACAGAAATCTTAAAATGTTGCATTGTGGGTAAAAATGACTTATTCCTTTCCTCTTTTGAAATTAACACTTTTTTTCTCTCTCCTTTTTCTATTAACTTTGTTTTATCATTCTCCTCATATTCTATTTTTTCTTATAAACTCCCTGAACTCCCCTTTTTTCCTCTCTTTCCTTCTTTCTCCTTATTCTTCTTCCCTGCCTTACCTTGATCTTGTTTAACTCTGTCACCCTTTTAACCACCCCCCCCCCCCTGTTCATATTCCTCCTTTTATTCCTTATTAAGTTTTGTCTTTATTTCTACCCTTCCTCCTTCTCTTCCTCTTCTTGATCCTCGTTTTCCTCTTCATTTTCATCACCTCTCAATATTCATCTTCCTTTCTTGTACAGTATATATGTCAGATGTTGTCGTAAATGGCCTATACACACGATTGGAACATGTTCTTAGGTGCCAAGTTAGCTACATAGGGATATATCACATAGCACAAGAAATGGTCACCAGTCATGGTTAAAGTCATTCATAACAGCTTTATCAAACATCCATCTGTAATGTCTTCCATTTATCATTCTCTTGTTTAAAGGGACGGCAGCACCCAGTGGAGGGTTTTCGTTTGGCCAGACACCAGCCAGCAAGCCTGCTGCAGCACCAGGGGGCTTCGGCTTTGGCTCCACCCCCTCCCAGCCAGCCCAGCCACAGGCGACATCCTCCTTCTCCTTCGGAAACAATGCAACAGCAGGTATGGAAGTTGGCCCAATCCCAGACTGGTCATTCCATCGGGTTGGGATCACAAATTAAAGGATGCCCGTGTGATGTGGTTATCAACTATTCTATTTCACAGTCAAGATCAATTCAGGGCCTCTTATGGGTGTAAGAGTAATATAGTTTTTCAAAACTTGCAATTTCTCAATGTTTAACTTTAAATATAAGAATGCTAATCGTGTCTTAATTTTAAAAAAAAATGAGGGAGACACACCTGACATCGAGCAGAAAAATTCATGCTGCGCGATTAGGAGGACTCCTTTTTTCATTTCAAAATGTTGGCAGGACTTACTTCTGCATTCTTTTATCTTGAATCCAAGGCGATGGCCATAGATGTTGTTTGATTGGCCGCAAAGCCTGTGTCCTGTTTCATATTTTGCTCTTTTAATATATAGATATGTGCCCTATATAAAAATGGTATTGCATGCACTGTACTGTATTCATATTAGGATGTATATCTATTTCTGTGCATGGTTTGTTTGCTTTTTGGTTTTTATTTGCTTGTTTTCTTTTTTTTTATTCGCATGTTTTTATTCTTTCCTTAATTTGCTTGCATGTGAAGCCCATGCCACCAAGCCGGCCACATCAGGATTTCAATTCGGTGGGACTACTCCGGCATCCGCACCGCCTCAGCAACCAGCAACTGGATTTTCATTAGGTAGTAGAGCTAACACTGTAGAAAACACAAGAGGGCGACTTTGCCCTCACCACAGTCCAAATGTACAATGAAATTTCCTAAATTGAATACTTAAGATTGCTCATCTTTTGTTGAGTCACCCTAAGATTTGCCACAAAAATAAGGCATTTTCCGGATATGTCAACCAAAGATTTCAGTCACTAATTAAAAATGGACTGCTTTTAGGGGGTCCCTGGCACCCAGCTTTAAGACTTAAGAACATGTGACTCCAACTCTCCATTAGTCTCTATTGGCTTCCAATAAAACCCTGCATTTTGTTTAAAGTCCTTGATTGCTTTTTAGTGCTAAACACTTACTTTATCAGAAATCTCTAGCGATCTACACTGTACAGCAATGCTGCATACATGCTTTAGCAGAGCTGGGGACCATTTCATCAGGATTTATCAACCGACAAGTTATCACATCTGACAACTTTCTTTCATTTTGATCATTACATGTTCCTCTGTTTAAAAAATACCCCACCTGCTTAGGACACAGGAACCCCATTGCCCTATGTGTTATGTCAATGGGAGCTCAAGTGGGGTATTTACCACCTCACTCTCAGTTTTGGGAGAGCTGTCATTTCTCTCGTTTAAAGGAGAATGAAACCCTTGAAACCAGTTGAATCCATATCAAAGAGAAAAATCAAAGAAACATATTGTTGAAAGTTTGAGGAAGATTGAATTAATAATAAGAAAGTTATGAGCATTTGAATATTGAGATCACTAATGCCATGTAGATCCTCCTATTGGCAATGCGACCAAGATCTGTGATGTCACACACGTACAACTCCCTCATTACTTTAGTACTTATTTCACTTATATTCTCACTTTTATGGAGTCTATCACAAGGTGAGGTGTTCTCTTTATGAGAGGACAAGTAAAGAGGTTTCACAACATTATATCATTGATGAATCGTTTGTCATATGATTAGAATGAGCAAAAAGAGATGTTTTGGGGTATATTTTCAGTGTCCAAAAGGGGAGAGTTGTTCATCTGTGACATCATAGATCTTGGTCGCATTGCCAATGGGAGGATCTCCATAGCATTAGTGATCTCGACATTCAAATGCTCATAACTCTTCTATTGCTAGTCCTATTTAACTCAAACTTTTGTTGATCTTATTCTTTGATTTTTCTGCTTTCACAAAAGCTAACTTGCTCCAAGAGTTTCATTCTCCTTTAAAATGAGTAGGGATGGACTGACAGCTGATAATAGCTGATAACACACAGCAACCACCGGCAACAGGCAATGTCCACAGCGGTGGAGTTGGATTGCAGCTGTCCATCTTACATAATAGTATAAACAAACTTTTAAGAGCTTCCCGGCTGACGGAAATCTAGGAATAATCAATTTGTATTCAATTTGATTTAGGACATTGGCATATCCAAAAACGATTTGAAATGTACACGAAGATCAAAATGGAAGTTT
This sequence comes from Lytechinus pictus, assembly GCF_037042905.1. Taxonomy (NCBI): domain Eukaryota; kingdom Metazoa; phylum Echinodermata; class Echinoidea; order Temnopleuroida; family Toxopneustidae; genus Lytechinus; species Lytechinus pictus. Next base: position 18,552,823 of record NC_087250.1, on the reverse strand, counting down.
GAACGATGCAAAATGACCCACAATTGGCTGAAATAGAATAAGTAAAACAAAAATAGTTCAGGACTCTCTCTCTCCTTGCCTGCGCTGTAAGGCAATGAAGGGGTGCCACAGGCGACATCATCCTTCTCCTTTGGAAACATTGCAACAGCAGGTATGGAAGGTGGCCCAATCCCAGACTGGTCATTCCATCGGGTTGGGATCACAAATTAAAGGATGCCCGTGTGATGTGGTTATCAACTATTCTATTTCTATTTCACAGTCAAGATCAATTCAGGGCCTCTTATGGGTGTAAGAGTAATATAGTTTTCCAAAACGTGCAATTTCTCAATGATTAACTTTAAATATAAGAATGCTAAACATGTCTTGATTTAAAAAAAAAAGTGAGGGAGACACACCTGACATCGAGCAGAAAAATTCATGCTGCGCGATTAGGAGGACTCCTTTTTTCATTTCAAAATGTTGGCAGGACTTACTTCTGCATTCTTTTATTTTGAATCCAAGGCCATGGCCATAGATGCTGTTTGATTGGCCGCAAAGCCTGTCTCATTTGACCTGTTGTGTCCTGTTTTATTGTCTCGCCTGCGTAGCGGAGCGAGACATAGGTATCACTATTTCCGGCGTCGTCTTCAACAATTGTGTTGTACACCCAATAACTTTCTATAGCTTCGAGGTGGGATCACCAAATTCATACCAGAGGTCCATCTCCTGAAGGCAAAGGTCAAGTTCGAATATGAGTCAAATTGGAATAAGGTCAAAGGTCAAAGGTCAATGAACTTTCCATGACTGGCACTGTGCTGTGTTGTACACATAATAACTTTGTAAACCCAATAACTTTCTATAGCTTCGAGGTGGGATCACCAAATTCATAACAGAGGTCCATCTCCTGAAGGCACAGGTCAAGTTCGAATACGAGTCAAATTGGAATAAGGTCAAAGGTCAATGAACTTTCCATGACTGGCACTGTGCTGTGTTGTACACACAATAACTTTCTATAGCTTCGAGGTGAGATCGCCAAATTCATACCAGAGGTCCATCTCTTGAAGGTACAGGTCAAGTTCGAATATGAGTCGAATTTGAATAAGGTCAAAGGTCAATGAACTTTCCATGACTGGCACTGTGCTGTGTTGTACACATAATAACTTTCTATATCTTCGAGGTGGGATCACCAAATTCATACCAGAGGTCCATCTCTTGAAGGTACAGGTCAAGTTCGAATATGAGTCGAATTTGAAAAAGGTCAAAGGTCAATGAACTTTCCATGACTGGCACTGTGCTGTGTTGTACACACAATAACTTTCTATAGCTTCGAGGTGAGATCGCCAAATTCATAACAGAGGTCCATCTCTTGAAGGTGCGGGCCAAGTTCAAATGTGAGCCGAATTTGAATAAGGTCAAAGGTCAATGAACTTTCCATGACTGGCACTGTGCTTTGTTGTACTCATAATAACTTTTTATATCTTCGAGGTAGGATTGCCAAATTCAAACAAGAGGTCGATCTCTTGAAGGTGCAGGTCAAGTTCGAATGTGAGTTGAATTTAATTAAGGTCAAAGGTCAATGAACTTTCCATGACTGGCACTGTGCTTTGTTGTACACATAATAACTTTTTATATCTTCGAGGTAGGATTGCCAAATTCAAACAAGAGGTCCATCTCTTGAAGGTGCAGGTCAAGTTCGAATTATGAGTTTAATTTGATTAAGGTCAAAGGTCAATGAACTTTCCATGACTGGCACTGCTGTGTTGTACACACAATAACTTTCTATAGCTTCGCGATGGGATCGCCAAACTCGTAACAGAGGTCCATCTAAGTCATATAGCATACATGTAGTTTTGACATGCAGTCTCTTCATGACTGCAATATGCAGACGAGACAACGCTTGGCATTTGCCTTGTAATTTGTTCTAGTTATATAGATATGTGCCCTATAGACAAATGGTTTTGCATACACTGTACTGTATTCATGTTAGGATGTATGTTTATGTCTGTGCATGGTTTGTTTGCTTTTTGGTTTTATTTGCTTGTTTTCTTTTTTTATTTGCATGTTTTTTTCTTTCCTTGATTTGCTTGCATTTGAAGCCCCCGCCACCAAGCCGGCCACATCGGGATTTCAATTTGGTGGGACTACTCCGGCACCCGCACCGTCTCAGCAACCAGCAACTGGATTTTCATTAGGTAGTAAAAGAGCTAACACTGTAGAAAACACAAGAGGGCGACTTTGCCCTCACCACAGTCCAAATGTACAATGAAATTTCCTAAATTGAATACTTAGAGTGATCATCTTTTGTTGAGTCACCCTAAGATTTGCCACAAAAATAAGGCATTTTCCGGATACGTCAACCAAAGAGAGGCTTATTCATGAATTTGATATATTCAGTCACTAATTAAAAATGGACTGCTTTTAGGGGGTCCCTGGCACCCAGCTTTAAGACTTAAGAATATGTGACTCCAACTCTCCATTAGTCTCTATTGGCTTCCAATAAACCATGCATTTTGTTTAAAGTCCTTGAGGCTGTTCACACCGCAAGGGGGGACCGTGGGCGGACCGTGGATCGCGCTATCGTAGCGCGATCCACGGTCCGCCCATTGGCATTCGCCGGATTCACACCGCAGTGAGATAGCGCGGTCTATCGTAGCACCCCCTTTTTTGAGAGGTCCTGTACTGTTGCCATGACGCGTGACGTCATGAGGTCAGAGCGGTCAAAGATTTCGCGCGCTATTACGAACCCGTACTAGTTAGTTGAGAGCTCGATATCGCTGTGCCTATTATGCTAGCCGCGTGTAGAACGATGACTTCCGGCGTGCTATCGTAGTCGGGTTCACACCGGCAGAGATAGCGCGATCTAGCGCGCGCTAGACCGCGCTATCTCTCGTGGACCACCCCCAAGAGGTGCTCCAGTGGCACGCCGTTTTGGCTCGCCGTGGCTCGCTGTTGGGCGGACCGAAACGACGTTGTACCTTCCACACCGCAGAGATAGCGCGATCTAGCGCGCGCTAGATCGCGCTATCTCTGCCGGTCTGAACAGGCTCCTAGATTGCTTTTTAGTGCTAAACACTTACTTTATCAGAAGTCTCTAGCGATCTACACTGTACAGCAATGCTGTATACATGCTTTAGCAGAGCTGGGGACCATTTCATCAGGATTTATCAACTGACAAGTTATCACATCTGACAACTTTCCTTCATTTTGATCATTACATGTTCCTCTGTTTAAAAAATACCCCACCAGCTTATGACACAGGAACCCCATTTCCCTATGTGTTATGTCAATGGGAGCTCAAGTGGGGTATTTACCACCTCACTTTCAGTTTTGGGAGAGCTGTCATTTCTCTCGTTTAACTGAGTAGGGGTAGACTGACAGCTGATAATAGCTGATAAGTGATAACACACAGCAACCACGGCAACAGGCAATGTCCACAGCGGTGGAGTTGAATTGCAGCTGTCCATCTTACATAATAGTATAAACAAACTTTTAAGAGCTTCCTGGCTGACAGAAATCTATGAATAATCAATTTGTATTCAATTTGTTTTAGGACATTGGCATATCCAAAAAACAATTTGAAATGTACACGAAGATCAAAATGGAAGTTTGAACGATGCAAAATGACCCACAATTGGCGAATTTAGAATAAGTAAAACAAAAATAGTTCAGGACTCTCTCCCTGCCTGCGCTGTAAGGCAATGAAGGGGTGGATTACATCTGGGCAGTGTGTGTTTGATTACAATTCCTGCAAAGGATTGCTGATATCAGGGGTGGGGGAGGGGTTGGTGAGAATGGTTAGGAACTCGAATTTGGGGTTATATAGTTTAAACAAGAATTTTCCTCATGATGTTCTTTTTCTGTTGTTACTCCCTCCCTCATCTTTCTTTCTTGATAGGGGGCGGGGCCGCTGGAGGATTCAAATTTGCGGAAACCCCCAAACAGCCAACAGCTCCCACAGCACCTACAGCCACAGCTGGGGGAGGTTTCTCCTTCGGTGCCACCCCCTCTGGAACCAGTGCAGCTGCTCCTGTTGCATCAGCTGCCCCTAATGTTGCAAAGCCTGGGTTCTCACTGGGAGGGCTCTTGGCTCCTGGAACAGCCTCTACAGGTATGTAAGTGGTACAAGCCATGTGTAATTCAAGCTATTATTTGTAGCAATATATCGCAGAAAGAGTTGTGATCAAACGCTACTAAATTGCGCAACTTGATTTTCACCCAATGAGGCACCCCTAATTGGGACTTGCGCTTAATATTTTGACCTGCGTTTAAACGCAACTCTTTCTGCAACGGGCCCCTTGTGTAGCTTTTACCAGTCAACATGGTACCATCATCATCGCTGTGTTAATGCTCCCTATTTGTACAATCCGTTCTTCCAGCTGCCACACCTCAACCCAGTCAGACGGCCACTTCCACTCCTGCATCGGGGGGTTTAGCTGGTGGTCTTGGCGGAGGGATCAAACTGGGAGGATTATTTGGAGCCCCAGCATCAACAGCACAAAGCGCAGGTACGTGTAAATCTATTATTTATTTTTAACTTGTGCAAGTATTGGGGTCTGTTTCAAAAAATAATAACAACTGTTGCAACAATTTCAACTTACCATTATGACAGTTACCATAGTTATCAAGGCTACCATGGTACTTGCCATAAGGAAACAGTTGAGCTGCTGTTATGTACCCCCAACAAGCTCCTGTTTTTTGTTTATTTCTTGTTTTTGTTTTTAACTATAAAAACAACTTATACACTAGATATATAAATTGATAGATGATATTTCAATAAATATCAATAAAATGCTTTTAAAAAGTTCAGTATTTTTATGTAGCCCCTCATTTTCATTTTCATATGTTAATTATGATATGTAATTTGTTTATCAATCAAAATGTATATTGAAACAATGATTTTATTTACTTACCAATTTTCCTTTTTTTATTTTCCTTTATTTTTCTAATGACATTTATTCTGTTTTCTATATTCTGTATATGTTTGTTGATATGTTAATTATTTGAAAAGGGAAGTAAATAAATTGAAACTTGAAATGTGAATCTTGCTATTGCCTTTTAAAAATAAAAGAATATTCTTTGATTTTTCTTTTAATTTGTTTTGCAGCATCCGCTGGTCTGAAATTAGGCACGTTGACAACCTCAGCTCCAGCAGGTGGTTTGACATTAGGTACAAGCGCAACCTCCACCCCAGGATTAGGAGGTAAATACAACATTGATGGAAACAATTATCATTAAAATGTTTTTAATCTTTGGACTCATGTACTCAAAAAGCTTCAGGAAATGTCGCAGAAAAGTCTTTTCACGATTTTGTATTGCTTGTTTTTACCATGTATAATGTCATTTA